>NW_020194720.1:945059-1195341 GCF_003025115.1 Trichoderma citrinoviride | reverse complement strand
GGACGGCTCGAGCTCGCCCGAGTCGGGGCCCTCGCCAATCTTGCTGAGCTCCTTCTTCCACTCCTCGTCGATGGCGCGGTCCAGCTTCATGACCTGCTCCTGGGTAATGGTCACGGGCTCGCCGCGGTCCGACTTGGCGTCGGCGCCCTCCTCCTCGTCGACCAGGTACTTCTTGAGCAGCTCGGGGTCCTTTTCCAAATCCACCAGCTCCTCCTCCGTCAGGTCTATCAGCTCCTCGCCGTTGCTCTCCTTGACCCGCCGCAGGGCGCGCACCATGGCCCTCGTCAGCTGGTCGCTCGTCTTCTTGTCCGTCAGGTCCGCCAGCTTGGACCCGTACTTGTCCGCCCAGTCGCTGGGGTTCAGCCACTGCGGCTCCCAAGGCGTGCCCTCAATCTCCGGCTTCACGTCGTACCGCGGGTCCAGCACGGTGTAGTCCTCCATGTACTGCGGCCTGTAGGGGTCGTCTCGCAGCCGTCCCTGGAAGATGAGGTCCTCGGGGTCGATGGCCGCCTCGCCCGCCTTCAGGGCCTCCAGCTGCTCGGGCGTGTACTTCTTGCTGAGGGCGTCGAGCTCCTCCTTGGTGTAGTCGGGGAACTTTTCCTGGCGGTATTTCTCGAGCCCGTCCTTGCTCAGCAGGCCCAGGTCCTCGGCCTTGACATTGCGGAAGCGCGACCGCCGCTTCGCCGGGCGGGGCGCCGAGGTGTGGAATTGCGATTGCGACTGCTGCTGGAGTTGATGCTGAGGCTGCTGGACTTGGTGCTGGCAGCCGACGACGACGACGGTCTGCGCGGTGCGGGCAGAGGCGACGCACTTGCGCAGGAGGCTGCGCGCCGGTCGGGCGACGCTCATGGCCAGGCGAGGCTCCGGATTGGCAAAAGAGTCAATGTTTCCCCTCGTGAGGGGGGTGTTGGGCAAAAGCGATTGCGGGCCTGGAGCTTCGAATTGTCGTCTCACCTCACACGAACCGACCCTTGAGATTTTTCTGCGATCTGCCCAATTGAGAACCAACCATGGTGGCTTAGGGTGACTCAGCAGAAACTGTGGCTGGTGGGTGCAAGCCACAACTACGCCTCACGTGGGGGGATGATGCTAAACGTGCATTGCACATGAAACCCCGTTCATCTGGGGGCGGACCCTGATTTTCAAGGTACGAGTGGTACATACGAGTAGTAGCGCCAAAGTCCCCCAACGAGTCCTGCAGCTCGGTAATGCTCCGAATACGCATACCTTCATCTCCCCTCGTAGATAAAGTCGATGTCTATAGATCCAAGTCATTGTGATTTCAGCCATGTAACAATCATGATAGTTTCATTCGAAATGCAATCTGAGAAAGACCAGTCACCCTCAAATACCCCATCCCCGACACCGTCCCAAACAAAGAACCCCCGACTGCCATCGTGAAACGTCTCAGGAGCGCGTTCCAGTTTCGAAGTCGCCTGTTTTCTCTCCTCTCCCTCTCTCCTCCTCCTCCTTCTCCTCCTTCTTTTTGTTCTCCCGCTCTCGACTCTCTTCTCGATTCGCCATTCATTTACTATACTTTGACTTCTTTCTCTGTTTAATCTTCTTCCTACCTACCTTTTGATAATAAGGCATCCGTGACTGGCTCACACTTCGCCTCAGATACCTCATCCATCATCGCAACTCCACCAAGCAACTTACAACTCCCACTCAAACCAACGATATCCTCATCTCCAAACTCAAACTCAAACTCAAATCTCACCCAATCTCGCCCAACCTCACCCCAGTCTCAGCCTCTTCAAGAAGCAAAACCAAAAACACCCAAGATGGGCCAATTCGACTGGTTCAAGAAAATCGGCGCAACAGACGAGGCCGTCGCCGTCCTCAACGACCAGCCCTACCTCTTCACCACCCTCGTCGTCGTCCTCGTCGTCCTCATCGCCGAGGGCGGCTTCCTCTACTTCATCCACTGGGCCACCTTCAAGCCCTCCCAGCGCAAGAAGAAGCCCGACGCAAAGGGCGGCAAGCCCGGCGCCAGCAGCAGCAGCAGCAGCAGCAGCAGCGGGGGAGGGCTCCTCGGCAGGCTCAGGGCTGGGGCCGGTGCGGACAATTCTCGTCGGCCGGCCGGTGGGAACTAGGAGGCTTAAGTGTCGGGGGGATGTCGGAAAGGCAGTTGTGCGGGCTTGTTGTTTTTGAGGTTCTTTGTTGGCGGACATTCAAACAACACGCAATCAGTGCGAATGCCTGCTTTGCAATATACCACATATGGTCGGTTCAACTGCAAATTGGACGATTGAGCAGCCGGCCATACGATCGGAGATCGGAGGAGGGAGCGGCCTTTGTTTCGCGATTATTCACACTCATGTTTCCGGGGCGTTATAGCACAGCAACTTATTTTTTTTTCTCCTCACGACTTATAGAAACTCACATCTACATCCCAGCATGTTGGACACGAATCCCCCAAGTATTCTGACCCAGATTCGCTCGTATATAGCCACTCGTCGAATGTAGTTGTAGATCCTATACCCATGGGCAGCGGGTCATAATTCATTGATGCAGCCTCCGTCAGACTGGAATCCTCCATCGCGCCAAAGTACATGTGATTCAGTTCAGCGTCGATCTCGCGCTTTGTAGCATTGTTTGTCTGTGTCTGTGGCAGGCTGTAAGTCGGCTCGAAGTATTCGGGGCTGCTCTGGTGGAATGACGACGACGTCCACACCTCATCTCTCTTTTCGTCATGCATGACTGATACTGTGGGAGCCAAAGCTCCCTCATCTCTCTCTGCCCTATCAGCAGCTGGTAGAATTCTGCTTGGTTCAGACAATTCTAATTCAGGCCTGGATTCCGCAATTGGCATTGCTTCTTCAACATCATGGCCGCCTTTTCTTGGGCGATTAGGCGGCTTGATCTTGGTCGTTGACAGCAAAACATGCCACGTGCTCTGCTCAATCCCTCTTACGACACTGTCGATCTGGGTACACTTCTTGTCTTTCACCCGAGCTGCGAATGAAGTTGCCTTTTGCCGAAGACTTGGTGACTCGGCGTTTATCATTCGAGCAAGCGAAGTAGCAATGTTGGGCAGCAGAGCGGCTCGATCAGAAATGTTCTGAGAGGAACTATTCAGCCATGGTATATCATCATCTTCTTCCAGTCAAATACCTACCTTCAGATACGGCATATGAAAGACTGCCGGCGCCAGTTTCGTCAAACACCCGGCTCGATTGCAATCAATCGTGACAATCTCTTTGCGCTTCTTGGCTGATCCGATTACAAGAAGCTCCAACGCAGTCTCAAAATGACGTTTGAAACGATCTGAGAACTCAATGGCTTGAGCACTTTGAGCTGTCTTTGGCGTAACTGTGTCCCTTATCTTTTGGGGAGGCACCATGTGTAGACTTTGTATAAACTCGTCAATGGCTCTCTGGTCATCCGGACTCAAACAAGCAACATAGTCATCATCAGATGAGACACCGTCCAGCTGCCGGGTCCCGATGTCTTCATCAGATTTGCTGCCCCTCTTCCTCTTCAGCGATCGCTTCTTCTTGGATGGCTCGTCCTGCATCGGGGTGAAATTGACGCGACAAGTCACAGACTCAAACTCCGCCGTAAATGCATCTTTCTGAGTCACCAAGGTGGATGACAAGTCCGGATGCTGTATAGAGAAGGCTATCCGCCCTGTATGCTCGGTCACGCCTATTTCTTGCTCATGCAAAGAAATTCCCACACGATGCCATACCTACAAGCACCAGGTCAGCCATGGATGTCGTAAGCCGGGGGACCAGCTAAATTGATATATCTACCTCACAACCCCTGACCCACTCCACGAGCTTTGCAACTTGATCCCGGTGCGACACTGGTTCCCCTTGGACCGAGATATCAAGTTGTAAATAACAAGCACCAGTCCGCGCAATCCACAGGCGCTTCTCCTTCGCCAGCTTCAACAAGTCACTGCTTGACTTTGGAAGCTTTGTCCCATTTGGAAACCGCAGCTGTAGCGAGCCTTCAAGTGACAAGTCCAGGCGCTGCTCGTAGCTGGCGAGATGGAGTTTCGGCAGACTGACCCTGGCGAGCCGCATGGCGTCCGTGACTTGTTGCGGCAAGCTTGAGGAGTAATTAATACGCAGGCATATGTTGATTGACTCGCTAGAAGATTAATGACATCGTTTGTCGCCGTTATATAAGACTGTCTGATTCGGTATTGAGGCTGAAGGTGGATGAAAATGCAGAGTGTGCGAGTTCGGTCTCGCCAAATTCTCAAAGCAGTGCAGCGGCTATGACGCGCAAGGTACTTTCCTAAAGTGTGATTTGTCGCAGCAATTCTCAAGAGGAAGCCGTAGTTCTCAAGATGTGGAAGGAGGATTCGCTCATCGCCTTCCACGGTGCATTACTAAGATAGGCTTTGTATATAAGGTACCAATAAACGACCGCAGTGATGCCGTGTGATATGTGCCGTTGGAAAGGACCGAAATAGACAAGAAAAAACAAACATATCGAAAGACCAACGCAAAGAGGAAAAGCACTAGCGGAGAGATATGAAAAGATCCAACAGAAAATCTCGAGTCTAACATGCTTTGCTGAAATGCATCCTTCGCCCAGCCTGCAGAAATAGTGTCGCTACCCAAAACAGAAGATGTCGTGTCGAAAACATAAATTACCCAGTCTTTTATTCGCCCGTGTGGTGACCTGTAACGCCTTGCGTCAACGTTTATTTAAGCCATGGAAAGATCTTCTTGGTTGGCTCCAGGGCTCCGCCACCTGACGCCGAGCCCTCTACCTCGAGGCTTCGCTGGTAGATTTCCTGTGGTAGTTGTTAGCATCTAGAGTCAAGCAGACGCAGCAGCAGGGTTTCGCATGTCGTACCTCTTCGTCCGTCGTCATGTGGCAGCCCAATATGAGCTCTCGAACGTTGTCGTTTTTGGAGAGGTTGGGATACGGCGATCCCTGGCTCTTCATCAGAGGCAAGAGAACTTCGCCAAGCACCTCAAACTTCTTCCAGTTGATGCGGTCACCGTTGGGGCCGACAAAGGTCTTGCTGCCCTCCTCGGCAGAGACCAGGTCACGGCGGTGCAGAGGCATGAAGGGGATACGGGGCAGCGGCGAATTCTCCCATGCCAGTCGGTAGGCAAAGTGGCTCTTTTGGGTGCCCATCAAGATGACCAATCGCGCGAACTTCTTGTGAACCTCGGGCGAAACCAGAGCTTTTGTCTGAGAAAGGCGGTGGATGGCCGTCCCGTTGATTCCTGCCAGGACAGCCGCCAGGCCATTGTAGTTGTTCAGTTGTCGTAGCTTGAGAGCAATGTTCATAAACTTTTCGAGAACCAGGGCGCGATGCTTTGCCTTGTCCCGGAGGAGGATCATGTTGGCGACCCACTTGGCGACGTGGTTGAAGTGGTTGATCATACGATTCACATTGTTCAAGCTCTTGCAGCTCTCCTTTTGACTTGCTCCCAAGCTGACGTGTCGGACAAAGTCGCGGATGCGGATCGAGGAGAACATGATCCAGTCTATGCGGGTGAGCTCGTCCGCGATCTCATCGTCCTTGATCTCGACAAAGATGCGGTATCGGAACTTGTTCATCGGCAGGTGATCGGTCGGGTCCAAGGTGGCGGCCTCCCGCTCGTAGTCTTCGTATGAGTAGAGCTGTATCTGGCCGCCGCTGCCGACCACTCTGTTGAGGTTCTCGGAGCTTACCGACGGCCTGTCAAAGTTGCCGTCCTCCTCAAACTGCAAGGCAGTCAACCCAGCCGGAAGCTCGCTCAGCTCCTTGGAGAGAATGTCGCTGGCCAGCTGGTCGTCGGCGTCGTCGGCATTGGCCCAGCCCGTATCGTCGTCCTCTATGACGTGGAGGGTAAGGTTTCGGTGCATCTGCCTGGCAGCGATGCAGAAGATGGGCTCCGTGGAAAGATAGCGTATGAACTCGTCCAGGTTTCGGCGCGTCGCCAGTCGGGCAAAGTCACCAGGATACAGCGACACCCACTTGGCCACCGTCTCGATGATTCTCAGCTGAGTTGCTGTCTTGGTCAGGTGGTGGGCCGTCTTGTCGTCCCTCACGCGATCCAGCCGCATCAGGATGGCCGAGAAGAGCTCTCCGGGGGCGGCAAACTTGCGATATAGGCAAAGGAAGACGTCGGAGAAGTTGAGATCGGCCCTGGAGAGGCGCAGCGCCAGCAGGCGATCCACCAGATCGTCAAAGGGCACGCCTGCCATCTTTTGCTGCTTCTCTACGACGACGTCATCGCTTCGCTGCAGGATGGGAATGTCGTCTGAATATCGACGGGAATCAGTGTCGGACTCGTCGAGGAAGGAGTCGGTTCCGCGGCCACCTAAGGGGGGGCAAATGCAAATGTCAGCGTGGGACCCACAACAACTGCCATCGATGCTCAAGGGTTTCAAGGGTATGGGATGTTGCGGTAAGCTTCCCCGTGCTCCGTAGTGCTCCGTATTTCGGTCTTCCGCAGTAGGTAATACTAGCTGCATGGCAGCAGCAGCAGCAGTAGCGGGACTAACCTCGGTGTGGACTCCTGGACGCCTGCGTCTGCACATGGCCATCTGCAACAGGAGTGCCGCCGGATGGAGCCGCGAAGCCCCGGAGCAGCGAAAAGTCGGAGCTCGCACGATTGTGTCTCCCTTCGCTAACGGGCCGAGCGCCGCTGGGGTCGGTGGCCTCGAGATTCGCCGCAGACTGCGCCCTCTTGCGAGCAGCACCCATCTCGCCAATCTCATCTGCATAAGGCGTACCCCTTCTATGGGACACGGCGGCCTTGAGGATGGCATGTAAACAGCCGCGGTCTATTTCGGGACTTGTCGAGGAGATCTTAAAGTGGGCCAAGCAGGATCTGAAGAGGGTGTGGTTGGCCAAGTCGTCGGGATTGACCTGCCGGTCCTCTTCCGGTGCCTCGCATTTGGTCGCGACCAGCATGGCGGGCATGTTGGAATTCGTCAAAGCAGCTGCAGCAGTAGCATGTTAGCCCCCAGTTGACCACGTACACCGACGCTACGCTACGCAAGTACGTCTCCCTTGTGCGCTCCCAGCCGACACGCCCGGATGGACGCGATGGCGGGACTGCTCGTCAAACATACCCAAAGTCTGAGGAAGCTCGCGAATGGTGTCCTTGTTGGTAACATCGTATAGCACCAGGGCAGCGTCGACGCGGGGCACGATGTGGCCGTTGATCTGCTTGGGCCACTGGATGGGGTGCGGCGTGTTCAGTTCGAAGGAGTCCAGGTCCAGCTCGAGAAGGGTGATGTTGTAAGAGGCGGAGTCGACGGCGATGCGAACGCTGGACGCGGTAGAGATGGGCGGGCGCGACAAGCCCAGGATTCGCTGGACAAACGTCGACTTGCCCACGCCTATGGCGCCAATGATGGCAATGTTGTAGCTATCCATGGCGGAGGATGGCTGTGTCTGAGGATCGCGACAACTGTCAGCATGGGAGCGGTCTCAGGAAGGGAAAAAAAACAGAGGAATGTCTCATCAATGTACGGAGTGGCCAAGATGAGCTCTAAAGTGAACCCCTGGTTGGCTGCCCCGCGACAGCGTGCGAGCAGGGGTAGGTGAAGTGAAGAGAACTAATTGGGTGGAGACGGAGTGCTCATGGGAAGTAAGATGAGGAGCGTGAGTGAGGATCAGATTGGCCTGTCAGTATGCAAAGCTGCATCGAACTCATGCACGCCATGACGCTCCAATTGCGTCGAGGTGGCATCTTGGTTCCATGATTGAATTGGACGAGGGAAATGGAGTTTTTGGTCCTTTGTCTCCTCTTCTTCCTTTCTCTTGCCTGCAGCCTGCCATTCTTCATGTTGTGCGCACAAACGTACCCAAACTGGTGTTGATCCAATGGTCAACGACTCTCGACGGGGAGGCGGCCAGTGTTGCTTCCGGTTCCCCTCCTGAACATGTCTGTTGCCGCGAGAGGCCTCGGGCGAGAAGAGCGGGATCTCCGCCAACGTCTCTGACTCAAACTCAAGATGGTTGTATGGTTCGGGAGCGACAGCGGTGGGGGTGTCTAGGTTTTGGAAGAAGGGATCGTCGACAATTGAGACGATGGAATCGCGATTGGGAGTCGGAGGACGGGCGGTGTTGGAGGCGGTGCGCGAGGGGAAGCTCTGATCAGTGGAAGTCGCCGAGACTCTGGACCAGTAGCCGCCGCTGCTCGAGGTGCTGCTCGTGGTGTTGCTGAGGGAGGAGTCGCGGGTCTGGAGGGCTGGAGGGCGTCGAGCTGTGGCGGCAGCAGTCGGGGTCTCGGAGCCGGGGCGCAATTGATGGGACCCGGAGGAGCTGCTGTCTGTAGCCGTGTAAGCAACGTGCTGCCGGGATGCACTCGGCTGGGTCATTGTCGCAGTCTATGGACGCGACCACGGCGCGGGCGCGGGCACGGACATGAGGTTACGGAAGCAATGAAGAAGATGGTGACGAAGACAACGACCAAACCGCCGACGTCGATGATGGAGATGCGCTATGAGTGAGAAGACTGTGACGTGGGTGGGAGGAGGGGAGAAGCAGTAGTAGCAGCAGCAGCAGGGAGAGGCGGAGGAAGAGAGGGAGGAGAGCAAAAGAGGGATCAGCAACACGAGGGAGCGAAACGGAGGGATGAGAGCAGGAGCAAAAGAGGGAGGTGACGAGGCAAGGAAGGGGAGGTCGAGGGAATGAGGGCGTTCACGGATCTGGAAATGGGCCGATGGTGGTGAGGTGAGGAGGGCGGATCAGGGCTCTTGGTTTCTATGTTGGTAGTCGATGCGAATCCGTGCCATTGGGGCCGCTAGCGAGGACGAAGAGAACCGCCTAGCCGTGCTTGTGCTTGTGCTTGCAGGCAAAGGACACCATGTACTAGGTATGGACTTACCAACAAGCCCGCACCCGCGAGGATCGAAGCGAAATGGAGAGACTGGACAGGCCGGGGCGAGATGCAGGCGTCGCGGCCGCGGCTGTTGGAGAGGAGGAGGGAAAACGTGGCCGAGCAGAGACGAGAGGCGGATAAGGTAGAGGATGGATGGATGGGATCTGACATGGAGAGCGGGAGCGCGTTAGCAGTGCTACCTTGGCAGGTACTTGGACCTGGGACTGCGACCCTCGGGGGTGCGGATGCGGGTGTGGGTGCGGGTGCGGCACATGGATGGATGTACTTGTACCTGAGCTGGTAACACCGATAGCACAGCTTCAACTTGAAGTTGACGCTCTCCGGCCCCAGGGGTTTAGTGCCTGCAGGTCAAGAGATATCGCGGTGGCACTGGTAGAGCGACGGGTACAGGTACAGGAAAGGCACTGATAGCCCAGTGACCGGGCATGAGCATTGATCCAGCTGCCCATGATCCAATTGTCAGAGCACAGGGGAGATGAAGACGACAGCCGGCCTCAGCAGAGGCTCCAGACGTCCATGCTCTCCCGAACCTGTAACCTGAACCCGCCAGAACATGAGCTTTGGCCAAGAACCTAGCAGGGCCGCACCAGGCGGGTTTGGGGCTAGTGGGTGGCTAGCTCTATCGGAGTCAACCGGGGCAGGACTCGTGCTATCGAGGCTAAAGAAATGCCATCTGGTGGTGGTTGTTGGGAAGTCACTGCTCGGTGTTGATTTGGAGTTTCAATCATCAACACGAGGAGATACAGGGTCAAACACAGCATGGTAATACAGGCAAAAATACGAATAACCAATGGGCAAAATGCAAAAGATCATCCAGCCAGCCTCGTGGGCATGAAACTGCATGCTATGTAAGGTTCTGACCACACTCTCGCTTTAGAGCACCTCACAACCCCCCAAAGAGGGGTTCGTCCACCTCAACTCTGCTACAAGCACTAGCAACTCTGAGCATCCTGGGCGAGGTTCGGATGATTTCCGCTGTGTGCCAGCTTGGCAGTGCTCGATGCAGTAAAGAACCGCGGCCAGACGAGCGCTGAGGATGGAGTTGCGCGTGGGAGGTGGGGGGAGGGGAGGCCAGACGAGCACGATCCGTGTGGACGAGGAGGAGGAGGAGGAGGAGGATGCTTGCATGCAACCCCGGCGGCAGGGGCCGTAAGTTTGTACTCGTATGGAGATGGCTGCAGTGAGCAGAGCAGCAACTGGTCGGCGACAGCAATTGATATGTACACACACGTACATGCTGTATAGTATACCACTTGAGAGCCCGAATACAACTACCGTGCAGACAGATACGGACCTGTGGAGTGCGTCGAGCAGCGCAAGCTCATGCGAGACGGTGGGGGAGCTCGCCGACCTGGGCCCGTCAAAGTGTGGGAACACGGCATGATTCGATACATGGCACTGCCTCCGCTTCTCGTGACGACGATGATTCAGTTGATCTCCGTCTGTGCCAGTATGTAGTAGTATTCCACTTGATAGTGGCATACATACGAGGTAATGGCAGATTAGCATCCCATCAACACCACATGTAGCAAATGCCATCGCGAAGAATGAAGTGCCACAAACGCTGCACCCGCGAAAGCACAAGCACACCGATAGATGGATGCATCCAAGCCCGGTCTTGGCTCTCTTACCCTCCCACCCACTACCCAGCATCCCACTCTCCCGCTCTTTTTACTCAGCATCTTCTCTTCTACCCCTCGACCGCGTCTGGCCCCCAAGTGTCCCGACTCAGATGCATCCCAAAGCCCTTCGTCCCGCACCCTTCAAACAGAAACGCCACAGCGACACACTGGCAATGGCGTTTCCGAGCCGCCCAATTGCAGCGCAACGAACGGCCAGGAGTCGAGCTAGCCGTTGAATCACAGGCTTACCGTTTGGTTCAGTTACTCCAGGCAAATTCGCTCATTAGATAATAAGTCAAGTGTTCCGCGTCCGAAAGCTGTTACAACCAATTGGGCCTCTCTGTTTCGTCTCGTGTTCTTCTCTATTTACCTCTTCTTCCCCCCTTTCCCTTGTTCAGCCTCACCATTTCCAGTTTCTTGACCTTTGGTACTGCTCCATACACATATTATCAGTAATCTGTGTTGCTGATACCAGTAAGCACTCATATCAGCAACACAGATTCCGTATAGAGAACATGGACTTTGACAATCCCAATCACACAACTCGACTCTCCCGTCAAATGTCATCCATCACCCCCCTCCACCTCCGCCCATCGACATCCCAAGGCGGCAAGGTTCATCACCCACGCGGCCCCTCAAAGCACGTGGGAATCTCAGGGAGCCCCCCCAATCACCTCACGTGGGCCCCGACGGGCCACGGTTCGTTGCGGATTGGTTTGACGGAATCGCGCCCAAGGGTCCATCCATACCGGACCTGTCATCAAGCTAAAATGAACCCAATTGCAGCAACGCACAAGAACGACAAGTAAAGTCGTGCTCTGGATGGGGACGGCGCTCGCTCGATTGCTCACCCCTCTGGTGAGATCTGATACCTCGGACAACTACCTAACTAACCTGTAGTAGCGGTATCACTGCAGGTAAGGGACTTGAAGACGGACGCTGATGAGACCATCACCGCTCCTACAAAGTACAACGGCCAACTCCATCGGTCAAGGTGTCGCAGGATCCCGTTGGCGGCGCGGAAGTTGGGATCGGCAACGCAAAAACCCACCCGTCTCTGCTGACCCAGACGAAACTGATGTGTTGATCTCGGGCCCGGCACAGAGGAACGGAAGAGGCCAGGGTTTGCCGCGTGTTCTCTAGCCTCTGGCACGCTGATGGAGAACTTACACGTGCGTTAAACGAGCATCTCCCGGTGAATAAGCACACGCAAAGTGTTTCCATGTCAGAGGCCAAACCCGAAGCCAGGAGCATAGTCGTCCACTTTCTGCTGATCAAGTCCAGACTGATTGAAAGCTCTCGGCACTTGGAATGCCGTTCTTTGACCGACCAGGTTCCCTATTTCCCAGCTTTGCGGAGCCTCTTGTCCAGAGCCTCGTATTTCAAGGAAGCCCTACCCGGCATCCCAAGTCACGCGGTCCGGCGATTCCCTGCCAAACTTGCCCGTTTTCACCAGCGATTTGTGCTTCGTACATGTATGGAGCAAACATGTGGAGGGTCGTGGTGTTCAATCGGCAGCGTAATACTACTCTAGCTGTCCATCATGTCATTTCAAGCCCTGCCTTGTTCAGCTCCGAATTTGTGAGGGAGCCCAGTTCATTCGACAAGGTTCCCTGTCAATCCAGTCGATACGAACCTGCCTGCCAACGGTTTGATGAGCGGTCATCTTGCAAATGAGCATTTGACGAGATGAATTTGAAACAGCTACTCTCGAACGCCACTGTTACGGTTCCTGGAATTGGAAATATTACTGGGCATCGATGCCTGGACAGGTACCGTAGGTGCATGAAGTTGAGTTGCATGCATCGTGGCCAAGCCTCGCACATCCTCACACGCGGGTTCATCTAAAACGCATGGCCTGAAACCAAACTGTTGGTTCCGTCTGGGTTCTAGGTTCATCAAAGCAAGATCCATGTGACGTAGATCGACTTTCCAATCTCCCTAGTAAAGGGTCATTGGCTGCATGCAGCGGGCAACCAACAGCATGGAAGCAAACATGAACCCAACATCACTGCTGGACAGTTGGGGCCATACCTACTGTACGCTTCGTGTTTCCCAGCTCGGGATATTGTAATGCCCTCGGCACCTGCAGCTGCCGGTCTCGGGACATCGAGGTACCTACGTAAGGTGTTGATGATCTCGTACTCTGTATGAGGCACAGTCATGCTACCCATCTCATCCCGTTGTAGCCCTCAACTTGCTTTTGTCGAATCAGGATACCGAGGGCCCTGATCCTCTGGGAATCCAGGGGCCGCGGCAGCCGAAAGACTGAGTGGGCTTGTCGATGCCGCGCCTTTAGATGTGTGAAGTGCGAGCTCTCAAACAAGCGTCGGTTGCCTACACGAAGATACGAGACAATTGTCTATATTTCACGATCAAGACTCATGTCTACCGAGCTGGCGTCATATTTTCAGCGCACCTGTTTGAGGTAATGCGATTTCACGACCTCTGACGAAAGCTCCATGAACACCAACAATGAGCACCTTTGGCCTGGCAGGATCTCGCATCGTCCCGTTGCGGAGACCCACCTCGTCGTGAGTGACTAAATGGCCCGATTCTACCTTGTGAGAAAAGAATGCGGCGAGGCTCGGCAGCTGGTCCTTTGTAGACGGGATCAGATTCGTCTCGGGGTGAAGCAGCCGTGCTTCGAGTACCTGTTTGCGAAAATGGGGAAGTTCGGAGATCTATATCGCTTCAGAGCTTTTATGCTTCAAGTTGACTGGAGCTACGCAGATCTTCCTCAGAGCAATGACGTCTGCCGGCGTCCCATCACCGACTGATCCATGCACTGACTCGTACCCATCATGTGATGCTCCGTCCGTTAAGACCTCAAGATACCAAGTTGAACGACGACTCAGAGTTGAGCGCCATGGATGATTGCAGCTGAGATACTTGTATATGTCGCAGCTGAATCGACGCAACTCCTCTTTCAGCAACCCCTTACCGGAGCACATATAAAGACTCACATGTGACGCGCTGTCTTGATGTCAACACCATCTGCTGGTGTAACTCACAATCTTTCCACCACGGGCAACAACCAGGTCCCGCTCCTTGGACGGAGAAGACCAATTCTCCCACCTCTCACTGAAATTCAGTTTCCAACCAATCTATGGGGTGCCCAGTCCGCCCAGTCCCTCAACCTCAGCTGTAGACTCAACCAACGACAGGTCGCATCCCAGCGGAGTCGTGGGTGACATCGTCGCTCGAAATGCATTTCCGCCAAACCCCATCGCGAGACTCATCTTATATACATACTACTAGTATGCGCGCGTAGCATCTTGATGCCTTGATGCTACCCGAACGTCCGTTGGGACGCCGAGTGAGATTGACATTGGGCCTTTTCTCTTTCCACCACGTGCAGTCAGAGATGCAATAATACTACAAGATGCTGAATCACCAAGGAATGAATGACCTCTTTTGCAACACCACCTAGTAGTACTACTACTACTACTAATAACCCGCAATCCACTCCAGACGCACGACTAAGTCATCCCCCCCAAGCAACAAACAGCTCGGCTCCGATGCAAATCTCACCCCAGATTGGGCCCAAACAAGCATCGCATTGGCTCCGCGTCTAAAAAAGAGCCGGCGTCGTTTTACCCCAACCTCAAGTCAAGTCATGCACCACCCGGCCCGGCCCCATGATTGGACGCCCCAAAAACATGCATCTTATTCCTCGCATCAGACGCGAGAACCGAAACGAAGCAGAACAGACATCGCGTGCAAAAAGAAAACAAGTCATTTTCCCCAACCGAGGAACAAAGATTGAGCACAAGCCAAAGGTTTTAGAAAAGAATAGAGTAAAGGAAGAGCGAGAGCCGCTGGAATGCCGAGGAAGGGTTTTGTTTGCTTGCTTGGGTTGCTGATGAATGGGGAAACCTTGGCCTGGTCGTCTAAGCGTCGTCGCATTGCATTGCATCTGGCTTCGTATCATTTCGAGCCCGTCTTGATGGCTTGTTCTGTTCTAGCAACATCTCCTCTTCGGTTGCAACCTCGTCGCTTATTACCCAGCCATGACTCTCGTCCGATTTATGCCATCGGTGCCAGAGAAGAAAAAAGGAACGCTGCTCGGCAGTTATAGAGCGTTCAAGCCTCGGTCTCTTCGCGCTGAACCAACCCCATAAGACCGTCAGAAGCCAAGTCTTGTCTTCCCGCCCGTCTCCCCTAACCCCCCGGTAGGTAGACATAAAAGCGAAGACACACCACGAGATCATGCAAGAAAAAAACCACACCATATAACAAAACCACGGAAACCAAAAGAAGCCAAACCCAGCAACCCCTGCAAGACCCGTTGCTGCCCGCGTCCAAGTGACCCCATCATCAACCTGTTCCAGTTTAGACGCCACCTCCGCAAAATTCGCTCGTCCTTCCTATTCCCCCCCTTGTCTGTTCTGTCTTGTCACTCATCACCTTTTTGCTACCAAGGCAAGGCAAGGTGGCTTTCCATCCCGCTACTCTCCCTCCAATTGGATCAAATCAAAAGCAGGATGCTTGCATTGCATATTCCAAAGCCAAAAATCCAAATCAAAATAGCCAAGCTTTGCCCTTTGTGGGGGACCCCTCTCTCTCTCTCGCGGACTGTGTTTCCAATGCATGCGGCAGAACAAAGAAGCAGAAAAAAAAGGCGCTTCGGCCAGTGAGAAGCGCCCAATCATGCAGATGCCTCTAACTTTCGCAACGTCCCTCGTGATCGCGTGCCTTGGCCTTGTTTCTACCTTTTTTTTTTGTGGGCAGATGAGTTGATGTGAGCTCCTAAAGCAGGAGACCTATCGTGAAAAAGGAAACCTCTTCTTTTCTTCTTCTTCCCCTTCTTCCTCTTCTTCCTCTTCTTCCTTTGTTTCCCACTTCTTGTTTACACGTACTTTGCTCTCCACGTGCTTGCTTGCACTTACAAGAAGTCGTACTTGTTACACTTCTCCCATCTGCCGTATTTGCAGCTTTGGTTTCATCTTCCTCGTCGCTTGTACTCGCGCAACATCTGTCCACTTCGGGCTTCCCAGACATTTCACATTTCTTCCTGCATACAGCTCCTACTGAGTACCTCCTCGCGTCGACCAAACCAATCTCATACGAGTACACACGCCTCGAGCCTCTCCTCACCACATTCTCACATACAGTAGTCCGATACTCGATCCGAATCTCCTCCTCCAGACCCGCCCACTGTCCTCCCTTCTCATATTTCACAGGACAACAAAAGGGCAGGCAGCAAAACAAAACAAAGAGCAAAACAAATCTCAAAATCTGCGTCAAAAAGCAACCAGTATGTGTCTCCCGTGTCTGGAACACTCCCCCCCTCTCCTCATTCGCCTGGTTCTCTCTCTCTCTCTCCTCTCCCGTTGCTACCATAACACACACACACACACGACGAGCACAAGAAAGCTCGGCATGTATATTTATAGTACTTATTGTTCCGATCCTCACCCATTCCACCCTGTATCTTCCCAAGACGTGCCCTTTTTTCCCGCTTCTCCCTCCTTGTTGCAATTTTCATTTCACCCGCGTCCGGAAGTTCCCACCTCTGCCCGTCTTATCTCGTGTTCTTCCTTTCGTTTCCGCCTTTGACAGTCTCTAATAACAAATCACAGAGTCTGTGCGGGCTTCTCACACGGAATTCTCGGCTCAGAATAAGCTTACTGGAGACCAAAACCACACTCACCATCATACCACCGTACGACAATATCATTGCGAGGAAATCTTGGAAAAAATAAACAGCAACTTGTTCATTAGATGCGGCTCTAGAAGCTGCCATACAGAGAAGCAGTAGCACGATATCCATTCACCGGTTATTTCTCCTCGCAGCAAACCCTCACCAACTTCTCCAAACCATCAAACAAACAAAACAGCCCCCAACCATGTTCTACGAAACGCTCTACGTCCACGACGCAAAAGCAGCGGCCTGCCAGCCGACGCTGCCGTACAGAGCAGCGGCCGCCCCGGCAAAGGCCGCCTCCTCGTGCAGCAACAACAACAACAACATGATCCTCCAGGTCCCCAAGCCGCAGGCGCAGCGCCCCAAGCCGCTCGACGCCGACGACCTGACCAGGAGGCTGCACGTCGTGCTCGCCGAGCAAAAGGCCCATGCCGAGAGGAAGAAGCGCGCGAGGGCCGCCCTCGACGCCGAGCGCCAGGCGAATGCCGCGGCCGTGGCCCGCAACGCGAGCGCCCTGCATCCCGGCCAGCGCGGCATCGCCATGGGACCGACGGTTCCGTCTACGCAGATACAGAAGAAGGAGGCAACGGCGTCCAAGTCACACGTTCGAGGTGCGCCTCGAGACTCACACCAAGATGTCCCCAAGACGGACAGGCTCCACAAGGCCGGCATGAAGAATTCTACCTCGTCGTCTAGCAACAGGAATTCGGAGGATGCGCCACCGGCCAACTACCGTCATATCCCGCAGGTTGCTGCCTTGCAATTTGCCCGAACGACCACCACCGAGACGGTGACGGAGAAGCACCTCGTGCACAAGCTGTCCCGACAGGCTATCAAGCACCATGTGCAGGGCCCCAATGCAGCCGCTGGACGAGCACCAGACGTTGCCCCGGCTGAGCAGCACAAGGCGCTCCGAAGGGCGCAGAGCATGAGGGAGAGGCAGTATTATGAGCAAAACCAGTTCCAGCTCCAGCACCCTCACATCCTCGCCACCACAACGGAGGTGGATGAGAGGCCCGCGACGACCGCCCCTCATACATTCCATGAATACCTCCAATCCCAACGTGTAGACGCCCTCGATGAGTCAAGCAAGGAAATGCGAAGGAGGAGCATGGGTGCTATCCTCAGCATGATGGTGCCGAGAGATGCCGAGACGGCTGAGTTATCGCATACGTCGTCGGAGAACCAGTCTGCCCCCAGTCACTCTGATATCCTGCCTGCGAACCCTGATGAGCACCGTGTGGACTGGACCCAAAGTGACGAAGCTGCGATTCTTCAACAAAAACAGCAGCAGCAGCAGCAGCAGGAATCACATCCGCAGCTGCCGCAGCAGTCGCAAAAGAGCACGTCTGGTCCCAATGTTTTGCGAAAGGCCGAGTCTAAATGGGCTCTGCGAACGAGACTCGGTAGCTTCAGCAAGAAGGGCGACAAGCTGCCTTCGCCGACGGAGGAGAAAGACGTCGGGTCGCCCGAGCGGCCCAAATCCCCTACCAAGGCGGGAGGGCTCTTTTCGCGATTCAAGCGTTAGCTAGGCGAAGGCGTACAAGCTGAAATGAGATAACGTACCTTGAATAATCTGATTGAATGACTTCTGGATGAGGATGATGTAATGCTTAATATATGAAAGAGGAGGACTTGTACACGGTTATGCAGAGACGATGATGAGCGAGCTTGGTCGGAAGAGGTTGGGAAAGACGTCGAGTGGGCTGGCCGGCATATGCTGTTGGATCTTTGTCGACGAACAATTATACCCGTAGGGCCCGGCCACATAGGCCGCCGAGATCCGTACTCTTAGATGATTTCCTCTCTCTCTTCGTCTCAAGATGATTGCTCTTCCCCCCTTGGTAGCCTATTCGCGACGTCGTTCTTCAGCAAGTAGACGCTCAATGAGGGCCGCGTCTTGCTCAGCAACCTGCCGTTGCACGTACGCAGCCGCGCTGTTCTTGTCTTCCGTCTCGTTCATTATGTGCACGATCAGCTCGGTATATTCTCGTATCGCCTCGCCGTCTTTGCCGTCGGCCTTGCGGGCCCTTCGCAGAGCTGCTTTGCCGTTCTTGATTCCAATGTCGTGGTTCCATGCATTCCTGCCCGTATTCACCGGAAGGCCCTCCCTGAGCGACGCGGGTATCGCCCTCGCTGCCGCGTCGGGCCCATCTGACGGCGGCTGAGTTGCGGCATGAATCTCGAGAAGCTGATTTGGGAGGTTGGGGTACTTCTTGAAGAGGAGCTGGAGCTTGTCTGAGGTTGCCAGAACGCTGAAGGGGTTCGTTGGGTCGATGGCAGTCTGCGGAGGCGTGTTTGCGCTTGCTGCTGGCGGCTCGCTCGAGGGCTGATTTGTCGGCTTGGGCTCTTCTTTCGGCGCGTCTGGCGGATGGTTCTGTTGGTGGGCTTTGCTACAAGGGACGGAGCAGCTAGAATGGCAGTCAGCATTGGATCATTGATGTGTTTACTCCTCCTCCCAGGCGACAATGATGGTGAGATTAGAAACGTACTAAGGAAGACGGCATCGCGAGCACTTGTATTTCCCAGGATTGCTTCCGCAGACACCGCACAGAACCGCGCCCGCTTTCTGGACAGACGGCTCCTGCGATGCTGCCCTCGCGCTGCTGTCGCCGCCATTGCTCTGCTGCTGCCCATTCGTATCTGCTCGCGCCTCTGACACGTGCGTCTGCTGGTCGTGGACGCCGTTTTCACTGACGGGCAGCGCAGCCGTAGCCGCAGCCTTGTCCGAGGGCGCGGGCGGAGCTGAGCTCGTGTCAGCCTCGTCAAGAGGCTCTGACGCCATTTGTTTGGATTCGAACAAGGCTGTTTGTGAGGTCGAATTTGGTTTTCTTTTCGTTCTCTCGGGCTGACAGGCGCGTGGAAGAAAATGCGTAAAGGTGGTTGAATGTTGGAAGTCTAGTCTAGCGCCCCGCCTGGTACCGAACTTTTTTTTTAAGAGGTGCCTTTGTCGCGGTACCTTTGTCGCGGTACCTTCAAGTTGTTACCCAGGTTGTTCCCTCGGAGCTTAAGGTTATCTTGCCTTCAACTTCCAAGGCTCTTTTCTCGTGTGGCCAAGCACTGCTTTCTCAGCCCGGCATCAAAATACGAACTGCAAGTTCCTGAGAAGGCAAATCTCAAACTTTAACTTGTACTCCATAGTCGACAGTCTTGACAGGGATCATGGCGCGCGAACGAACATGTTCGCCAGGGCGAAAACTCTTGGTGGCCGTGCACCGTCGAAATGCAGGTCAGACAGCCGTCCGGCAACGTCATTGGTGCAGCTGCATCGTGCTATTTTCATCGCCTGCTGGGATTTCCTACAAATGAGCATCTTCAAACTTCCCCCTTTCGGCGCCTGCAGCGATGTAATTTCGCAGGACAAAGAAGCAGCCTGACGCTTGCTGCAGAAAGTCCATGCTTGTTTGGGCAGCTGTGGCGAGAGCAGCGAGTCCGAGTCTGCGGTGCCGGCTCTCGATTGGTCGGGGGGAAGACGGGCTGCGTTCTCGCTCTCACTGGCTGCAAGCGTGCACTGTCGGCATCGAACTTCAACTGGCATCGACTTCCGTATTGCTGCCAAACTTGCTGAGAGGAACGCCACTTGAGCGCCACTTGGACGCCTCGAGCCTGCCGCTTCAACACCTCCTGGTATGAGAAAGCAACGAACCGAGAAGGCCACCTTACAGTACGGGCTGCCTCGCGGGGTGGATCGCTGCCGTTCGCTGCTCGGTATGACTCCTTACGAGGACTTTCAGTATTCAGGAGCCCGTCATCCAGTATCCATTGGCTTTGTCCATACGATAATTAGCAACAGGCGGTAGGGCTACAGTGCCGCGCCAACGGATTAAGCTCCAGCTGGTAAGCTTCTTAGACTCGGGTCTTCTGCAGCTGGACGCGGTGCTTGCATCTGGTAGCTTCGAAATAGCCTCGACCTGAGGGCACAGTGCAGACGAGCGGGGACGGCCAGCTTGAGACGCCACCGAGTCACCACATGACGGCCATTGATCGAGCGCTTTCACAAGCACTCTCTCATTGCCGCGTGGACTGTTGTCCGGAGAGGCGTGCGTACCGTACCCCAGAAGGCTGATCTGATGCGAATCACAACCCATGCCCCAGGACTGCTTATTCCCATTTGCGTTCGTCCCGATCACCGTCTCGCTGTGGGCCGGTACGTGGCTGTACAGTATGGCACTGCTGTCTGTGACTTGATGCTGGAGATGCTGCGTCAATTGATGGATCCGCCCAAGGCCAATTGGTCCATTGCGCCGCTCCAACTGGAGCTCCGTCCCTCACAGCGGCTGGGTATATCCTGCAGAGCTGCAGAGCGATCCATCCGCGGCAAGCAGAGGGGATCGCGTGATGCCGTTTCAGCTGCCCGTCCCCTCCCTCCCCCGGTATCCCGTCCTCGTCCGGTACCTTGGCTGCTGCTTGGCTCTCTGGAACGCGCCTCGACGGTGGCCGAGCGAATGAAAGGCGCCCGCCGCTATGCCATGCTAGCCCGCAGAAGCTTGTGCTAGCTAGCAATCACCACGCCAATCTCGATGCCAGCGTCTGTGCCGTGCCGGCCACAAGTTGAAGCAGGCCAGGTGACTTGGGCTTGGAGACAGACTCGAGGCGGGGGTTCTGGAACCGGGCGATGCGATTTGCGGGGTGGCGATCCCTCGATTTGAGGTCTGGCTGGCCGAAAACTGGGGTTCCGTGTCTCGTCTCGTGCCTCGTCTGTCCAGTCTTTTCCTGCCTTGCCTGCATGTCGGCTTCTCTGCATGCGGGCACGGCAGCGACCTACTACTACATAACGTGCTGGGCATAGGTACATACTTTGTTGGTGTTGAGTACCTACGAAGCTGTCCGCAACCGGCAGCGCTCAACTCCAACAGTCCAAGCCAAAACTTCTGAGGATATGGAACTCGCTAACCTCTGATGCCCCATCTGCCTGGTATGCCTTGATCATCTATCAACTCTCGCTTCCACCAAGGCCAAGTCCATAAGGTTCTTGTCTCGATGCGCGGTGGCTGCTGAGCTAAGGTGGCGAGGCTTACTGGTCTCCATGATGGCGGTTCTTCTTCTCTGCCTTTGCGCCAAGTCAGCCATTGCACATGCAGCAAGCCGCAGTGCAACGAGTCCCCGACGGCGCTGGGGGGCCTCTGGGAGTTCGACACGATGATCGTCGATGGGGATTTTGGGTTTTTGTCTGGCTGTCTGGTTCGCTTTTCGACCGTTGGCTGAATGTCCAGCCGCACCTCCCAAAGTTTCTGCCCGCCCCTCCAAAATCATGGCCCGAGGGCTCCTCAATGCCGGGATGGCAATAAGGTAGGTAGTCAGTTCAGGCATACAAGACAGCGGGTTCGGTAAGGGTACTCTTTCGTACAGTTGGTGAAGCACTGTACGCCTGGTAGCACGAACTAGAGCTGCCTGGGATTCCCTCGAGGACACGCAGGCACCAGACGGAAAGGGCACGAAATGTAGGTATCTGCGGGTATTGCTCTGATTCTGCTAGTTCCGCTAATGCAGGTCGCTGGGAGGGGCCGGAAAATCACCAGCTCGGCCATTGACGCAAGAATCGAAAGAGGCATGATGTTTACACGGGGATATCTGCCTTGATAGCCAAGAATCGAGATAGAAGGCTCAGTATGTGCGATGAATAGAATCAAAAGATATTGGGACAGGCTTTTGAATAGTCTCCTGAGAGCGGCTCTCGTACGATCAAGCATCAAGACGATGTAAGAGCCCAGACGAAGGCCCTCATGGACTGCATGTGACAGGCTCCAGCCATGCGGGAGTGGCAGAAAGCAAAATACTATGCAAAGGCGGAAAGGAGCTTCGAAGACAAAACAGAGCATATGCAGAGTTGAGTGAGCGATTCTCTGTACGTCGATGTGAGTCAATGGCGCTGGCCGCGTGCCGGGCTTAGTATATGGCAACAGCCGAGACAAACGTATGACTTTGGATCTTGGTTCAGATGCTGGCAAGGCATCCATTATCTACGAATATCCGCCCTGGAAGTTGGTTATCCTCGGCTAGAGCATTATTTCTAGATCACGTTCACTTAGGTACCTTGGGTAGTGAGCGATACTGTCAAGTGGCACTGCTGAATAGTCCGATCTCAGCATGCTGAAGTCCTGGGAGAGTTTTAACTACCAGGCAGAATTGGATGCAATATTACGTTCTTCCCTCACCAAAGGGGGGGCAAAAACGAGAGTCATGCACCAGGAAATTGCTTGTACAAATCCCACCCAGACCGGTCACGGAGTTGTTTCTTGTACCTGCTCCATACGTTATACCCTGTCGTGCTTCTGTCTTGGCCCTGCAGGCGAAAAGCAAACAAGAGCGCAGTCTCCCCCGTTCCTGGAGGCGCGACTAAGGTAATAAGGCGAAAATGGAATCAACCGTAAGGCAAGCAATAAGTGGGATTATCAGAATAGGTCAGGCCAGTTCGGGTCGGGTAAGGAAAACCAGGTAAAGCGTAAGGTAGGTAAGGTCAGGTTGGTTAAGTGGTGGTAGCATCAAGGTTACGCAGATGCGACGCTGTTTGTCACCATTGGCAGCAAGCAAGTTCGGGGATGCCGGCGTTGAGCGGGCAATGCTCATACTACATCATGTACTGCAGCTCATATTTGACGACCATTTACTAAGAAGAGGAAGAGAAGAATAAGACGAAGGAAAGAACAGAAAAAGGAAGGAAAATCTCGGTAGAAGGACGCATTGCCTCCTTTGCCCAAGAAATGAGATCCAAGTCCCTGCAAAGATGCGTGGTCGATGATGAACCTGCACCTGGTTAAATGTCGATCTTGCGACACTGTCCACCAAGGGCCCGAATCGACTTACACCCATACCATGCGGTGACACGAATCGCCATGGCCCATCTTTTCCTCTCTTTTCCTTCTTCCTTTGCTTCCTTCTCATCAGATCCTAGCAAACATGCACAGGTTTGCTCTCGTGCTCTCCACCTTTGCACCGGCATCTCGAAACCAGGGCGCCAGGGGGAGCCCATGGCTTGCAAGCACAACGTACCAGGGAAGCCCTTTTGCAATTACTACCTACTTGTACTACTACCTATGGGACCCTCATTCAGCAACAAAACTCCGTATAAATCGATTGATTAGCGTGGAGCTCGCCGTCTAGATGCCTGTCCTGCCCGACCCTGCCTTGGCGGTATGGTATGAGAATTGACATGACATGCAGGACAAATCTCACGAGCGGAAAGAATTGAACGGCGGCCAGTTTGTGCATGCGACCAGAGTCAAGATACGGCATGGAGACACAAAAACCTCCTAAATGCTCCTTGGGTGCTCGGATACTGATGGACATGTCCAGGGCCCTGGGTGGTGCCACAGTGCAGACGAGATGTCGTTCAGTTCTAGGACCATTCGTCCGGCATTTGATGAATCTGCATCCAATGACAACTTTGAGACCACCGAGAGAAGAGAGAGTACCCAAATCCCTCGTCCTCTTCTGGCCAGCCAAGTGCTGAGAACCGAATCACACCACATGCACGACATCCCGCTGCCCATCTCCTCACCGTGAGATGCAAACTAAGGCCTGGGCAAACTCCCCCATTTCTCCTTTTCTCTCCAATCCAATGCAGCGCCCATCCAGCTTCGAGCCTTTTGTGCAGGCCCGGTTCCACGGCCACCTCGGGCCGCCACCTGGTCCAGCCCACATCGGCTGCCCTAGGCTCCATCGTCATCTCGACACTTGTTGCTTGGCTCGGAGCGCTGCGAGGGGACGAAGAGAAAGAGGAAGGTTCAGCGTCAGCAGCTGCGGTTGGTCCCTCGGCGACGTTCTGGATGGCTGAGCTGACATTTTCTATTTGGCCTCTTGTAGATGCTTCCCTCGCCTTCTGCCTCTTGTACTCTCTCTGACTTCAAGATCTTACCCGCGGGCACCACCTCCCGCCATCATCCGACAGAATCAACCTGCGGCGCATGTAAGTTCTCTGTGTGCCTTTTGGGCGTTCTGTGCCAGAGCCCTCCTCCAACCCGTCCGTAATGAACCCACCACCCATCCACCCACTTCCCCCCTGTTAGCCCTCCCATCTCCATGTTGGCTTTGCCTCTCCGTACCGTACCAAAAGTGTTAGCGCCCTCCTCATCCTTCATGCTTTGGCGAACAGGGAGAGAGGCGGAGAGCAGAATACGGTGGACCGTAAAGTTGGAAAAGAGCGAGAAAGGCGAGAGACGCAGAGAAGAGCAAACAGGAGATGGGAAAAAGCATAATTGCGACGCCGTCTCCTCTTTGCAAGCCTCTCGCGGACGCCATCATGGGCCGTCGTTCCAGCTTCTCCATATTATGAGACGACGTTTTCTGCAGTCTGCCTGCATGGCTCTCTTCCCCTCTCTTTTGGGGGAGCCCATCTCCACCCTCCCAGCGACGGCCAGCCTATCCGGATCGCCTAGTTGAGTGTCTGGCTGCAGCTCACACGGTCCGGCGAGGTATCTCGTGGCCTTCTGGAGCGCTCTGCCTGTGGAATTAACCTCGAGCTTGCGGTAGTGCTTGCAAGGGAGCTGAGAAGAGCCGGAGGATGCCACTGTCTGTCTGGTGTGCTGTGTACAAAGTATCTGCCAGCTTGGGCGAGTACAGCCTTGTACCTACTCCAAGCTGTGGGCGTATCGGAACAGGATCTGCTTCTGCTCTCTGTTATCCGGCTCTCTCTGTCCTTGTCCCATTGAACGCCTTGCCATTCGCGGCATTCATTCTCATGAACAGCATCTTGCACAACTGAGCAGCTCTCCAGTAATACTCCTAGGTAGATGCATCATCTTAGCAGTTCTATTGATATGTAATTCCACCTGCAAACTGCCCCATGCTGCCCACCCCCCGTCAAATCTCCATTCAACCTCCTGGCTCCTTGCATCTGCCGCAACTTCCCTTGTGCTGCAGCGCAAATGCGACGGTACCTGGCGGTTCGTACCTCCTCCAGCGCCGCGTGCCCCGTGCGTCGGGCGACCAGGGGACCCCCTCAGCGCTAGAGCCCGCTCTGCCCAGCGCTGTGCAGCGGCTCCAGTGCTGCTCCAGTGCTGCTCCAGTGCTGCTCCGACGCCCCCTCACCTCCCCCGAGAACCTGCTGCAGAGGGTACCTCGGGGTACTCCGGCCCCCCATCCAGCTACAGCGCCCACGCCACTGACCACTGACCTGCCCTGGGGCCTCTCGCTCGTCTCTCCACCGGTTGAAAACGTCGACGCTTGCGCCGGCCATTCTTCCAACTTCGTCGCGAACCTCTCGACCTTTCCCCCCACCTGCCATACGAAGACCGCGACGCCTTCAGAAGAAGCTCAAGTGACTCGAGCTTAACCTCTTGCCACAGTCCCGACGCTCTTCCTCTTTCATCTCCCGCTCACCTCTTGTTTCTTTCATTTCACTTTACATCTCCCCAGACAAGACATCGGTCCCGCATCGCCGAGCACAGTCGTCCCGCGATCGATCCCTCGGCCCCTGTACCTCTTCGTCTTGCAGCGCCTTGCCGAAGCTGCTGCCAAAAAGTACGGCTCTTGCGCTGGCGTCGTGCGTTGTCAGCCTTTGCTGCGCTTGGATTGGCGAGTCCCGGGGCCTCTAGCAGGAGAATCATGGGCCTCGACTGGCACAAGGCGCTTCTCCAGCTCTAGCAACACCATTGCCTCCCCTTCGTCTGCCCGCCGCTCGCCCATTTCCAGCGGCTGCGGATGCGTGCAAGGACGGAGCACATCTCGTCTGGTTCCCTCTCTCCTTACAGCCCAAATCCCTGCCCCCCTCCCCCAAACCGTCTCACACTCTCCGTTGTCGTCTTCTCTCTTCTCTCTTCTCTCTCTCTTTCGGGTCCTGGTTTAGACGCGCCGGCTTAGAAGTTGCTATACCCTCGGATATCGTCTCTCTCTTCCCGGGTCCATCGTCTACTTCAGGCCTCTCCTAATTCCCACCGACCGCCCAACTTCGTCACTGCCGCACCCAACCAGAGCGACCAGCATCTGCCGCGACACCATCGACACCCGGCACATCTTTCGCCATTCGCCACCAAAAAACCTTCATCGGCCTGTCGCGTCCGCTTCCAGTCGCTCTCGGGCTGGCCATCTATTTCCTCTCTGTCTCTCCGTATAGAGCTTTCTTTTTCCATTTGATTCCCCACATAGACCGTACCTGACTTTGTGACTGGTAAGTGAGATGCTCCTTGGGCCTCAGCTGGCATCACACCAGTCCCGACGCCATTCTCCCTTGTCTCTCCCCCCCGCAACTCTATGCACTTGCGGCAACCGAAGCGGCGGCAAAGGGCCTCGTCGATCAGATTGAAGCCTTCGCTGAGGCGGACAATCCCATCATTGCGCTCCTGTTTGTGCATCGGCCGGTTGCTCGAATTACATCATTCGCCGAGATTCCGTGCTGTCGTCGTTCGAGACATCTCGCCATACCTGCACCGATTGGGCTTATCACGTTCTGGACCGATGCGCTAACAAGCTGGCAGTTTTCCATCCTTCTTTTTCGAATTTCTTCCTCGAGAGTTATTTCCGTTCTATAAACTTCAAATACTTCCGACCACCTTCTTCTCGCATCTACAATCTACCAGTTGGCACCGCTGCCCAGAGACCTCACGTGCTGAATCTCTCCGCCTGAAACCCTGAACCTTTCCCTTCGTCCTACATCGCCGACTGGGCTTTGGAACGTCTCTCCTCTGTATCTATATACCGAATCAGTCACCACTCGGGAAAGGATCACGCACGCGAGCAAAAGCGACTCTACCCGAAATACACGAAATCACCTCTAGACTCGACTTTCGACCAGACCGACCATGAGTTCGAACGCAGTCAAGAACGGCTCATCGGCGAGACTGAACCAGGCGCCCTCGAACCAGTCACTGCTACTGGAGAAGGTGAATGCCAGGACATCGACCCCCGATTCCGAAGCGCTCGCAAGCTCCGAAGACGAAGGCGATCATCGCCACGAAGCCTCCCAATCCCTGGCACAGCCCGTGAAGCCGGTTCGCCGGGCCTCTTGGCTGAACGATACATCTGCACCCCTCAGCCGACCTCGGAAGGGATCCTTCGCGAGCAATTCCATGTCTCCCACCACATCCCACCCCAGCACTCCCTCCATCGAAACGGGGGCGGGAGCTTGGGGATCTCATTCCACTACATCAGTCATGGGCCGCGGCCCAGGGTCAAACTTCCCATGGGGGACTGGCATCTGGAATAACGATCGCAAAGACCCCCCAGCGAGACTCAGTGAAGTTCTTCCGTCTCCCACCTCGACGGTGCCCCCCGGAGCTGGAAACAACTCCTTCTTTGGCCCAGATCCTGGTCTTACTCCCACTACCTCGGCCTCCCGAGAGCCGGGCACCAACTCGCAGATTCCCTTTCCCATCCCGCTCCACCCCACTCCGAAGACCTACCGCTCGCAATCGTATTCCGCTGGACAGCTGGATCCTGAGACGTCACCGGGCTCTGGAATGAGCTCTTCGACGCTCCTCGGCCGAGCCCGCTATCCTACTCTCCAGCACCGACCCTCTCGGCCTAGCATGCTCAGTGAGATGGCCAGTGACGGGACCATGCTCGGAAAGGTCAAGGAGGTGGAGGATGACGACGACGAGGAGTCGTCGGAGTCGCTCCAGGGCTCGTTCCACCAGAGTGCCGAGTCCAAGACGATTGAGATGCTTGCACGGGAGAATGCCATGCTCAGGCAGCAACAACAGCAGCATCAGTATGGCAGCCGCCTTCGCCAGCGAGGTGCTCCTGGATCCTACCATGGCAACGGATACCCTCTTCGAGAGTTCGTTCCCGAGGAAGACTACGCCATCGATGAGCTCGACGAGTCGAATGACGGCGAAGCTATCGCCAGACGGGCGACCGAGAGGCGAATGAGCGAGTTTGGTACCGCAGGCCCATATCGCAACCCCATGGGCTATGACGCGCAGAAGGGGGTGCCCACACTGAAGAAGGCTCTTTGGTCCAGCTCCCCCAGCTATTTTGCCAACGACTTTTCTCAAAGCAGGCGACACTCCTTTGCCAACATGCCTACCCGACAGGGCTCCATCAGCTCCATTGCCGATTCGGTCGCCACGTTGGAGGCCCCCAACCCTGACAATCAGCTCAATCAAGGCTACCCGGGGAGCTATTCGGACAACGCCGCCTTTGGAGGTGCGAATAACGGTAGGTTACAAGCAGAAGCAATCAGACGGTATCGCGCCGCTACTGACAGATCTATTGCAGCCAACTTCTTTCCCGGAGGTGGCAACATGGCAGGCTCTATTCCTTCTGCATTCGGCAACCCCTACATGTCCCAGTATGGCATGCACAACCAGTTCGCCAATCGGCCGCCATCCCCCCATCGTAACGTGTACAGCGTGGGGCAGCCGAGACACAATCAGCTTTTGCATGTCGTCCTTTTCAAGTGCGCCAGGGCAGATGTGTTTTACATTCAGGAGGGAACCGGGCTTACTGTCAAGCCTGGTGACCTGGTCATTGTAGAGGCTGATCGGGGCACTGACTTGGGCACTGTCGCACGCGACAACGTCGATTGGCAGACGGCCAAGGAGCTCAAGGAGCATTATGCAGAGGAGCAATACAAGTGGCTGATGATGTATTCTCAAAACGCCGCGGCTGCCCAAGAAGGCTCAGGGGCAGGTCTCCTGGCTTCGTCCAATGGCCTTCAAGGTAGCGCGATTGGCGGGATGGGACCACCGAATCAACATCACATGCAAGAGCCAAGCGCTGGCGAGCTTCGACCCAAGCTCATCAAGCGGCTTGCTCAGAATCACGAAATTCACTCCCTCAGGGACAAAGAAGGCCAGGAGGCCAAGGCGAAGCGAGTGTGCATGCAGAAGGTCAAAGAGCATGGCCTTAACATGGAGATTCTCGACGCTGAGTTCCAAATGTAAGTTTTACCTCGTGTCTATGGCGAGGTGATGGCATATTGACTGACCGAATCTCTAGGGACTGGAAGAAGTTGACCTTTTACTACTTCGCCGACTCCTACATTAACTTCAACTCCCTCGTCACGGACCTTTTCAAGATCTACAAAACGCGCATCTGGATGTCTGCTATCAACCCGGCTTCTTTTGCGAGTCCTACTCTGGGGATCCAGGCACCGAGCGGGGTTGGACCAGGTGCCGTTGGCGTTGGTCGCGGTGCCAATGCCAATGACCGCCGCCAGAACCAGACCTCGCAGCAAGAACAGCAGTCGCAGGCCTTTGCCGGGGCGGCCCAAGTACGAGGAATGCGATCCGGCTATGCCCAGCCCCAGATGGCTGCGGATCGACAGGGGCCTCCGGCCACCGGTTTCCCGCCCTCCAACTACGCGTATGGAACTGCTGGTGCCTTTGGAAATGCACGGATGAATGGTGGATACACCTTGGGCATCAACCAGGGTGTCGATCCCTTTGCCGGCACTGGTGGATTCCCCCAGTCGGGCGATTTGCACTCCATCCGCCAACGATTTCCGACCTCCCAAACCATGCCGTCTCCCGGCCCTCACTCTCAAGGCGTGACTGCCATGTCTCCCCCCAACGACTGGACGGCTTCTTTCCAGGGCCTTTCTCTCAACACTCACTGAATATTGGACGGCAGAACTTGGACGAATGATCGCACGATTAGACTACAACATTCGTTTCTCTTTTTGGGTTTCTTTTTTGGGGCGCGCCGATTGCTACAACTTCTAAAGGATATTGAACGATAATGAAAGAACAAAAGAAGACAAAACATTTCTTTTTTGCAACACGCCTGGCCTATTCTTCACAAGTCTTACTTTCTCCTCCGGCAACGGCGGTGCTCAATGTGTACACCACAGGGGGCGGAACAAAGTTGGTATTGAGTAGAGGGGCCCTTCTCCGCGAGGCCTCTCCCGCGACTGTCGTTACCTCTTGAACATCACTTTTCTTTTTTTTTTCTATATACATACATATATACACATATCAACCCTCTTTGACTCTGGTACGGATAAGGGGTTTGGCTACTGGGCATGCGAGATCGAAAGAAATGGGGAAACGGGTATGGTTTTGCTTTCGCTTCCCCCTTGGCTGAGAAATTATAGACAGAGATTTTTAAGTTTTACGCATGCATGCCTGTAACTAATACACTATTCAAAAAAGGAAAACGGATTGGGTATGGCTAATGCCATGTACGACAAGAAAGACCTTTTTGTGAATTTTATCTTCTATTCATGTTCTTTCTTATGTCTAGTCTTTACGACGAACGGCAGTATGTTTCTTCCGCTATTAGGTCTTTTATACAGAATTTGGAATGCAATAGTCTGTGCTTATTCATGTGGGAATTCTTACTTTAAAGAAAATATGATTTTGCTATTGACTTTATGATTGACTGCCCTTTAAGGTGACGCGAGGTTCTGAATGTGTTGCCGTAGAGCTCTGAGGCCGTCTTTGACCGCTTGGCGGCAGAAGCGTAGAAATGCATGAAGGCAATGAGAAGGCGCTCCGTGAGCACAAATCTAATCATCGTTCTCTACACAGGTTTACTTGCTTAGGCAACTTACAGAACGCTGTTTTCAAGAGCTGCAGCAAAACCATTGACCTCGGTGCTGTATTCAATTCGAACACTGCACTACGTGCGTTGTCGGTACAGGGTACCTTATGTCGTCATGCTTGTCTTGCTGGGCAAGTCCTCGGCTGGAGGAAGGCACGACGCAGGCTCCCTTCCTCGATAATCCGTGAACTGCAAATCTCGCGGTCGAATCTCTTCTTCTATAATGATGTGCCGCTTCATTCTGCCTGCGAACTCTCTGTATACAGCACATTGAACAGCATTTCTCATTACTTTAGTATACGGTTCACTGTTTCGCCTCAAACATGCCAGCGAGAACCCGCAAAAGAAAAACGTCAGAGGACGGTAAGTCTGCGAATCCTAGTACGATGTGCAATTTTTGTGCGCCTGAAACTGCCTAGCTAATATGCTATATCTACGAGTATAGAGGAAGCAGGTACGGAGCAAGTCGCCAAGCCTGCGAGCAAGACGGCTCGGACGACCAAGAGAAAGCCCAAAGCCGCCCAGGAACAGTCGTCGAAGAGCGATACAGGGGCTTTGAAGAAAGGGCGGACGGGCGCCAAGTAAGACAGACCTGTGATCTGATGTGTGGCGATTGCATTGATTCTAACAATTACTTTGAAGGAGTGGTACAACTGCAGGTGGAAAGAAGCAGACAAAGCCTTCCGCTGCTGCGGCGAAGAGGGAGATACACAAACAAGCAGACGAGTTGCTCCGTATGCTGGAAAGATCGGATGACATTGGGTGATTCCTTCTTTCTTTCATATCCTGGTATTGCCGTTGCCTTGAGTGTCCTTTGATGCTAATGGTTGATCATGTCAAAGGTCACAGAAGGGATCTGGCACTGCTAGAGGCAGTGTGTTCAGCGCCAAGGTCGATGCGATTCTCAAAGATGGTGGCGACCTTGGATTCAACAAGGGAGCTGATACACGGTGCGTGGTTTATGAGAGTGTACGTGGACATATAAAGCACTTGCGAGAGTTGATGGACGAATTCGACACTGTCAACAAGAGCTCCATCAACATCAGGAAGCCTACCGAGGGCCAGCAGTGGGCTCAAGATGCACAAGATGTGGCAAAGGTGGACAAAAAGGCAATGGAAGTTGCTATCCAGATGCTCAACAGCGTTGTGATTGCCGGAGAGTACGCAAGTCCTTTGCGCGCATCACCAGGCTCTGGCAGTGAGGTCGAGCAGGCCGCTTGGAGGTGGCTGCAAGGTGGCATGCCAGCAGCCGAGGACACTTGGGGATCGACGGCACGAGAGACTGTCCGGGCGTTTGCGGGAATTACCAAGCTTTTGTCATGATCTAGACTCATCAAGATCAATATACCCCAAGTTTGCCTGCAGTGATTGCTCCAGCAGGTGTCGACCTTAGCTCGGAGAAAACTGCAAGCCCTCTAGCTTTCACCTTGTGGATCATCTCCGGTGAGCTCGCACGCACGCACCCTCACCTTGATGACTCAGCAATTCACCACCTCAAATCGCACACGAGGGCTCTGAGGGGCAAGTCCTAGCCCGCTAGCACTACAAACGGTCTAGCGCATCGCTTAACCCACAAACAGGCCCTTGGAATTTTCACGAGTCGCTTTTCGGTTTTGCAGCCTCCTCCGAAATTTCGACATCCCTCCCTCACGATCAAACCACCTTCAACTCACCCTCGGCAGGATAATATCTGACCTCAAGCCGGTACGTCTTCTTCCTTCCTCGTCCTATAGCAACCATCAATTCCTTTCCTTCTTCTTCTCTTCTGCCATTGAGAAGGGAGCGAGCACGCAAAGCTAACATTTGACCTCGTCGTCATCGCCGCAACAGCCAAAATGGGTGCCCTCAAGTATGTCGAAGAGCTCCAGAAGAAGAAGCAGTCCGACCTGGTCCGCTTCCTTCTGCGCGTGCGCTGCTGGGAAGTACGTTGCCACCACCAATGCGAATAGCTACGGGCACACAAACTCCCGAGACGAACGATATACCAAAAAAACGTTCTCTGTGGACGAGGGGGTGGGCTGGGACTAGGATTGAGGTCTCGAGGTGGTTTCGGGAAGAACAACTCGAAGTCTTGAAGATTCTCTGCTTCTCTCTTTACTCTCTCTCTCTTGTCGGCCTCCGTCTTCACGATGGATTACGTCTGCAGAATTTTTCCGGAAACTGAAAAATTTTGCACGATTGGTTCGTTGCCGTCAAACGGCGATGAACGACAATAAGAGAGAGACGGAAGAGAACGGGAAACTAAGACGAGAGCTTTCTTCTCACCCTCCTCGCTGCCAACACGTCTACACTCCCAGCCCATTGAACCCCCCTTGTCTTTGCTATACACTCGTTGAACATATGCTGAGAGTGCATCAATATAGTACCGTCAACTGAACGTTATCCACCGCGCCTCCCGCCCTTCGCGCCCCGACAAGGCTCGCCGCCTCGGCTACAAGGCCAAGCAGGGCTACGTTATCTACCGCGTGCGTGTCCGCCGTGGTGGCCGCAAGCGCCCTGCCCCTAAGGGTGCCACCTATGGTACGTTTTTCCTCCCCTCCCGCATCTGTTGTTTCTCGCTGCACAGAATACTGACATGAATCGCGATCAACAGGCAAGCCCACCAACCAGGGTATCAACCAGCTCAAGTACCAGCGCTCTCTCAAGGCCACCGCCGAGGAGCGTGTCGGCCGCCGCTGCGCCAACCTGCGCGTCCTCAACTCGTACTGGGTCAACCAGGACTCCACCTACAAGTACTACGAGGTCATCCTTGTCGACCCCAACCACAAGGCCATCCGCATCGACCCCCGCATCAACTGGATCGTCAACCCCGTCCACAAGCACCGCGAGGCCCGCGGCCTCACCTCCACCGGCAAGCGCTCCCGCGGCCTCAACAAGGGCCACCGCTACAACAAGACCACCGCCGGCCGCAGAAAGACCTGGAAGAGACACAACACCCTGTCCCTGTGGCGCTACAGGTAAGCGCCTTCCGCTGGGATGCGGAAGCGCTGACGGCGGCGTTGCGGCCGGAGGCGTTGTTGCGCGGCGGCGGCGTTCTGTGTGTTCTCCTGGGAGGGCTTCCATGGGGGAGAGAGGTCTTTACTTCCTCTTCTTCCTCCTCTTCTTTTTCGGTATTCTGCGGCGTGTTATTCCTCTTAATTTCCGGAATAGCCATGCTTGCAGAAGAAGAGAGGTCAGCACGATAACATGAAGAACGGAAAGCCGAGGGGCGGAGTTGAAAACGAAAAATGGGCCAAGGGATTTGCTTTCTTTGGTAGTTTTTACACAAAATGGAAATGGCATGAACACTTATTTCCGATGATACACATCGGGACCTGCGATGATGATATCTCTTTTTCCCTTACTCTTTTTTTCTCTTATGTAGAAAGCAATTGCGATTGTGAACTCTTCAAACGTTCATATCCTCTGTGACTGTGCCCCCCTTCCGTCACTCGTATACCAAGCTGTGTCCCTTCGACTGGGTCTTGTCATAAGAGGTCATCCACACGCAATAACAGGGAAAGTTATTATTGTAATCACGGCGCAAAGGCATTAAAACTTATGATAGAGACCGTCAGAATCAGTCTCAACTCCGGCATCATTTTACTATAGAGAAAGAAGGAAAAGAGAGCAAAAGAAGTCTTATCTAAGTACAAGTTCAGAAAGCTCGAACCCATCCCCTATCCTCTAAGACCTCCCCCTGCCAGGGCAAAAACAAGCCCGAAACCACACAGACCGTCCAACCTAGAAGAAAACTGCTGATTCGCCTGCCTCATCAGAGAGAGCTTAACCTATGGCTCCCAAAGTCCCAGGTGGTCGTGTGCCTTCTCCCTTAACATCATACAAGCCCCAACCCGCAGTTGTTCTGGTCCGAAAAGAAAATGGAAAAGAAAAAGAAAACGCAGAAGTAGTGAGAAAAGTCAAGAGGAAACAGGAAATATCCAGCTACCCAGTTCTACCCATTCGCAACATTGCCAGTTGAATTCGCACCAAGACCCAACCACTTTGTCGTGGAATTTGCGTTTTCTCCATCTGCGGCCTCCGTGAAGCTCCCAGCTTATAGACTCCATCTTGCGTTCGGCTGCCTGCCTCAACTGGATTGGCAAGTTACAGATCTCTTTAAGGACCTTGCTGAATTCCACGTGCGGCGTTCAGGATTCCAAGACATGTGTGCGTAAACGGCTTGACTGTCGTGATAAAGGGCCATTCCTGACCGTAGAACTGTGTACCAAAGGGGAAAATAGGGAAGAAATGAAGCACATCAGAAGACAAGAGAAGAATCGAAGATCAGAAGAGAAGAGTTGAAGAATACATTGGACGCCGACCAAAGTAAAATGGCGACGGTCCAAGTATAGATACAGGCCATGATCGAGGCTAGAAGGTCGCCTGGATTTGCTCTCAGCTCACAGCAGCTTCGACCACCAGGTGAAGAGACCACTTGAGGCCCATCGTGACGAATTTTTTTTTCTGGCTTTTTCTTGCTTGGTTCGTATTATACACCACAACGCAATCTCTCGCCAATGATGTTGCTCAGACCCTGAGCAGACCGATTCTGAGGAAAATATCGCGCTCGAACTCTAAGGAAAAGGTGAAAAGAAAATGGAAATAGTGTAACCATCATCGCCGTGCCGCATGAAGTCGTATTGCATTGAATGGCCATGAAGAAATAGATCGAATGCGAGAAGGGAAAAATTAGGGGTACAAGAGCACAGGCGCCGAGGGTCATAATACAGGCGATCCGTTGCGTTGAAGTGAGAACTTTTAGTAAGGGGGTCTCCAGCGTGCCTCACCGTCGTCCATCGGATTGTACTGGGGAGGTTGAATGAGGCCACTTGGGCCGGAAGCTGCAGAAGAGGGCGGCATCGACATCGTGGTGTTTCCGGAGAAAGGAGGCGGTGCCTGCTGGCGCATGCCCTGGCTTCCGGCACCATGAGCTGCCCCATTGACACTGCCGACGCTCGTAGGTAGCACAGGAGGCAGCACCGGAGGAAGCACCGGAGTGCCAGAGAGCCCTCGGCTGTGGCTCGGTCGCAGTGGGATCTGTCCCTGCGTGTTGTCGGCCGGCGTGGCTTGTCCGCTCGAGGCAGCACTTCCGCGATTGTCATAGGCGGCAATCTTGGCTTGGATCCGGCGTCCATAAGGAGTTGTGCGAATCTTGGGGAGGACGGGGCGAATAGCCTCCACAAGGCGGTGCTTCAGCTGGGGAGTAGAGAAGTCAAGGGCCGTCTGGACAACGTAGTTTGCAAACGAATCTTGGAGGCATCCCTCAATGTCCCCGAGTATCTCCGAGACGATCATGTCCTTGGAGGGAGGCTGAGCGCAGCGCAGGCATTTTTCAATCACGTTGGAGCTAAACTTGTGACGAGAGAGCATGCTGATGCAGCCCTCGAACGAGGCGACAATGGGCTCGGTGAAGGTGGGCTCGTGGAGGTCAATGATGTACTGGACAACGTAGTTGCCAAATGGATCCTGCACGAGGATGCGCGCGTCCTTGGTGATGCATTGGATCAGCCAGAGTTTCTGATCGCCAGTGGCGTGGTCGATGCAACGCTGCAGCACACAGCAGCCGTGTCTGTGAGTTCCGACCTCGACACACTTCTCGCCAACAGCATCAAAGATGAACTGAGCATCAGAGGCGGTAAGCTTGTTGAGGCACTTTTGGATGACGTGGTTGCCGTTGAGATCTTGGATGAGCTGGACAACTCGGTAGCGAAGGGCTTCGATGATGAGGTGGACTTGCTGAGGAGTGCTGACTTGCTCAATCATCTTTTGGAGGGCCCTTGTACCGTGTTGGTTCAGGGCGATGCGCACCATGTCTTGAGACGCGTTCTGGATCAAGACAGTTCTCTCATCGTCATTGCAGAACTCGAGGAGCTTTTGGCACAAATAATTACCAAACGGATCCGTCATGAGCTCGATGACATGCTGATTGGTCTCGAGCCAAATCATGTGAACTTGATCACTATCGCGTTCCTCCAGCTTCTTCTGGAGATAGCGGCAGCCATGTTGGTCTTTGCACAGTTCGTAAATCTGGCCTCGGAAAGACTCCAACGGCATGTTTTGGTACCGAGACATGGCTATAAAGAGGGCATTAGAATGATGAGCTTGAGTAGAGGGGATGGAGTCCTTGGCGCTCCTACACTCACCTTCACTGTCCAGTTGTCGGCGATGCTGGATAACTCGAGCCTGGCTATCGCGGTGCTGACCGCTCGGGGGAGAGTAAGGCACATTGCCGTATGGAGAGTAACTCTGTGGAGAGTAGGCATTTCCGTTACCAGCGCCGTTGATGTTCAACTGCTGCATCCCGGCAGAGAGCGCATTGCCCCCATACGACGAAGAAGACGTGGCGCTTGAGGGGGTGTAGCGGTAGAAGCTGGCGACATGCGAGCTTGATGCCGATGCTGAACTGCCGGGAGAGGCCATCGGCGCAGCGGTGTGCGGCGTTGCGAGAGGAGCCGCGGTTGTCATGGTTGGCCCGAAGGGAGCAGCGCTTGCCTGGAGGGCTGAGTTGATGGACGGATAGACAGCGGCCTGCTCACGACTGGCGTTGACGCCGTTGTCGTTGGACAGCTCGCGAGCATGCCTGATTGGCATGGCACCAGCAGGAATGCGGCCGATGCTCGCATTGTGGTTATGGAAATGCTGCTGGGCATGGTTATTGGCAATGGCGTTCATCATCGAGGCACCTCCAGAATTTTTGACCGTGGGGATGTCGTTGGCAGAATAGGAACTCTGGAGCTTGGGCGGCGCGTGAATCGCTTGAGGAGCACCAGAGACCTCGTTCGCATGATCAAGAGAATGGCGAAGAGAGGTGGCGCGAGCTCCAATGTTGCCCGCGTCGCCAGTCTGGCTGGTTGAAAGGCCGTTGATGGCCGACATGCTGTGTTGAGTGCGATGCCGGTTTACGCTCGTTCTCCAGTTGTGTGACGCCCGCGCCTCAGGATTAGGCGAGGGTGACAGAGCAAGATCAAGAGCTGCTGAAGACGCCGACAGCTAAGAGAGAGAAGCAGCAAGATTAGCAAGGTCGAGAATCCACTGAGAAGGAGAGCCAGGCCGGTATTACATGTGCAGTGCAAGAATACGGAGGGTGGATGTAGGGATGCAAAGTAGAGCAGTGGTAGGGAAAAGAAGAGAAAGAGGGGAAAGAAAGAGAAGGAAGGGAAAGAAAGGAAATCAAATTGAAGAGGAGAAATGCAAACGCCAGTCGGTGGCCAGCTGGGTGAAGCGAGGCAAAGGGGAGCACTGCCAGCTGCCAGCTGCCAAGCGGCCGTTGTCCGATCACGGCAACCTCAAAATTTGCCATACAAAGAAAGACATGGGAAACCGGCCATCCACACTGAGGTTCAACTCTTGTCTCACATCCAAAGCATTGGGAACGAAGAACGGAGCGAGAAAAGAAAAGGTGAAGCGAGGCTTACAATCTGATCGTCACGGCGAACAAGCGTGGGGAAGCTGTCGTCAGGTGGGTGTCCTCCAGATAGATGGTTGGTTTCGTCTTCGCCAAACAAGAAACGTGCAGTGTTGGTCTGATCAAGGTTCAGGTCGTAAAATCCATTCCTTGTCCGGGTGACGGGCATCGAATATCTGTTTGTTCTTCTATGATCAAGGGATGGTCAGCAGATGTAAGGAAGATCTCCAGCTCGAGGCAAGTCGAGACGCGAACAAAGTTGTGGCAGCTGGGGTTGCAAGCGGGCAGTGGGAGCCGTGTGCGCACGCAAGCAGTGTTGCTCGGTGCTGGAGCTGCATCACGGGCATCATTCCTGATGCTAAGCCATAGTAGCATATCGTGAGAGAATCAGCCGCGTGTCTGCACTCCGTGCTCCTGCAAGGCAGCTCATACAGGAGTCGAGGTGCACCAACACCTCCTACCAATACAACTCCGGGACCAAGCAATTACGCGCTTATCGAAGTATGCAGAGATTGAGGAAATGGGTATCGAGCAAGGCTTTTTGTCTGTCTACTTACGAGTTGGTCGATCTGTGGCTGCTCGGGTCTTGGCGAACAGCCTCTTCCTTGTCATCGTCATCGCTGTTGCGTCGCGTGGTAGGGACGGATCGTGATGGCATCTGGTGGTCGTCGAATCCGAATCGCTGCTGGAACGCACCCGTGCCAGGGGGGGAGGTCAGAAGCGATCCAGAGCGAGATGGTCTGTTGGACAAGTCTGGCGGAGAGGTCAGGCTCGAGGTCGAGTAGCGGTTTGGTCGCGAGAAGATGCCAGGAAAGCCGTTGTTGGTATTGGTGTTTCGGTACTCTGGAGGCGTGGTCGGCTCGGATTGATGCCCAGCAAATCTGTTTACCTCTTCTTCCATCTGCGCCAGTTCGAGAGCCTCTCGTCGCTGTTGCTGGTCCAGTTTTTGCATCTCGACTTCGAATCGCCGCCTCTGTTCTCGGATCCTCTCATATTCTTGTTTCTTCTTCTCTATCTAGAAAGTGGAAAGAGCAGAGTCAGCCGAGCTCGCGATTCCAACTCTCCCGATTCCTGTCAAGCTTTGAACAGCGCCCAACCCCGACGGCAGCGGCCGTGGGCGGGAAGCTGTCGCGCTTGAAAGCCATCGATCTCGCAGGCAAGGGGGCTACCTACCAATTGGACCTTGTGTAATGCCTGCACCGATGCCTGCGCCGGAGAGTCAGCCATTGTCGCACGTAAACAAGACAAACCAAAGCTGGGTCTACGCAGCGAGCAGCGGTGGACCAAGGCTGTCCTAAGCCAAAGCGCCTGCAACTCACATTATTATAGTCTTGAGAGGCGTCGATGACACGGGACGAGGACGCCAGGGAGTTGATGGAAGACAGTGTCTGCAGGAGCCCCGAGTCGGTCGTGAAGCGGCGAGGCAAGGAGGAGCGCAGATCATGATTCGCAGGCTGTTGCTGAGGGATGAGAGCGGCGCCGCGAGGAGGTGAGACAAGCGGGTTGATGGATGGTTCGTTCCTCGGCGGCTGCTGAGGGCGGAAGCGCATGTCCTCCATGGTTGGGGCGTCGGGGGAACGAGGGACGAACAGGACTCGTACAGGCCGAATTGGCTGCGCTCGGGACGGGGTCTGTTATATCACTGCAGACATGAAGCAGACGGGCAAAAGTCAGCACAGCTTGTCGTTGTGGACGACGAGGTTAGGGCCAGGCACAAGCCGGCGACGCTGGAGGAGGCGGGGTGGGATAGGGTCAAGGGATTGGACAGTTGACGAGACAAGATGCTCGGTGTTGCAGCCAGGACAAGGATGAGCCGGTGGATGCCCAGATGGCCTGGGCTGGGCTGGACTGGGGCCAGCGCGCCCGGCAGGGGTCTTTTTGGCGTGCGTCCAGCGTCCAGCGTCCAGCGTCCGGTTCCCACACGTCGTGCTGCAGGACGATCAGAGACTCGCGGAGGCCAAGTCGTCATCGCCTGGCTGCCAGCTCAGCATCATCAAGCTGATGTTGGTTCGGCTTCGGGTTTGGCGGATGGCGATGGCGAGGTGAAGCGAGGTGAAGCGAGGTGCAAGCCAGAGGAGCGGATGGCCAGGGCCAGAGCCAAAATCCAGTAGCCAAAGCTTACAGCTAAAGCCACAAGCTAGACGCAGCGCTCAACGCCGGTGCCAAGGGCAGGGAGGCGTCCATGGCCAATGTCACTGCCTGGCCAGCGTTTGCTCGAGCTGAATGGCTGGCTGGCAGAACGTGCTTGTGCTCGTGCTGGTGCTCCTCTTCACCCGCATTCCGACGATAGTGTCCTGGTTGTACGAAGCACCAAGGACTCAATGTCGGCCGCCCCCATCGAGCCAAGAGGGCATGTGAGAGCAGCAAGGAAAGCCAGCGGCGCCAGAAAGCCGCTGAAACCTTGCGTTCTCGCTTCGACATGCTTCGGCCAAAATTATCCTCTGGGGAAGCGAAGAAAGGCCAAGGAAAGAGGGAAGGATGAGGTTGGTGGATGCGACGTCTTGTGCCCGCAGCCTTGGACAAGCATCTATCGACAACAACGGTGGGAAATCCAAAAGGAAAGGGACATGAACGACCAGCGGGACGAAATTGATGGCATTGAAACACGCACTGGTTGGCGTACGTACCTCTATTTGCAATGTGCAAAAGTTCAAAAAGAGAAACGAAGGACGGTACAAGCGCAAGAAATCATCCGTACACGATGACTGACGCCGAGATGTCTTTCGCTCTGTAGGGCCGTTGCGCGCAAGACGTCCAAAGCCGTTGGCTCTCCCCCAGGAAAGTCAAGGTAAGAAAAGAAGGTCGGAACGGAGCCGGAGGAGCAAGACAAGCGGTTATGGGTACAAGGGGACAAATCCGAAAGCTCGTGAGGTGCGAGTATCTCAGATCTTCCTTCAGAAAGACACAAATACAGGGGTTATAGCGGCGAAGAGCGAGGAAGCAAGTCGGAGAGTTGGCAAGGGAAGAGGGAGGCCGGCCTGAAGCATTCTAAGTAGAGATTTGGGGAGATGATGAAACATCCAGCAGAACGGCGCTACTCCGTAGATTTTCTGGAGTCCTGTTTAGGCAAGTGGCGGAGGACACAAATTCGATCAATGGAGGTACAGACCTGGAAACTCGTAGCGGTTAGAAGGCTGCTAAGGCACTGCCCTGAGCCCTGAACCGCCCAATCGTTTAGTGGTCAGGGGCAGACGTTTAGTGACGGAACTGGGATGGTTGGAGGCGGATAAGGCGGACAGATGTCGAGAGGCTTTTGGCGGACGCCTTGTTCTGGATATGGCGGCTCAAAAAAGTGTGATGGAAAGCTTGGTTCAAGGCTTCCCAGCTAGGCATGATGCTAGGACGAGTCTCAACAAGCCAATTCCCCAGCACGGTGATGAAGGAATCCCCGCTGCTTGCCTCCTTGCAGTTGGAATTGACAGATGTTGTACGAAGTCAACCAGCAGCAACTCACTCGCACATAAAACGAGTGCATGTACTCCGTATGCCATCCGATTTTGCCACTTACATTGGCTCTCCTCCAGATTTGGATTCGCCAAGGTTTTGCTGGACTCAGGGGAGTCCCGAAGCCCAACCATAGAGAGACCGTGTGAGTCGCACTCACTACTTGCTTGCTAGTGGTTTCTCGCTTCGATTTGGCCGAAACGAGAGTTTCTGTGATGGCTTTAGCGCAAGACCTGCCCAGAATGGGGAATGACTCGGGATGACTTGTCGTCACTTTCATGGATGGATCACATCACCTACCTTCAGCCTGCTAAATTCTTGCAGCCCAAGTACACCTTGCGCCAAACTGCCACGGAAAAGCGCCTCTGGCAGATGTATGTTGAACGGTCCTGGGCGACAGGGCGAGACAAACGGCGCCGTGTCCACTGGTCTGCAGCCGTTGAGCATGTACATATTTGTAGCATGCATGTAGCATGTAGGTTGGAAGCTGTGGTAGCTGTATGTCATCTGCACGAGTGAGTTGTTTGCACTTCAAGTGCATCTTCATTGCATGCCGATGCAGCTGTGGGCGCATTGTCGAGACTGACACGCTGCTGGCGAGCGTACATGTATATACACGTACCTGGCTGAATCGAGCATCGCCGCGATTGGCCAATTCGGAGCTTCACGGCGAATTGCGTCGACGTCCTGGTATTTGGCTGCCTTATGAAGCTCGGTACGGTACAGGCAGGGTAGTGAAGCAGATGGAATACCGGCGCGATATGGATATGGATATGCCTGCAGGTACTTGCAACTTGTTATGGATCGAGGAGCAGCATTCAGGCCCAAGTCGAGCAGGTTGGGCTTCCAGTTAGTACAGAATCGGTACGAGACGCATCCTCGCTCTTCTTCTTGTGCCCTTAGCAACGCAACCTGCAACGCCACGCCGGCAGCCTTCAGAACTCGAGAGGCGCTGCAATTGGACGTCCGAGATGCAAATCGCATGCATGGCGCGCCGTAATTACAAACCTCATCAGCCATCCGACTGTGCAGATAGTGCTGCTATAGAGCCCAGTAACAGAGCAGAATCGGAGCCGCAACGGGACTGGTGGCGATGCTCTCAAGTCTGCTTCGTAAACGCAAGTCAGCATCCGACAGAGCTGCAACCACGCCCTGTACAAAGCAGTGCAGCATGTAGACGCCCCAAACCGTGCAGCTTTGATCCCGCGTCTGCCCCTCATGGCTGGATGTATGTATTGATTGTTCAATAATTACCCCATATAGATACTACCTTACCCTGGGCACTCCGTAGAGGAGTCATGGTCAAGTATTCAAGGTGAGATCAGACCTGCTGATTGTTAGTATCTCGCCGGCTGGTACGAAGTATTACCTACCAGTCAATTGATCGCCTTGCACACCTCGCTCCACCTCCGGTCAAGCCCCCTTGAATGCCGGTGAGAACTCGAAGATTTCTGGATATCGTCTTGCTGTTCGGCGAGTCTCTCGTGGTCCCAAGATGGCCTGCAAGTGACTTTTCCTCAAGTTGAAGTTGAATGCCAAACATCGAACTGTCCTGAATATGATACCTTTCTTATTCTGTAGACCTTCTGAAGTTTCATGAACCGAGAGACTTCCGGCGTTGCAAGAAACAGCGACCTTAGTAGCTTCCATTTGCGATATCAAGATACTAATGTATAGGGACTAAGTACAATGGCAGGAGCACTGGACCTGGCAGTGACGCGACATGACGATGGATGTTTAAGCCTCAGGCACATTGAAATCTCAGCATCACCACCTTTCATACTCTTCAACTTGACACCGGACATTTTGCTCTTTTACCGATGATTTCTTACGCCTCGTGCGCGGCTCGCCTCCAGACCCATGCAAAAGCCGACAGACTGTCCGTCACTGCGGGCGACAAACACCGGAGACGCCTCAACCCGTATTACAGGTAATGCTCACGCTCACGCCCGCAGGCTTACAACATGGGGCTCTCGGTTTCGCGCTCCATCCATCGAGAAATCGACCTGCTTCATCATTGAACAGCAGCGGCTGCCTGCCAGAATTAGAAACCGCGAGTTTATCTGGACGTTCCACGAGCGGCTGAGGCGGGTAGTACCTCCGATCGCTTCGAACCCAAGCGCCTCTTCCGGCGGTCTCGATATGCGAACGCCTGGCCCGAATACAGGCCCCGACTCGGCTTCCTCACAGGACCAACGATTGACTGTGCTCCGCGCTAAAACGTGAAGGAGCGAGGGGGTCTCTGGGGGACCCTGGTCTGGATCTTCTTGATGACTCGACGAGCCTGGAGAGTTTGCTCGCTAGCCGGCTCCTTCAAGCACGTCGTCTCAGGCTCGAGGAATGCCATATCCTGGAACCGACACAGGCACGTGTACGCATCTGGCGGTTGGTTGAGGTCACCTCAGCTCTTATCAGCCTCTGCTACATGTCTCTGGAGGTGATTTTTGTTTTCTTTTCTTGTCTGTTCATCTCGGTATCGGTTGCCTGGTGCGAGGCAGGGCTGCCCCATACAAGCCCGGAGCGCAGCACCTAACTTGTGCCCTAGCAGAGCCGTTCCGTGGCAGCAGTGAACTATGCACGTACGTATGTGATGCATACCTTAGACTAACTACGTCTGTCCTTTGTTCATGCGCAGCAGATGGATCTCTTCACTGCCAGCAGTGCCCTGTTCGCAATGCAGTGCTACGATGCGCAATCTACTCCGTACGCAACGCTTGCTCGTACAACAATGACAGCCATCTCTTCCACGGCGAGAGATTAAGCACGAGCGCGAACACAGCAACGTCGACTTTTGAGTCTGTGCACTTCCTCGGGGCCAAGCTTCCAGACAGGGGCTGGTCTTTGATATCGCCCAATATGAGTTGCAAGAGGCTTTCAGGCGGACGTGCGGGGTTGCAAGGGGAGCTGTTTGGCCTCAACTTGTCGCCTCGCCTTTCGTTGGCCGAGATTGCCGCTTTCCTGCCTCCTTGACCCGCAAGAGGCTGTTCTCGAAAGCATTTCGTCATCAGAAGTGAGAGCTGAGGAGGCTAGGCTGGATTGAACCTAGAGATGGATCTACCAGCATCCTGCATAGCCTTAGATGCGGTTTAATTAAGCACCACGGATCGGCTGCTCTGCGAAGGGAGGGGTCCAGCTGCCGTGCTGTAGTAGCTTGGAGCTGAGATGCTTTGCTCCTGGGAAGGTTCGTCGGTGTCCTGCCTCAACGCTCCCACTCTTTCAGCATAAGGCTTGATGGCTATACAATGTTGCCTCGCTTTTTTCATTGCCCCTTACTGACCATGCTACCGGTCGTTCCACCGAAGCGAGCCATCATACTTTGATTCTGATACAGACAATTCGACTACTGCGTGATTGGTGCGATGGTGATAGTGAGTTGGTGGTGTGGGCCTGGTTTGGCATACTTGCCTATATATTAAACTGAGGCCACAATGCCCAACTGGCATGAGGAAACGAGTTCACTCTATGATCTCTCATATATATATGTGTGTGTGGCGATTCATGTATATATAACCCAAGGTTACATGTATCTAAAGTCATTGTTAGGTGGCAACAGCATGAGGTAGATGAAGTCTCATGCTATGTTAAGTGGTGACATCTCTTCCTAGCTTGACGGAAGGGAAATGTAGCCTTTTATCTTTGGTATGAGCAAGTGAAAGAGGCCACTTAGATATTGAAGAGATTGCTCGGTTCATCAGATACCGTCGAGCTATCAAACGTCCCTTTTCCAGGAGACTTGAGGAACGGATCAGGCCCATTAATACGACTAAAGATGGAGGCAAACTTCGGTCCAGAAAGGTTTCTGCCCAATCCCCGACAAAGTACACGGAAATATAAAGAATAAAATATACTATATATAATCTCTGGCCATCTCTTGCAAGCGCCTACAGGTTACATACAAGTAGCAACGCCGGAAGATTCCCGATGTAACACCAGAATGTCGTGGGAAAAGGGGGTGGATTGAAAGGCGGCTAAACACAGGTCATCAATATGGATATATGGGATTCCGTCGATGTACTGTCCTCTCTCTCTCTTAGGCAGAGACTAGATGCCTCTGTATCGCGTTTTCCCCGGTACAACGTTCAGTGTCTGAGGCTCTGTTTGCCGTTTTCCAGCTTTAATGTGAGAGGCCAAGGGGTCGGCGAGAGATCCGCCCGTTGTGCTCTGGGCGGTGTGGAATAACAGGAAACAATTGCCTTCTTCTTTTTTGCCATTGAAAGAGACTTAGGGGTAGTTTTGTTTTTTATAGCATTAGAATCGTCTGACCAAGATAAATGATCAGCTGCGTGAACCCATTATCGCCATCACATTGTAACCAACCCCTGAATATCCTCCAACTCCCAAAAATGCCATGTTCCATCTTATGACTCTCTCACATCAGGCTTCGCCTCAAGCCTTGGTAATGGACAAAGCATTCTCCAACATTGTCGCATTAGTCAACAGCTCAACCGTCAAATGCGCCATCACCCTCGCCATAACCTCCGTCTGCTGATACGAATACGGCGTGTTCGCCACAGCCGCATACGCCGCCTCATGGTTATACGCACAAATCCCGCCCTCCTTACATAGGTTCCAGAACGGCATCAAGACGACCCTGTCCGCACTGGTCACCGCGTGAGTCGTCGGATCGACGACGTTGCCTTGCGGCCAGCTGGCGTCTGTGCTGGCTGCCGACACGGGGCTGGTGATCCAGTCGGTTTGGGATCCGTAGTCGGGGAGATTGACGAGTCTGATGACTTCGCTGACGAGATCCTGGGTGGGCACTTCGAAGGACGGGTAGGGAGTGTCTGTGGAGGTGCTTTTGACTGTGGGAGCGATGGCTGACTCTACGGCTGCGGCGATGGCGTCGAGGTCTTCGGTCCAGCGGGTTCGAAGGTCGAAAACGACGTCTAGCTCGTTGGACGTCATGTTTCCGGGGAGAAAGAAGGTGTTGGAGGCAGTGGCGGAGTAGGTCCTGAAGAGCTCGATGGCGAGGACCAGGGGGCCGTTTGTATCGGCAGAGGCGTGGCCGCTGGGCCCCAGACAGGTGACGTTTACGCCCGTCTTGACGTTCAAGTCGTTCTCGACGGAACAGTTGACGCTCGGGTAGGTTCCGGTTGCCAACAAAGAGGTCACTGAACTCTGGACAGCGGAAAGAGAAGGCCCCTCCAGACCAAACGCGATAGCCCCTTGCACCACGTTGCATTCCGCGTTGAAGACATCCTCCACAGGCGTAGCGGTAGAGCCAGTTCCGGGCCATCCTGACGCTGAGTCAATGTCCCGTACTGCAAGCATGCCTTGATACGCGCGTTTCACGGCAGCGGCGTGTGTGTCCTCGATGAACTTGGAGTAGACATTGAGTCGCGCGTTCATAGGCACGATGCCGTTGGCGTTGGCTGGATGACCAAACAGCCAGATGGGAGAGCTGTCAAAAGCGCCAGCTTCTAGCAGAGTGTGTTTTCCAGCGCCGTTCTCCTCATCGGGAGTGCCCTGGACGATGAGGCGAGCCGGAATGCCGAGGTCAATGGCCGCCTGTCGCGCGAAATCGGCCATGGCCAACGCAACGAGTAGAATATGGTTGTGACCGCAGGCATGGTGAATGTCCACCAGGGCATCGTACTCTGCCATGAAGCCAATGGTCGGCAGCTCCGCGTCCGCAGGCGTGCCGGCGGGACGGTTCTCGAACTCGAGGGTCCAGGCGGTGGGCATGCCGAAGGAGCTGGGCGTTACGGTCCATTGGCCCGGCCTGGTGTTTGTGTAGTAGTCAACGACTCGATCGTGGGCGTAGTGCTCTGCGAGTCCGATTTCTGGGTGATTCCAGACGTCTTGGGCGATTTGGCGGAGGTCCGGGTATATGCTTGCAGAGATGTTGGAGAGGAGGGCTGGGAGGTTGGTCAGGTCGGCTGCGTGGCCGCCTGCTATGAGGAGTGAAATAACTGATGATTTTGACCACATGGTTATGGGAAAGGTTGTGCTTCTGCTAATCTTCTCCCTGTCCGTTGGTTCATGGGCATGTTGCTGTCTTTATATCTCTCTCTCACTTGCTGTTCCAGATCTCATTACTGTCCATATGATCACCCCCCTTTTCTGCACGTAATGCTCCGCTGGTTACGATGGCCCTCATCCTTCTTGGATTATTAACCGTTGCCAGCAACGTTGTAGCTATTATGGAACTGTCGAGGGTCTTTCCAGTATGCTGGGCACCAGAGGAATCAGATTGGCGAGCGACACCGTTACGTCGGATCCCGTTGCCGGCGGCTCAGGCGGTTCAGCTCTCAAGGTGGGGATACTATCATCTTGTTTACTCAGGCGCTCGACACTTCGCCGAAAAGACTCCTAGGATGATAAACTGCGGCACGTCTTACATTTCAAACAAAGAGGCGGTGACAACGCATCTGTTGAGTAAACACAAATTGGAGGAAACAAAGGGTCTTGGGGGTCACGGAAAGGCTATAAGCTCGTCAAGTCCGATTAGGACTTGAGTCCAGGGGCTGTTGTAAATTGAGAATGGACTTCACCTACCTAGTTACAAGGGTCAGTTCGAAAGTTCAATTGGCTTTTACACTTCTTGCGGGAGAGTTGCCGGAGTTGTGTAACCAACCTGGCCATAGGTCAGCAGACTGTATCTGGTTGTCATTGGCTGTTGGACTCAATGATGATTGAGTCACTTGCAGCATAGGCCTAACATGGTTCATTTGTACTGGAAATTTCTCTAGTATTAGGTTACCAGTGTGTATGAATGGAGATGAAGGGAAAACGTAAGTCATTTTCTCATTTTTGTTAGCATTTCTTTACCTCGGAAGAACGATACCATCGGTGGTGAGACTGAACAATGTCACCTGGAGCTATAATCGTGCAAGATAGTTTGGCAAGTCATTGCTAAACGTGTATAAGTAATCCCTTTCTCCACGATCACGCAGTAGTAGATGGAGACAACGCCATGCCGGCTGCGCGGCTCGGAGCGAAATCCCAGTGTCAGGGGCATGTGGACATGGTGTCAGCCCTTGTCTATTGATCCTCAGTATCAACCCAGAGAATTTCTATACTATATCCTCCGGATCCAACCTTGTTCACATCCAAGTTGTCAGCAGAGAATGTTGGAATGGGGACATACGATATGCATGGCGAGTGTGGGTTTCGCTTGGTTCCGCGGCTTCATGATCAGGAACTTTCCTCAGTGTCAAATGTAGACTTCAGTCCTTAAAATTTGTTTGTATCTATAGTTGATTGTTCAGCACGAGTGCTCAACATAGGCGGGACTTGCCATTTCACTTATAAATATTTAGACCAAGAGCATTGTCACGATGATCGGGACGATTCGATCGGTTGTCTTCTCAGATCTATGTGAGAATACTGAAGTGGAGAACTGCAACACAATCCCTGATTAGTTTGTGGATAAGACGGCACGAATAAGTAATCTTCAAGAGCTTTTCCAATAGTCTAGAGGGCTAGAATCGTCGAAGACTTTGGCATGGGATTCATGTTGAGGCTCGCGATGGTTTTCATTGGGGTTTCACAACATAAGCGACGAGAGTAATGCCATGATCTTTGACCGAGAGTCTGTGACCGCTTATTAAAGAAAGAAGGACATATTCTTAAAGTCATGAAACTTCCTTCCTCTGGTGGCAAATGGCATGTTGAGTAGACTTCATATGTGCATACAGGGCATCACAGATCATACTCGACTTTTCGACAAGGCACGAAGTTACTTTTTACTCGCTCAAAGAACGGATCCTCGATGTTATGTATCACATGTCCAACATATGAATGTTTGAAAGATTACCAGCGAATTCCTTGGTGATATTCTCAGATACATCACCAGTCTATAAATACATCATCACCCGGAACCAAGCCTAAACACACAACCTCTTAGTATATACCCTCCGACAACCTATTATCTCCCATTCACCCACTAGCCCGGTTAATGTGAACACTATACGCTCAACCAGCCTGATACACCGCCAGAGCCGCAACATGCGGATTCAGCATGGTCAAGTTGTATGGCGTAACAGTGAGATTCGTATCCGTAAGCGCAAGGAACATGGTTCCATTGATAGCTGGATCATGATCCCACGTCGACACATTGGGCTGGAACGTAAAGGCCGTGTTGTCCCGCAGGCTCACGTTGAGCAACGGAGAATACGTAACGTTCAACTGCGACACCCAGGCAGCAAACTTGGGCTGTTTGACATTGGTAGTGGTCACATAGCTGTTGTTTGGCCCGACTAACTGTCCTGGGTTATCCCATTGCAGGAATACCTGGCGGCCTGGATACGAAAGGGGAAGGCTGCGATTCTGGGAAATAGCCGGCGCGCAGTCCAGAGCCTTGTTCGTGGCGTTCAAGCAGAGTTCAGAGCGAGAAATGTTCTGGGTAGACAGAGTGTTGGCCCAGCCGCCGGTTGTCTCGTTAAAGGCATCAGAGCCATTGATGCGAGCCGGATTAGGTTGGTTGAGGATGTGCAGCGCAGGAAAGTTCTGCCACACCAGTCGAGTCTGGTTGAATGGACAACTCGAAATGTACGGAGCCAAAAGAGTCCACGCCCAGCTCTGAGGAATTCCCACCGTGTGCCACTCCGGCATGGGGAACTGCCCGCCGAACTGACGGAAGATGAGCTGCTGACGAGCCTCAATCGTGATGCTTTGGAGGAGCAGCTGAGCAGCCGGTCCCGAGTTCAGGTGCGGCAAGAAGCCATACACACCCGCCTCTCCCCAACGCGTAAGCTTCTGGTTGAAGTCGATGAACTCTCGGACGTTGGAAACCGGGTAGTTGTAAGTACACTGCTTCGGCGCTTGCGGGCCGAGCATGTTGGTGATAACAGTGGCGTGCCCAATCTCCTGATCGGCCATGTACTCAATGAGGAACCTCTCCTCGGCATTGATCCCATTGGCTTCCCACTCTTCAACAGTGAAGTTCTGCAGACCCCAATGGAACAGGTCGAGTTCAATCCATTCCTGATACAGAGCCAAGGCTAACGATTGGTAGTCGAAATCGCTTTGGACACGATATACTGGAGCCGAGCCGTTGGTTCCAATACCGCCGCTGGGCGTAAACGGCGCAGGTTGAGGGGCGTGAAGCTTGCCATCCGCAGTGTAGTTGAATGAATCCGGAGCCGGAGGCAGAGGCGGGATCGCAGAGGCTGTAACGGTGGTTGAGAGAGCACCCGTAGTCGAGGCTGGGGGTCCCGTGAAAGTGCCATGGGAAGTGACATTGGTCTGAGGCACCACTGCTGGAGTCACCGTTTCGGCTTCTGAAAAAGTAGTCGTCGGCGTGACTAGTTTCGGGACAGCTTGGACGAGTACCACGTTCGAGAGGGCGAGAAGCCCTGCGTTTTGCAGCCGCATGTTGCCGATCATGATCCCTTTACTTAACAGGACACAACCGAAGGCGAGGCGTGCTGTGAGAAGCAGGATTGTAAGCAGTCAACGGATATGCCTGGTCTTATAATGCCCCCGAGCCTGTGGATTCTTCTTACACCCACCCAACCTGATGGACATGCCGAAACACCCGCCGCCAGATGCCACTCACTCATGTGAAAACGCGGGAGTGTCTGTCACTCGAGACTCAAGTCACCACGTCCAGCAGCTCAAGTCATGACGTGTTCACAGCTGAAAGCCGGAGTAGAAACCCGATGTGACGGCGCCATTACAGCATGGCAAATAATGGCGTCGTCATCGGAATTCGTGGTATGCGGATGCCTTTTGCGTGTCGCGATGTGGCGCAGATGCAAAGTTTATCTCGCAGCATGTCATAATCCCTGTGTGATACAACGTGGAATCAGATACCTGACCCTTCCCCTTCCAAGGCGGACGAGAGGAACTGGAGACTGCTGTCGTCATGGTACGGGCCGTCTGTCAAGGTGGATGTGCGTTGCGCGGTGGTATATCGATGTATCTGTCTCGTCGGTCAGTGATGTGGTGACACTGGAAATCTATGATCCCGATACTTCACCTTGCTGTGTAAGACATACCAAGTAAGTGGCGACGGCATTTCGACATGACTGCGAATTCGCACCGAGCAAGGCTGATGCATGGCAAGGCGGTTTGCCTGCTTCGCGTGTAACGAGGCATGGATGACGAAGTGGTGATGAAGTGGTGACAGGGCTGACTGTAAGCGGTGGATCACGGCAAAATGCTGAATATATGGCAAAACTGCCCATCTCTATGTGATCAAGTGAAATAATGTTCTAAAACGTCTTTAACAGGAGTCATAAGAAGAAGATGAAGGACATGAACCAATTGAAGCAGCGATTATGCATCACGGATGTTCTCACATCACTGCTTGACCCGTCAGGAAGCGGCTATCCAATACCCCAGATCGGCTACCAGCCTTCTATGCCAATATGTGATAGAGTTACTCTGTACTCGGTAAATAGGTAAACTATTTAGTGGAGTAAAGCTTATAGCAAAACTAGAACATCGTGATAGTATCAGACATGAGCCCTCCTCTCTACCATGACTGTAGCAGTACTAAAAATAACATTCGCTGCGTGATTTTTCATAAGCGCGTCAACCAAGTATCGCCACTATCCATCCAAACCTTCCTTTTCGATTCCTCTGCCATTCACTATTGAAGGACATATCTTTTTCGTAATGGACCTGCTGAGAACGACGATGCTCGTGTATCTGTCTGAATTCGAGTTGACCATGCAGCTACATGTATCGATGTTGCATGGCGATTGGTGCACATGCAGCGCCATCCAAGATGTATGATTGGATTGTCACTGGCCAGTAAGGCTTCGAATGCTTGTCGCTTTGTCCCATGGCGATTGGGCGCCCTCATAGCTGCCTAATTCATTCGTGTCTTCAAATTCTACAGCCAGAGCACAGCGTGATCTGTCGCGGTCATTGTTGGTATCGCATCGAAACGGGCTCTTCATCGCTGCGATGTCGTTCAGAGAGAGGGTCCGCCGCCGGTTAAGGCGCCTTTTCCCCCAAGAAGATCATACAACTGTACAGCACGGGTTGGTGAAGCAAGATGGCCAGGCCGAGGCAGCAAGCACATCTACTTTGCCCGTCAAGGATGAGGCAGCAAGCGCGTCTATTTTGCCCATCGAGACGTCAAATGCACCCAGTGCCTCGACGGGCTTGCCCGAACGCCTCTGGGATCGAGCATACGACAAGTTGAAAATCAGCGATGCCGCGCTGATTGAAGCATACGAGAAGATCTTGTCTCGCAAGCTTGGCGGTCAAGGATTCGATACGCAAGTCACTGCATCCGAGCAGAACATCATTGCCCAGAATGATACGCACGCAAGGCGAAGTCAGATGCGGCAGCTCATCCAAGACGGTTTGGATAAGACAGCTGGAGAGGCAAGAATAAAACAAGCCATGGGCGCAGCATTTGCTCTCTCTGCAAAAGACATGATCAGCGCTGCGATTCAGGCCGTGCCACAAGCAGCACTTGCTTGGACAGGTGTATGCGTGGCGCTCGAGGTAAGTCTTCAGTATTGAACAGGGCTGGGTTTTCCACGCTGACTTGTGTGTCACAGATGCTTCAGAATCCCATAGCTGCAACGGAAGCTAACCGCAGCGGCATCGAGTACGTGATCAAGAGGATGGACTGGTATTGGAACCTATCCAGCGCTGTCCTGAAAGATAATGCCAACGAGAGTGGCTTCTCTGGCGTCCGACAGGAAATGGAGACTCGAGTCGTCGACCTCTACGCAATGCTCCTCTCGTATGAGATAAAGAGCGTCTGTTCGTACTACCGCAACCGTGGTCTTGCGCTACTTCGCGATATTGTCAGCCTCGACGATTGGAATGGCGATATGACAGCTCTTCAAAAAGCCGAGCGAGCCTTCTATGATGATGCCGATGTATATGCCAACCTGAGGATGGTCTCCAATCTCGATCAGCTTGTTAGTCACGCGGAGACGCAGTCTAGCGTCCAATTGGCAAAGGAGGATCAACAATGCATCAAAGACTTGCGCTTCACTGATCCCTCAGATGACAAGAAACGCATAGAAACTACCAAAGGTGGTCTGTTGCAAGAGTCTTACAGATGGATCCTGAATCGTCCGGAATATCAACAGTGGAGGGACTCTGGCGAAAATCGACTGCTCTGGATCAAAGGTGATCCAGGCAAAGGAAAGACTATGCTACTCTGCGGCATCATCGACGAACTGAATCGACAACCAAGCGGCTTGGGCCTAGTCTCCTACTTCCTTTGTCAGGCCACCGACCAAGAACTCAACAATGCCACTGCCGCTCTACGTGGACTCATCTTTATGCTTGTAAGGCAGCAGCCCTCGCTCATCTCTCATGTCCGGAAGAGGTACGACCAAGCCGGTGAGAAGCTGTTTGAAGGAGCAAACACCTGGTTCGCCCTCTCGGACATTTTTACAAAAATTCTTGAGGACCCAGCGCTGAAGGGCGCATACTTGGTCGTCGACGCTCTTGATGAGTGTGTGTCCGAGCAGCAAAAGCTATTGGACCTTATCGTGCGCGTCTCCGGCACCAAAGCTCGCGTAAAGTGGATAGTGTCGAGTCGAAACTTGTCTCATATAGAGGAGCGCCTGCAACTTGCGAAGAAAAAGGTCAAACTAAGCCTGGAGCTCAATGAAGAGTCTATTGCCAACGCCGTGAAAATCTACATCGGGGAGAAGGTGCTAGAGCTATCAAATCGAAAGGGCTATGACGAAATCACTCGCAAGGGAGTTCGAGACTACCTCCTCGAGAACGCAAACGATACGTTTCTCTGGGTAGCTTTGGTCTGTCAGAACCTTGAAAAATACACGCGATGGAAGGTTCTTGACATGCTCGGCGTATTTCCACCGGGCCTCGACTCTCTATATGAACGCATGATGGGGCAGGTGCTCGAGGGTGATGAGAGCGAGGGCAACCTCTGCAAGCAAATTCTCATCGTCATGATGAGCGTCTATCGTCCCATTACTTTGCGAGAACTGGGCTCTCTTATTGAAATCGGTCAAGAGTTTTCAGATAACGTCGACTATCTGAGGCACATTGTCTCGCTCTGCGGATCTTTTCTCACTATCCGTGAGGATACCATCTATTTTGTCCACCAATCCGCTAAAGATTATCTCTCCAAGAATGAAGACGCCATCTTCGCATCCGCTGTAAAAGACGTACATCGAACCATGGTTTCCCTTTCGCTGCAGGCCATGACCAAAATTTTGAGAAAGAACATATATGCATTGCCTCATGTTGGGCCTCTCTCTGACGACCGCATTAACATGCCAGAAACTGATCCCCTATCAGCCATCAAATATTCCTGCGTACACTGGGTCGATCACCTTTGTAAGGGGTCCGCGATAGAGGCTTATCTCGAAGAAAAAGGGGCCGTGTGTTCATTCCTGCATGAACATTTACTTCATTGGCTTGAGGCGTTGGGCCTTTTGCACCAAGTATCGGCTGGCATCCTCTCGATAGTAGTGCTGAAGGGCTTGGTTGCTGTGAGTCTTCCTATGCTTGGGTGCCCAATTGAAACAAAGCTGACCTCTCTAGGCAAAATCACCGGAAGGAGAGCTTCTGAGCTTCCTTCAAGACGCGCATCGATTTGTCCTTTACAATCGAAGGGCTATCGAAATCGCTCCGCTCCAAGTCTATTCATCTGCGCTCGTCTGCAGTCCTACGCAGAGCCTCGTACGGAAAGCTTTCCATCGAGAGATACCATCGTGGATTCAACATAGGCCTGTGGTCGAGGATAATTGGAGCCCCTGTTTACAGACGCTAGAGGGCCATGCTAGTTTCGTTTGGTCAATCGATTACTCAGCAGATCTCATGCAGATCGTCTCAGGATCGTACGACAAGACAATCAAAACCTGGGACATTACCACGGGTGCATGTCTCCAAACGTTCGAAGGACATACCAAGTCAGTGGAGACCGTGGCTTTTACAGCAGACAGCCGGCGAATCGTCTCGGGGTCCGATGACCAAAGTATCAAAATATGGGATCTGACAACAGGCGCGTGCCATCGGACACTTCGAGGCCACACAGGCTGGGTTATGGATATAGCCTTGTTGGAAAATGATCAGATTGCTTCTGCATCGAGAGATAGAAATATCAAGATCTGGGATATGAAGACAGGCGCATGCTTGCAGACGCTCAGAGGCCATACTGGATCAGTGGAGTCGGTGGCCCCGCTGACAAGTGGCCTAGTCGTGTCAGGAGGGACAGATGAAACAATCAAGATCTGGGATCTAGCTACGGGCTTGTGTAGCCAGACGCTCGAGGGCCACACTGGCGCAGTATATTCGCTTACCCCGTTGGCAAATGGCCAGCTCCTCTCAGGGTCAAACGACGATACAGTAAAGCTCTGGGATGTTGCATCCAGGGCGTGCACTCGGACGTTTCAGGGGCATAGGTCCGCGGTGACGTCAACAGCTTCTTTAGAGAAGGGTCGATTTGCCTCAGCGTCATGTGACGGCACAATCAAGATATGGGACATGGCGACAGGGACATGTGTCCAGACCTTTGAGAGCGGCTCTGGTCCGATTAGTTCGGTGGTCTCGTTGTCAAACGGACAGATCGCTTCAGGAGCCGACGACTACAACGTAAAGCTCTGGGATGTTACCATAAGCGCCAGTGTTGAAAGCACCAACCATCATCAGGGTCGGATAAGCTCAATCGCTTCATCATCAGACGGACGGCAGGTTGCTTCAGGGGCAGAAGACGACAACATCAAAATATGGGATGCACACACGGGCGCCTGTATCCAGACGCTGGTGGGCCATGCCAATGATGTGCAATCAATAAGCTTTTTGACAGATGGCCGGGTTGTCTCAGGATCAGATGATCGTACAGTCAAATTCTGGGATGTGGATACGGGCGTGTGTGTCCGGACGTTTGAGGGCCATGACGGCGCGGTTTTCTCAGTAGCCCCCTCAACAGACGGTCAGCGAATCGCTTCGGGATCAGTGGACAGGATAGTCAAAATCTGGGACACCACTACTGGTGAGTGTGTCCGTACCTTCGACGGACATCGTGATTGGGTGTGGGCTGTGGCCATCTCTATGGATGGTCAGTGGGTGGCCTCGGTGTCAGCTGATGGTTGTATCATGATCTACAACGAAGCTTCGCACTCATATCGCACACTTGCAAACCACGCCGCCCGTATCAGGTCAGTGGCCGTCTCACCAGATGGCCTGTACGTCGTGTCGTTGGCTGTTGGCGGCATGATCAAGGTTTGGCATATGGCTACGGGAAAGTGTGTCCAGATATGCAATGTTCATGCTGGGTGGGAGACTCAGTTATCATTCGATCCGACGATGAAGTATCGCATTCAAGGCAACTCTGGCTGTTTTGATCTGGATTCGCAATTGCTTGAAGCTACTCTTGCCATGCTTCTCGAAAGACAAAGGCATAGGGAAAGTGAGGTTGAAGGTGAGGACGAGAGTGAGTATGAAAGCGAGGAAGAAGATGAGGATGAGAGTGAGGATGAAAGCGAGCAAGAAGATGAGGATGAAAGTGAACTGGTACAGAGTTCAGGGCCGCCTACTCCCACATTATCACCTGTTACGATCCGTGGCTACGGTATATATGAGCGACCGGGGCTAGATGAATGGATAAGGAAGGACGGGAAGCCGCTGTTTTGGCTGCCGCCAGAGTATCGATCAAACTACTCCGTTGTAGCAGGATCCACTGTCGCGGTCTGTGTTGCCCAGACTCGTGTCGCTATTTTCAAGTTTTCAGAGGCAGGGCCGGACTCATAGAAGCTGCCTGGGTTATATGTCTTTTGGAGCGACTTAGTCATACTCATTATGTGGAAGTTGTTAATCATGGGAATGGCTATAGGTAGCTATGAATTCAGCATCCGCCTTCAGCTGTTAAACTCAGGCACTGATATTGGATGGTTCAGTTACCTGTCAAGCAACGTTCATAACCTTACTATATACAAGAGCGAGATGTTACCTTACAATATACAGGAGCGAGATGGCTTCACAAACCCCTTTCTCGACTAAACACACGTAATCCTCATCAGCAATACCTCATCCCCCCTTCCATCCGGTACAGACAAACAATCTCGAATCCCAATCCATTCACAACAGGCATCCACACAAGAATAGTAATATAAAGTGACTGTCAATTATCGTTCAAAGCTACATACAGGTATCAAACAGCGGCTCTCATGTCGAATCATAACTATCCATCGTGCTAAGCAATAATCGGCAGTAGAAGAAGAAAGAAGAAGACAAAAACAAGCAAAGGCAGGCAAAGAACCAAACAAAAAGGGTGTTAGAAAAAACAAACAATTGCCTCCAGGCCAACCAATCCGATTAAATCACAACCCTCCTCAGAAGCCCACCATCATCATCATCATCTCAACAAGCGTCGTCCGTTTCATCGAACAACCACGGCAGCGTGAGGCTCGTCATCGCCATCAATGCTCTCCTCGTACTCGCTTCCGGAGCCCTCGTCGTCCTCGTACGCAGAGCTGCCCTTGCTGATGCGTCGTCTCTGCGTCCCGTCGCTCTCTTCGTGTCTCCCCCGGGCATCAACGTCTTCGTCGTCATCATCGTCAATCTCTTCCTCGTACTCGGAGCTATCGCCTGCTGCGTTATCAACCGCAGACTCGTGCGTCACGTTGACCATGTCGCCCTCGTCGAGCTCCTCCACCGCCTCGTCCATCCCCAGGTTCTCCTTGTGCTCCTCGCTCAGCCCACTCTTCTGCGCCGTGCCTCCCCAGCTGCGCTTCCGATGGCCGTTGACACTAACACTCGGTGTCTTCACGCTATGGCTTCTCGTGATGGGTGCCGACGCCACGTTGTTCGCCATCTGACTGAGAGACGCAATACGTCGCGCAGTCCCAATCTGCGAGGGCGCCATGGGGTTTCTTGCCGCAGCGAGATGCGTCGGAATGGCTCGTGGAGACGAAGAGCCGTCTTCGCCAGCGGGTTTCTTAACCCGCTTGCGGTTCATGGAATCTGCGCCGCCCTTGGCCTTCTTGCCGAAAAGGAGCACCCGAGAGTGATCCATGACCCCATTGAAGATGCGTCGTTCAAGGCCTTCAGCGCGGAGTTCCATCTCCTGGAGCTCTTCCTTGCGCAGGCGCAGCGCCGTCTCAAGGGCAGAGACATCGCCCGTGAGACGAGTCTTTTGCTTCATCAAGCCCTCTTGCTCGTTACGCAGAGACAAGACGCTCCGTCGCAACCACTCCTCTTCCTCCTTTAGGTTCTTGACGGAAAGCTCAACGTGCTCCCTCTCCGTGCTGGCTCGCTCAAGAGCAAGCTTGGTCTCTTCCAAGAGCCGAGCGCGGTTGTCGCGCTCATCCACCATGTGCTTCGTCTGCTTGGACAGGAAATCGGACACTTCGGCAGCGGTCTCGACGACGGACTGGTGCACCTTGTCCAGAGTCTGTAGCTGGAGCAGCGCCTGGGCTGCAGCATCGTTGTGCTGCACAATCTTGTCCAGCTTCTCGCGAACCTCGGCGTCATCGTACTTCTCGGGCATCATGGCCTTGAACGTCTGCTCCGTGGGGATAGCCGCGACTACCTCGTCCCGGATGCTCTTGGAGTGCTCAAAGTGATCTCCGACGAGGCCAAGGATGCTCTTGACTGCCTCCAGGATTTGGGGCTGGTATTCGCTGACACTGCCTTGGACTTTGCTTACGGCTTCCTGAATCTGGTCGCGCGTCTGCTGGTGATCGACCTTGCCTTCGTTGTGAGTCTCCTCGGAGCGAACAGCCACCTCCTCAACCTTGGTGAAGACAATCTTGGAGGCCTCCTCCATCTTCTCCAGGGAGTCGGTCACGGTCGACCCGAGGGTATCGATCAGCAACTTTAGCTCGTCGGCGACGGCCTTGGTGCCCGCCACCGCGGACTCGGTCACGATTTCGCGTGCCTCGGCGGCTTGCGACTTCTCATCCATCATGATCCGGAGCGCCTCATTCTTAGCCAGGACCTCGCTGATCTTGTCGTCAATCTTGGCGCGGATGTTTTGCGTGACCTCGTCGAGTTTCTCGTTGGACTCGATCCGGGACCCGGCAATGGCCTCCTTGGAAATCTCAAACTCGCTCTTCATGACCTCAAACATGTCCTTGACATCTCCGGCAACAGTCTCGTTCTTGTCAATCTTTTCGCCCACGGCTTTGAGCAGCTGACTGATGCCTTCAATGCCAGAAGAGCCATCCACGAGTTTGTTACTGATCTCCGTCTGAAACTCTTCGAGAAACGTCTTGACCTCAAAGATGCGGTCATTCACGCCGACAATGTCGGACTGGCGCTCGACGAGCGCCTTTGACGAGGCCTCGTGGTAGTTGTCAAACGTTTCCTTGGTTTCCTTCATGACGGCCTCAAGCTTGCCGAGGTCATCGCGGGTAGTAATCGTGGCGAAATCCGCAACTGCAATGCCGTCCACCAGAGTCTTGATCTCACGCACAACAGTCTCGACAGCGTGAACGTCCGACTTTTTGACCTTTTCGGGGCTCTTAGCCTCTCGTTCGGCATGTTCCTTGATGTCTTGCAGGCCCTCGGCGAGCGATGTGATAATCGTCGTGAGTTTGGCAAAGTCATCCTTGTGGAACAGGTTGGGGATGTCTTCAAGCTGCCTGTTGACGGATCGAATGGCCTCTCGGGACTCCAGGATGAGCGACTCCAGAGTGTCGATATGTTCCCTGCGCACTGCCTGATCACCATCAATCAGATGGTCAACACGGGACTTGGTGTTGCGCAGGATGTTCTCGATGGCAGCAACGTCTTCCTTTGTCGGGTTGCCGCCACTCTTAGTGAAGATGGAGGGAATGCTCCTCATGACGTAGTCCTCCCCTTCCTTTGGCTTCTCGGACTCTTCCTTGTCGTGCTCCGACTTACCAGCCGATGACGCTGCTTGAACCACCACTGGCGCGCGGGACTTGAGCTCGTCGACACCCCTCTGGACATCGCGAAGCATGGTCTCCAGGTGGGACAGGTCCACCTTGGGGGCCGCTGCAGCAGCAGCTGCAGAGGAAGCTTTAGCTGGGTCAAGCTCTTCGATCTTGGCCCGCAGCTGAGTAATTAAGATTTCGAGATTCTTGATATCATCATGCTTAGCCATATCAGCAGGGATAATCGCCATCTCGTTGTCGTGCTCGCCGCCACCAACGGTACGAATGGCAACAGCTCTATCGTTGCTCGAGTCGCGAATGGTGCCAATGTCCGACCTTACGCCGTCCAGGCCTTCCTTGAGAGCGTCGAGGATCTCATCGTTTGCAGTGAGATCGACTGGCTTGTTGGTAATTCTGTCGATGCCAGCTCGAATGTCGTTCAGGCCGTCATTGAGAGCGTCCAAGATCTCGCTGGTCTCGGGTCGTGGTCGGAGGATCTCCTGTCGAAGGTTGCTCAGGCCATTTCGCAAAGCGTCGAGGAGCTCGTCGTTGTGTGGTTGCGACATAGGAGCGGCTGGGACCATGGATGAGTGGACAACGTCGCGAAGTCCTTCCAGCTCCGTCTGAAGCTGTTCTCGAGAAGTCGCGTTGGCTTTGGACACGAGCGAGGAAACCTCCTCCTTGAACTCTTCCATGCTCTTCAGGAGGCCCTCGAGGAAGTCTTCTTGGCTAGCCACGCCGGTAGCGCGGTCAACGTAACGTTCGATGGCTACACGAAGATTCTCAAGACCGTCCTTGGTAGCGTCCAGGAGCTGCTCAGTTTCGCGACTGCTGGCAGCCATGCTTTCCTTGTTCACGTCCGAGAGCGTTCTAAACTCCAGCTTCATAAAGTCCATCAGCTCATGGAGCTTGGTGCTGATCTCGTCATGGTTGCGAGCCGGCACAAGAGCGCTGCTCTTGCCCAGATCCAGGTCGTTGAGGCCCTCTTTCACTGCGCGGAGCATGTCCTCGCGAGTCAATTCGTTTCCAATAGTGGATGGGGCCACGGGAAACTCGAACTCCTCCAGGCATTCACGGACGGCTTCGATAATCTCGTCTCTAGACATGGATGCCGGAGTGTCCATCTGGGGGGGAACGTAGTGCTTCAGGCCTTCGACCACAGCCGTCAAAACTTCGTCTCTCGTAGCTGCTGGGGGCGACTGGTTGCGACTCTGGTACTCTTGAAGACCCTCCTTCAGGCATTCCAGAATTTCGTCTCTCTCCAGCCCAATCTGCTGCACCTCAATCTCGGGCTTGTAATTCTCCCAAGCCTCACGGACAGCTTCGAGGACGTCATCTCTGCTCAAGTCTGGCATTTCCTTGGCGGCCTCAATGTCCTTGAGGGCGCTCCTGAGAGCAGTGTATATCTCTTGGTAGTCAATGGTGAGTTTTTGCAGAGACGCGGATGCCTGAGACTGGCGGCGATGCTCCGTGAGGACATGGCTAAGCTGCTCCTTCATCTGCTCAAGTCCCTCGTCAATAACCCGCGAAACCTCATCCTTACTAGCCGAGGGTGATGGCTCGGTATTATCTCCAGCTTTTCTGCCAACGTTCTCTAGCCTTTTTCCAAGCTCACGGCCCATACCCAAGACTTCGCCACGGAGTTCTCGGACAAGCGCCTTGACCTCTGCCGTGAGACCGCCGCTGGCTGCAACGCTATCCTTGACAGAGCGAATAATGTTAATGACGTCGTCGTTGAGGATACCTTGGGATGCCGGGCCTCGACGGGCACTATCCAAGCTGTTGAGCGTGCGCGGAGCAATGGCACGGCTAGGGCCGTGAGGAAGGTGGCCCTCGTTGTGCTCCAGGCTGAATCTCCGGGAGTGGCCCGGGGCGAAACCAGGAGTGGCGGCGGACACCATGGCACTCTCCGTCTGCGCGCGGACGAAATTCACCAGCTCCTCCACCTTGGCAGCTGTCGCCATGCCTGAAAGCTTGTCAGAGAGCTCGAGAAGATGGCTGAGGAGTGATTCCTGTCCATCCTTGGTTCCCAGGCCACGAAGGATCTTCTCCAGAAGAAGAATAGAAGTTGCGCCCGAGTTGTCGCCGCCAACAAGCGATGGTGTGCTCATGGATGCGCGATCGATAGACTCAGCAAAGCTCTTGGGCGAAGGGATTCGGGGCATCTGATACGTTCGCCCGCTGTTGGGTGAGGTCGGGTGAGGCTTGTTATCAAGGAAATAGCCGTTGTACGAATCTCTGTGGACGATCCTGGCCGAGGTATCCTGGATGTTCCCCAGCAAGTCCCTGAGACTCTTTCTGATATCCTCGTCTCGAGTGTTAGTGGCCTCCTTGAGGCTGAGCAGATCGGTGGCGTTGTCTCTGCTGCGTCGGCTGAGAGCTGCCATTTCCTTTTGAAGGGAGCTCGCGATGCTGGTGAGACTGAGGATTTGCGATGCCAGACTATCCATCGTTGCCCCTCCCTTGGCACCACCCATTGCGCTATTCGTAATGTTGGAGAGCGGTGGCTCCGTCTCCTTGGTGGGCGAACTGCCGGGCATGCTCTGCAAGGCCAGCATGGTCGAGGAGACAGGCGGAGTGTTTTCGGACAGGATGCTTTGCGGCGCCGGTCGACGGACGGTTGGTCGAACAATGGGCGTCAGGCTGGTTGACAAGGACGGTGCGGACATGTTCATCTCTTTGTCGTAGATACCAGCACCAGTACGAGTCTCGAAGGAAGTGCTCTCCCTGAGGCCCGGCGGCGTGGACGGTCTGGTGCTCCTCTCCAGCTTCTCGTACGACTTGGTGGGAGACACGCTCGGGGAGCTCGAGTTGTTCTCCAGCATGAGGCTGATGTCTCGCACGGAGCCCGACTGCATCGACTGCAACCTGCGGTGAGGGCCGACGCCCTTGGCGAGCGATCTGTCGGGCGACGAGTCGTTGACGCGCTTGGGCACCGGCGGCGGCATATGGGTGCCGTGATTGTCCCTCACGCGCTCACTAAGCGCGGCGTGGGCGGACTGGATGGCGCTCGACACTGGGTACGGCGATGTGCTCGTGCGCGTGGCCATCTTGGGCGACTGAGGGTTGAGGGGGAGCGGCGGCGGCGCGCGCTCGGGATCTGAACTGTCCCACCTGCTACGGGTTAACTGACGCCAGAACATCATGGCGGCTTGCGGGCGCGAGATGCGGTGAAAGAGGGCGGCAGTACGCACATTGGGATGAGTCCTCGATCCGAGGAAGCTGAATGTTGATGTCTCAGGTAGGGCTCTCCGTCGAAAGAGCCTTGTCGTTCACTATATGGCATGCTTCGACGCCTCGGGTGGAATGTAGTAGCGTGCAGATGGCCAGAAATGCGCCCTGCCTTTTGGTCAATCGAAGCGATTCACTCCAGTCTCAAATTGGGCTCCGCCGACGACGACACGAGCTAGGAAGGGATATGGAGTGCGACTCCAAGAGAAGCTCGGGTGGGACTCCTGTGCCGGATATAAAATATATATCGCGGGTTGCAGCCTGCTGCGAAGGGAGAGGGAAAATAGGTACTTGGGTAAGAGAAAATAAAGAGAAGAGCAGTTGTCCAGTGTTGACACTGTAAACACCCGAAGATGCTTTTCCGGACAGCCTTCACAACTGCTGGTGTTTCATAAAAACAGATCGCTGATAAGTTGCGGTGGTGGTTGGTTTTTAGATGGGGAAGCGCTTGGGCGGATGGGCTCGTCACGAAGGCGGGCGAAATCGACAGGGGGTGTTTTTGTTTGTTGCGCCACTGGCGGGTTGCCGGGCAACGCGGAGCGAACCAGGGCAATGGGCAACGTCCAGGCTGCGAGTGCAGACAATGCTGTGAACAGGGGGGGGTTGGAGAAGAAAAAGAGAAAACAAGGCACATCCATTGGCTCTGGCTTCGGTTGATGGCTTTAACGCGAATCAGGAACTGGATATGCGCCACGTCAACCGTTTCCCTGTTGAGGTCGGTTGTCGATTGGGAGGGGAGAGGAACTGGGATTATCGCGGGTTGGATTCGCGGGATTGGTGGAGATGCCCGGTGCCCTGTGCGCGTTTATCTGCGAGCAAATGGGTTCTTTGAACGTTTGGACGCTTATCAATGACTGGAATATTCATCATCATTCATGGCTTTGGATGTGATGATGTCTTTTTTTGTGTGTTTCTTCGTCGCTAAACAACTAATAATACCAGGGGAAATCTAATTCTACAACAGAGCAGAGTGCGTTTCCTTTCGTCGTCGTCTTCCATTTTTTTTTCTATACATGCCGTCCCGAGCCCAGCGGCGCCCCTTGTAAACCTCCCAAACACGCCAGACTTCTAGCATATCCTCCCCCTCCCTCTCTCCTTTTTTTCTTTTGCATATGAAGATCCGTCTCGCTTTGTCTCGCTCTTTTCTTATCAATTGTTCGCTCCTCTCTCTTTATCAATTCGTTTGTCGTTGTTTTCGTAGATGATACATGATGTATGGGTGTCGTCTTTGCGTAACCCGGAGGTTCATTTCTGATTGGTCTATTTGCTGAACATGACATCGAAAGCAGGGATCAAAGTCTGGGCGAGCCAGAAAGAGAAGACCAGCTTAGGTCCAGTCATGAGCAGCTGCAAAGGAAACATCATGTCAGTCTCGCTCATAGATTTACTCGTGTTGTGATTTTTTCGTACCTTGGGAACGAGGCCCTTGAAGAAACTCGGCAGACCCTCGTTCTTGGCCATGTTGGTCAGGATCCGGAAGCCGCTCTCGGGGTTCTCAAAGTTGCGGTTCTGGATGCGGGTCTTGATGACGTCGAGGGGCGCGGAGACGACGAGCGAGGCCGAGGCGCCGGCGATGGAGGCGATGAAATTCTGGAACCAGGTGGCCTTGTTGTAGTCTTCGAGGTGAAAGAGGTACTCCTTGGCGAAGGCGGAGCCTCCGAAGAGCTGTGATGCTTTTCGTTAGGAGAGCTAACACTTGATAGGATTGAGGATGTAGAAACTGGGAGGGGTGGCTTACGGCGAAAGATCCGGGGGCGTTTCGGGCGGCGGTCCATCCCCAGCCTCGGTACAGGCCAAAGCCCTCGTCGGCGACAATCTTGAGGACGCCACGGCCGCGGAAGGCCTCGGGGTTCGTCTGGCGCTTGATCTTGAGCACGTCGAGGGGCAGCAGGACGATTTCTCCGATACCGATCAAGCTGTGTCGCCCCGAAAGAACATACGTCAGCAACAACTCTTCTCCATCCATCACATCCCTCTTCTCTTCAGAGTGCCCCTTACCTGCCAGCGGTCGAGTGCATAATGGCCTTGCCCGTCTTCTTGCCAAACGCATTCTCAAAGTCCTTGCCGTAGTGCTTGCCCAAGAAGTCGCGCGCGACGGGCTGGCCGCCGTACTTGTATATCCTCTGCAGCACCTTGTAGCCGGCGGCGTAGCCCAGGCCGGGGAACAGCGAGACGAACTTGCGTCCCAGAGGGGCCGAGGCCTTGTCCTTGAAGATGACCTGGTTCAATTGGCTTGCGGAGGTGACCTGGTGGAAAACGGGATGATGGGTCAGTCTTCCATGGCTTCACTCGGCTTCGTTGGGTCTTATCGCAAATTTGGAGGATGGAGACTGGTGAATGGCGTTTCTTACTCGGGTCTGGTTGCTCATCAATCGCTTCGCAATGGTATCAACCTATTCAGCGCAACAGGAGGAAGATTCGTCAGCTCTAGAAGGATACAGGCCCTTTTGCGACATGACTCCAGGCAGCGACATACGGGGTGGAAAATCGCCAGCTCGGAGATACCAGCGGAACCTGAGAATCAATCCATCAGCACACAGCTTCTCGACGCAAATTGAGCCGCGCGCAAGAATCAGGACAAATGAAAAGGAAGAGGAAGTAATAGAATACCTGATCCGAGCAGGCGAGCCAGGTTTGACTCCTTGGAGCTTCCAGCAGCGGGAGGTGACATTGTCGCGACTTTGGAATCCGAAGAACAGAGAAGGAAAATCCCAGAGAAGAATTACACAATAGACAATGAAGAGGAGAGAAATAACAATTCAAGACCGGTGTCACAATCTCGCCCCAAAAAAAGAGAACCGCAACCTGAAGAAATCAACAAGAGGAGCTCGGTTGTGTGTTGTGGAAACTTTTTTTTTGCGCACCAGCACTTCTCGCGATATTATCTGATGACGATTCAGAGACTGCCGATAAGGAATTGAATGTCAAGGTCCACCGAATTGACTGTTACCGTCTTCTGGACCGATTTTCGGCGGGAACGCGAGAAACTTTTCGGCGCGGCTAGCTAGTCTCAGCGGGGCTATTTTCAATTTGGAGGGGTAATATTGACTGCGGGTTATCGGACGATTTTTTGGAGATTTTTTTTTTGGTGGTTCAGTCTTGGTGTTTGGGTGATGCTTACCCTGGAGAATTACCTCTGGTTTCGCAGGATATCACATAGGGCTATGGAACGAAATTCGGAGAAGACAGAGAGAATAAAGACAAACGAAGGAAATGAAGATCCAAATTCTGTGTCGATACGGTTATCCGGGCCGTTCAATAATTGACGACCAACTCATGTGACAGCCGCATTGCATCGGGACTCTTGGCTCGTTATAAGACCGAGGTCCTATAGACGATATTTGAGTCAACTCTCTCAGCCGCGGCTTAACAGCCGAGCAACGACAATGCACAGACAGTCCCACGGCATGCTTCTTTTCCACTATTACTCAATAATAATAGATTGCACAGTAACGATCTGATAAGATGAAAAGATCAATGGCTGCAGATTGTTCCACAGCTAATATCCCCCCACTATTATCGTAGCTGGAGCTCTGTCCACATTGTCCATAGAGACCTTTCTTCATACTTTGGAAAACCATCTGCAGTAGTACAAGTATCCTGTCAAGTAATTGCATTGCTCAATGCCTCTAGTAGTCCCGGAATATAGACACCATCTCTTCCAGTCTCATCACCTGTCCAATGAGCTTATTCTGCTCCTCCAGGTGCCGGTTGTACTTGTTGTAATGCTCCGCCGTCATCACTTCTTCCTCCTTGCCCATGACGTCCTTTCTCTCCACAAACGACAAGATGTTGCGTTCTCGATGCCTCTCCACTTGCAGCACCTGCAGAGCGCGCACCATGGCCTTGTACAGGTCGTCCAGGATGTGCGCCTGGCATCGCTCCCGGTCAAAGAACCAGAAGAAAAGCGTGCGGTTGGCCAGCCTGGTGTTGTCCTTGGGAACCTCCTGAATGTCCACCAGCCCAGCCATCTGCATGGCAAGCATCTTGGCCTGCACGTCCGTCTTCTTCATCAGCGCAGCAGAGGGCAGCATCTTCTCGTCCAGCTTGCCCTTCTCCCGCAGTATACGAGTCAGGCGGAGTCCATGTCTTCCAAAGGACTGTTCAATGAATGCATCCAGCTCCAACTCACGAAGACGCTCCATCACCTGGTCGAAATCCACCGTCCACTGCCCGCGGCCCTGCGTTCCGCAATGGCGAACAAAGCGGTGCTTACTCTCTGCCAATAGCAAGAGATGCTGACGCATTTGATCTAAGCGGTTATCGGACGATGTCGCTGTATCCTCAAACGTCACCTTCATCGGTCGGCCTCCATTTGGCTTGGACACAGATCGAGATCTCCGGGATAGGGCCCCGTTTCTGCCCCCGTCATCCGAGTCGTCATCACTATCAAATCCTCCCGACGGCTCCTCATCCGAGTCTTCGGTGATCATGTCGTTTCCAGCGGGCGCCGTTCTAATCTTCTCTGCGCTTTGGTAATCGATCTTGTCCTTTGGAGCCTTGCCTATCCCCGCCGCGACATTGATATTCTCGTCGAGATGCTCGTAGACGTCCATTGTCGTGGCTGCAGCTTGTTGCTGAATCGAGTCCTCGCCCAGGAAAGGATCTGGCCGGCACCTGGACATCTCTGAAGTAAGGAGGCCCAGTAGCGTGCGATACACCTCGCCGGTAACTTCTCCCAGAGTGTCCTTGGCGAAGGCAGCCAGACGGTGACTGCGCAGCTCCACCAGGCATTTCTCGTAGTTGACCCTGACAACAACGTTTGGCTTTGAAGATTTAAGTTAGAAAGATACAGCAGTATCAATGAGGGAGTGAGGCTCACATTAAGAGGAGGCGTATCGTCATCCATCGCTCTATCCTCTTCGCCGAATCCATTGCCGAGCTTCCGTCGCTTCGTTACGGGCCCTCCAAACTGGTCAAGCTGCCTTTTCAAGGCCTTGGGTTGCTCTATAAACGATCGATACTGCTCCATAATCTGCCGTTGCTGGTCTATTTTTGTTTTGGATGCCTTCTCGCCGGGTGCTGTCTTGGTGACCTCGGCCTCGATTTCGTGGTAAACATCCCTGGGGTCGCGGAACGACTGCGGCCGAACTGTCTCAATGATGTCGCATCGGATCAGGTGGCTCAGCACATTGTGCAGTTCGGATTCGGACTGAATCAGACCGGAGCCGGCCCCGTTCACGCCATTGCTGTTGGCATGCCCGTTGGATGTCGGGGCGCGGGATACGTAGGCGTGCGTCAGCTCGGCGATTCGCGCGTATCCAAGAAGCAACAGTGTCTGGACGAGGTCGCGCTCCGCCGTCCCATACTGGCTCTCAATCATCTCCAAGATCTTGCCGAAACGGACGAGGTTGTAGCACGCGTCGGGATTGGCGTCATACGTGGTGCGCTTGGTATCGGGATTTGTGTCGTGGTATAGCAGGTTCTGCTGGATTAGGACGCCCAGGCCATTGCGAATCTGGCGAGGGCCGAGCTGCGTGTAGAGCCCGAGCTGCGCGATGGTGGATCGGCCCTTGGTGAAGAGCGCGGCGAGGATTCGCTGCAAGTGGGTGAGAAGAAAGGGACAGAGTCAGCCTCTCAATAGATACCGATAATGCTGAAGCCGTAGTACAGCGCCAATGGACGACCATGTCTCACATACCGAAGGAAGCTCGCCATAGAGATCACTGACTAGGAGAGCGCAAAGCTCCGCCGCATGTTTTGTCTGGATGAATCGCCGAATTAGCCACCAATTGCTCTCCTCTTCCTCGATACAAACGGCACAGCGTGAGTGTGACTAACGACGAACATTGCTTGCTCCTAGAGATCCTCTCACTATCTCTAGAGCTGCCACAGGTGCTACCTCCAAGTCATTGACTTGCGCCGCACCAGATCCCGGTCTCGCGATGCTTGAGGAGAACGGAAAGGGCGGTGGAAAGGACAGAAAAGCGCAGACTTGTCGGGTTTGGCGAAGCGAAGATGCTGAAGCGAAGGGGAAAAAAAAGTTGACGGGTTAGTGATGTGTTTTGCGAGCTGCAAGATTGGCCTGGGCCATTTTTTTTCTTGCGGGCGATGGTGAGCTAAAAGGGAAGGTGGGGCAGCCGCACAGCATGTACCGCCCACTCTCGCCTAGCCCAACTTTTGGTGGCAGAGCAGCTACAGGTACTTGGGCTCATGGCTGAAGAGAGCCTCACCTTGTGATGATCTTTTGGCAGACTCACATAGAGGATTCAACTCGCATTATTCGGATACGAATGCGCTCACCCAAGAATCTTGAATAATGACAATCAAATACGGAGGAATTGCCTCTACGAAGTATTCGTATTTTACAGCTGTGCATGTGGTGTGTGTGTGTGTGATGGGTATCGGTTTTACTTGGGACTTTTACATGCCATCTCCCCCTCTATGTATTATACAGACTGCCTTTGGGAAGAGACAGAGCACCAGCTCAACAGCCGTTCAAGCTTCATGCTGCCTCGGCTGACCCCCGTTGCTGCTTCAGCTTCTCCTCAAACTTGGCAAACTCCTGCAGGGAAATCTCCTCTTCCTCATCCAAGACCTGCTTTACTCCCTTTACTTCTTCAATCTATGCGGCAAAGGAACCGACGGTCAGTAACAACCTTCAGAACGTGACATAAGTCGAAAAAAACTCACATAATGCATCAGCATGCCTTCAATGCCATTCTTCAGAGTGACCGTACTTGAATCGCATGTTCGGCAAGCCCCGCGCAGCTTCAGCAGCACCTGACCATCCTCGAAGCCCCGGAACTCAATGTCACCACCGTCTTCCTGGATGGCCGGTCGGATCCTCGTTTCCAGCAGCTCCTTGATCATGCCCACCACTTCGCTGTCATTTTCGTTGTATGCCAGACTGTCCTCTTCCGCCGCCGCCTGGCCAGCCTCATCCGCCTTGCGCTCCACGACATTGACTATCTTCTCGCCAGATGTGATGGCCTCGGTAATGAGGGCGAAGATCTCGGGTCGCACATGAGCCCAGTTGGCATCGCTGGCCTTGGTCACGGTGATGAAGTCGGTTCCATAGAAGACGGACGTGACGCCATCAATGTTCATGAGCTTCGCAGCCAGAGGCGAGGGATGCGGCGGGGATATCGTAGCGCGCGGGTTCATGTATTCTATAAACGGCGTGGACATGTCTTCCGGGATGATGCGGTGATTCGGCAGGAACTTGAGAGCGTCCGGATTCGGTGTGCTTTCCGTCTGGATGAAGATTGTTCGCACGCCGGTCGGTACTAATCGCTGCGTCTTCCTAGACTGAGGCCGTGATGCGGCAATGACCGGGATCCGGACGCCGGTGCTGAGATGCCGCCGAGAGGACCATCTTGATGCCGCGGCTCTGACTTGACAGGCGGGCAGCGGCCTGGACACTGCAGCGGCGACGAATCGCGACGCTGTTCTCTGCATGTTAAGGGACGCCATGATCTGAGAATATTAGAAGAAGGAATAGAGAGGAAAAGGAAACGAGAAAGAAGAGACCCAGAAACTGGACGGCGGGCTAATAACGAAAAACGGATTACAAACCCGACGTCAAGAGGCAACTTTCGGGCGAAGCAGCCAAAAGCTGGATATCCGCGGGGCATCACGTGACGCGCTCAACCTCCCGGGAGCCGAAAATTAGACGGGTAGCTGCTGCACGACGAGGCACTTCTTTTTCGGCGACGACCCATTGCTCCATCACGACGCCTCAAGGACCGTCAATTGCCTACGCCATCACCCCCCGACAATGATCTCGAGGTCGGCTCTCTCGAAAAGCGTGCAGCACGCCGCTCGCCGGTCAGGCGCCGTGTCTCGCCGCGGCTTCGCTGCCGCCGCCGCTGCTCCCACCGGATCGTACGAGACTGCCGACATCAGCGGCCTCAAGGTTGCCTCCAAGGACACCCACGGCCCGACCACGACGCTGGCGGTTGTGGCCAAGGCCGGCACTCGCTACCAGCCGCTGCCCGGCCTGACGTACGGCCTGGAGCAGTACGCTTTCAAGGCAAGGGCGCATCTTCCCTGCTGGTTGGCGCAGCTTGAGCTAATTTTACATCGCCAACTCTTAGACTACCCAGCGACGATCTGCCCTGCGCATCAACCGCGAGTCTGAGCTTCTCGGAGGCCAATTGGAAGCGTCCCACACCCGTGAGGCTCTCGTCATCCAGGCCAGCTTCCTGCGCGACGATCTGCCCTACTTCGCCGAGCTCCTGGCCGAGGTTGTGTCCCAGACCAAGTATACCAGTAAGAGATGGCCGGTTCGCAAAATTTGGAAAGAATGAAAAAACGAGGTGATGCTTTTCACGATGAGAGACTAACCATGTTTTTTTTACTCTATACAGCTCACGAGTTCCACGAGGAGATTGAGCGAGTTCTGCCCTTTAAGAAGGCTGCCGTCAACGCCGATGTGGCCGGCCTTGCCCTGGACAACGCCCACGCCGTCGCCTTCCACAATGGCCTCGGTGCCGCCCTGAACCCCTCCGCCTCGACCCCCTTCCAGAAGTACGTCAACGAGGAGTACGTTTCCAGCTTCGCCGACGTTGTCTACTCCAAGCCCAACATTGCCGTTGTCGCCGACGGCGCCGGTGCCCAGAACGTGTCCAAGTGGGTCGACCAGTTCTTCAAGACCGTTCCTGCTGCTGCCCGCAGCGGCCAGACGCTCAAGACCGAGGCCACCAAGTACTATGGTGGTGAGCAGCGAACCAGCCACCCTGCTGGCAACGCCGTCGTGATTGCCTTCCCCGGTTCCGACAACGCCGGCTCCAAGCCCGAGATTGAGGTTCTGGCGACTCTCCTCGGCGGCCAGTCCACCATCAAGTGGACCCCTGGCTTCAGCCTGCTGGCCAAGGCCACTGCTGGAACCTCTGGCCTTTCTGTCGGTGCTTCCAACCAGGCCTACTCCGACGCTGGCCTTCTGACCATCCAGTTGTCTGGTGCTGCTGCCTCTGTCCGCAAGGCTGCTGAGGAGACGGTCAAGGCTCTCAAGGCCGTTGCTGCCGGCAACGTCAGCAAGGAGGACGTGGCCAAGGCTGTCGCCAACGCCAAGTTCAACCTTCTCGAGAAGGCCCAGACCCGTGGCGCCAGCGTCCTGCTGGCGGGTACCTCCCTTGTCCACAGCGGCAAGGTCCAGGACCTCCCTGCCCTGGCCAAGTCTCTGGACGCCGTCACTGCCGATAAGCTGAAGACGGTGAGTTTTCTTCCTCAGCCCTCTTTTATCTCTTTGAACTTGACTAATAGACTTTATAGACTGCCAAGGCTCTCCTCGACGGAAAGGCAACCGTCTCTACCGTTGGTGACCTGTTTGTGCTGCCTTATGCTGAGGAGCTGGGTCTGCGTGTATAGAAGGAGGAAGATATCATGGCGTAAAAAGCTTGTACAACAGTCAATAGTCATCTAGATGCGAGGGAGGGGCTAAAGTCATGGTGTTGGTGCGAAAAAAAGAAGGCCATTCTGTATTCAATCTTCTTCCCCTTTTTGTTCATTGAACCGCAGCTGTCCTATATCGCTTCTTTGAGCTCGTCACCAACCTCCTACGATGGCCGGGGGAAAGAGAAAAAGGAAAAGAAGAAAAAAAAGACTATATATGATTTTACCGTACTATGACATGCGTGGGATTCCAGTGTTTGTAAAGTATGCGACATGCGTAATACAATGCAAGGCATATGTGGTAGGTATGTATGTCGGAGACTGCATCCACCAGGGCCGGGGAAGCGGGTTCCCATCCAAGCGAAGAGCCGGGCGATGGGATCTTGGGGAGTCTACGAAGGGGGGTTTTCTGACTTTTGAAGATTGTGAAGAGGAAGCTGAGAAACAGCTGTGCACGGGGAGACTTCTCGAGAGGTAAGGTCGGAGTACTGAATGGGAGGGGGAGAACTTAAGAGCTGCTGTGCTGCATCGTTTGAGTGTCACGTAATTGTTGATGTTTGGATCGTGGTGAGCCCTGAGAGTACAGGTCGGGATGAGATCTGGACGATGATCGTGCTTACATGAACCTTGCGGAAACACATCTACATTCGATCCAGGTCGGTACTGACTCATCACATCTGACGGACGTCTTGTACTTCCCTATCTGCTCGAGGTACCTATTGAGTCTGGTAACAGTGCCTCGCTTGTGATCTACCCAGACATTCAGATCTACGAAAGAGGCTGTTGTCACTTTGAAGGGGGAAGTCCAGAGAGATGCGAGTCCTTATAACCTGAAGCGGTTCTACGGGGGGACATATGTACTGCTTGGGGTAAGGGACATGTCAATTGCAGGCGAAAACACGGAGCTGTGTGGCGCATATCCATGTGTAGGGCCGGGAGGATGAAGAGATTACAGCTTCGTAAAAGTCTTTTAAGAGGCGTGATGAGATTTGGTGCATGGGCAATTGCTGGAAATAGGGAAAAGGGGGGAACGGGCAGGGGAACGGGTAAAAAAGAAAGCAAATTGCAATGGGATTGAGATAGTAGTACTTAGTATTTGACCATCGGGCTTCTGAATGGTGACGGCGCAATAGAACTAGTGTGGAAGCGGACGTCTCGAGTGTTGATCTTGTGGTTGGTGGTTTAAGCCGGGGAGATTTCTCAGCTCACGATAACCGTGACCTGGTGTAAGTCGAATGGCCCAAAGAAGGACGGACGAGAGCGGGTTCGTTGGCCGCGTGATTGTAAGATTCGACCGGGTCCTGCGAGATGCTACTGCTGGCAGGCGGTTTGTGCACTGACAAGGATGGCAATACACACATAATCTCCGCAATATAAGACGTGCAGTGTGTATGGGTGAGATGCTAAACGAGAAGAGCGCGTCATTGACACAGCCGTGAAATGACGACGGGCCCTGTTCGATGTACATGTACCAGCCTCACCTGGGGGGGCTGAACTGAGATGCTGCCGCATTTATGGGGAGGTACCTGTTCGCCTGTGTAAGGCATCTGGTTACAATTGGGGGCGTGGAATCTGCAGAAACGACATTGGCTGTGGGAACTGGAGGTGCCACGAGATTGGCCTGTTGCCTGGAGAGATTGGGCGGGTTGGTGATGGTGTTGACGCTGCGTGTTGCGGAGGGTTATCTTGGAGATGAAGCACAAGTAGCTTCGAAACGGAGGGAACCAGAGGCTACACTGAATGGCATCAAGGTCATATCGCAATTCATTGCGTTGTAGAACATTGATACAAGTACACGACTGGTATCTCCTCACAAGGTCTACCTCAACTCGCCCATAATCTGGCACCTCATTTAAACATTCCATCCATCTGCTCTGGCATCAACCAGCCGTCACCACCAGCCCTTGCCGGAAGAGGAACAAAGCGCAGCAAGGGTAGCTCGCTAGCGCCTCGCCCATCTCCTTTTCTGGTCTCCCAGCAACAGGGATGCTTTATTGGGCGTCCTCTCGGGCTTCTTGGCTGTCCATTTCGATCAACTCTGCTCCAGGGCTGGTCTTCGAACGGCCCTCTTCAGCACCGCGCTCCACCCCTGCCTGATTAGCACAGGACTCTCGGGGTTCCCCAGCGGGCTGCTTCAGGGCTTCCAGCGCTCCCGCCTCTCCACTGATTCACTGGAACATTGAAGTCGACTGCCACTGGCGGCTCTCCTGACTGTCTGGAGACCAGACCCCTTGCAGGTTTATAAGCGGCGCTCCACAGAACCCCCGGAGCACCAAAGTCACGACGGCAGCTGCTAACAAAACTCTTCCCGTCAGCGTACCCAAGGTCATTCGTACCGCTGCAGCCGCTGGAGCTTGTCGACCTGCAGAAACAGCTCGTCTTTCAATCTTCTTTTTCTTTGCTTTTTTCTACACTTTCTCCATTTTCTTCTATTTTTGACTCCCCAAGCTGTGGCTGCAGTGGCGCCGGCAAGAGGCGCTCCTGCTTGGGACTCTTCAATACCTTGCCTTGTACTTACAAGGGAAGTCCGACAAAAAGAAAGGCACAGGTCACATCCAGGTACCGTGCCAGAGGCAACAGGGCCGGTGAGGAGAGAGGCTGTTTTGTGCCTGAATCTCAGCTCGGGGTTTCGAGGTCAGATCTTGCCTGAGCCTCGTACCACTGCTCTGCTTCAACACACCGGATCTCGAGTCGACTCTGGCGATGCCTCTCAGTCCCTCTTCTTCTTCATAGTCACTGTGAGTCTGGAGCCAAAACCCTACCTAGCCATGCGCCGTGCAGCGCCGTGCCCTCAACTGCCCCGCTGGATGGAGAGCAGACGGATGGATACCGGATGAACAGACGCTGGATCCAACATTGAACATGCGCTGACCGACCCCAATGAACAGCCTTCTTCAACCATCTTGACCAAGCCGCTGTCACTGGGCAGAGCTTGAGGCCGCATCAGACAGCTGCAACGTCATTTTCTCATTCGTCCTACCCGATCCAGCGGTTCGCTTTGCCCAACGACCCCGGCAGGGCATCGTCGGCCCAACACACAACGCATACTTTTTGTTCTTTATTGCTTCTATTTTTTTGTCCTTTACACTCTTCTCCTCGCTTTCATATCTTCTCTTCCTTTTCCCTGCCGGCTGTTCTTGTCTCCCATTTGAGCGGCTTCCCCGTCTCGATGATCACCCGACGACCTTCCGCCATATCGTGAAACCATTGCCTCGTCTTACTGTCCATGGCGGCAGGATGACGGCGACTCCCTCCAGCAACCGGCTGAAGCTCACTCCCTCCAATTCACCTTTTCTCACCACCCGACGCCCGAGGTCTCCGCTGCGCGGCCGGCCCGTCTTCGACTCCCGCCTCTCGCTCAAGAGGGTTGTCGGCACCACATGCCGCTCGCCCACCGCCTTTGACGCCGTCGGCGCCAGCTTCGCCTACACCGCTGGCGGTGCCGTCGTGGTTGTCCGTGTCGACGCCGATCAGTACACCCAGCGATTCTACCGAGCCCGCCCCAATGTTGCCTCCCTCTACGCCTCGCCAAACGCGCCTTCTACACCGACAACGACGGCGACGACCACCCCAAAGGCCAATGACAGCCGGAACCGTGTGGCCGCCGGCTACCGAGACTCTCACGGCGCGCCTGATTGGGCTGATGGAATGCCTAGAACGTGGACCAGCCGCGAGCGCATCAAGGCAGCCACGTGCCTCAGTCTAAGTCCGGATGGCAAGTATTTGGCTGTGGGCGAGACTGGATATGCGCCCCGCGTTTTGATCTTTAGCCTCCAGGATTCATCTTCCGACATTCCTCTCGTATCAATCAGCGAGCATGCGTTTGGCGTCAACGCCGTTGCGTGGTCTCCCGACTCCAAGTATCTCGCCTCTCTCGGTGCCGCCAACGATGGCTTTCTGTATGTCTGGAAGGTCGACTCCCGCAACGGCCAGACGAAGCTGTTCCAGCAGAACAGGTGCACGTCCTACGTCAAGGATATGGTGTGGCTAGGCAACTCCCTCATTACTCTCGGCATCCGGCATATCAAAATGTGGAAGATTGATGAAAACGCCGGCATCTCTCCGATGAAACCGAAATTTCCAGTCGAGCACCCTCCCCTGTCGCCGACTTCTCAAAAGACATTGCCTGGCCGGAACATTATCTTAGGGGGTCTTCTGGAAGCTACATTTAGCTGCGCGGCGGTGGACGGCAGCCGCCTCATCATGTGCACCGAGGCGGGCGATGTGTGCATCTTGGAAGGTGATGACAGGCAGATGAAAGTCGTTTCCATCCTCAACCTTGATTTCTTCATATCAACCATTCAAATCCGGGACAATGTGGCCTACGTTGGCGGAAAAGACGGCAATTTCACCAAGCTCGACGTTGCTGGGCTTATGGACGGGCGCAAGGATTGCGTTACTGGCACCTCAAAGACCTCGGTTGGCTTGGTGGCTCTGGGCTTCATGACAAACAACTCGGTTACCATCGACGCCAAAGGGTCAATTGACGTTTGGGACTTGGACTACGTACCGGGTCAAACGGCGGAGCCATCGTTGCACATCAATATTCCGGGCCATGGAGATCCGGTTGCTGGTATCTGTGCCATGGATAGGCTTAATGAGGTGCAGGCGGCTTTTCTGACGTGGTCATACTCGGGGAAAGTGACATTTTGGGACCTGGATGGCCGGATTAAAGAGACCATCGTTGTGCCGCTGGAAGGCTTGAACGTGCCGGATCCCAGCGTGGAGCCGGCAAATCAGTTGACCTGCGTCAAGATCTCCAAAAGCGGGCGCCTCCTGGCCACAGCCGATCGCCTCGGCGTACTGAGAGTTACAGACACAGTAACTGGAGATTGTCTGCTCGATACCAAGGCTCACTCAGCTGATTGCACATCCATCAGCCTGTACGAAGATGACGCGAGATTCCTCATGGCTTGTTGCGGTAGGGACCGCACGGCGCAGCTATTTCATCGCTCTTGTACGGGCGGCAATATCGAGCATTTCCAGACAATCGAGTTCGCTTCACGGGTCGTACAGGTGCTTGTGCCATCGGATGACAAGGTACTCACTTGCGCTTGGGACCGCACGATGCATATTCACGACCTGGTGACCAAGGAAGGGGAGCCCGACGCGATAGCGGCCATCCCTTCAAAGGTGGTCTCCCTCAAGGCGTCGCCGACTTCCATGACTGCGAGCTTGGATAGCCGGACCGTATTTGTTTCTATGCTGGACCGATCTGTTTGCCAATACGACATCTTGACAGGGCGACCGATCAACTGCTTCAAGTGCATGGACGAGAGCGGCATAGAATCCGCGGTTCTTGAATCTCTCTCAATCGAGCAGGGCGCGCCCAGAGACTCCGATTTCTTGCTGGCCGCCTCCAACACCGACAAGTCCATTCGACTTTATGACTCTATCTCCGGGGCATTCTTGGATCGGGAGTGGGGCCATACCGAGGCCATCAACGGGGTGGCATTTGTTGACGGCGGTGAGGAAGGCAGAAAGGTTGTGAGCGTTGCGGCAGATGGAACCATCATGATATGGTGCCTCGATGTGCATGAGAGGCTTAGAAGCAGGGAGTCATCACCGGCGAGAGAAGCAACTTCGGGCAGGCCTCCGCTGCGGAAAGTCCTGTCAAAGGCCGAGCTGGCAGAGTTTCAACGCCCACGCGAAAACTCAACGGGTCAGCGCACCTCGCCGCCACCGCCAACGCAGTCTCGGACCGTCCGGAAGCGCACTTCCCGACTCAATCTGTCTTCCAACACCCCTGGCTCCAAGACGCCGTCGCAGATAAGCCCTGGAAGCGGCCGGACCATGGACGACACTCCTTCGCGTCGAAAGACAAACGACGCGAATGCCTCCAGCCCTCCCCTGAGCCCAAGGGCCAGGCTGTCTCGTAGGCCTTCGCTACCGGTCCTGGGTCACGCCGCGCGTAAGAAGAGCTCGGCTCCCAACCTTCGCGGAAACGCCTCGCTGAACACAGCGACGGAACAAACCTGTCGTACTTTGAGAGCGTACCGGAAGAAGCTCACATCGGCTGAGCCCATCAATCCAGATGCCCTCGGCGAACTCGATCAAGAACTGCGATTCACTGCGGCCGCGCTGGGCGACCGCGCCATTAGGAGCAGGGCGATGAACGAAACTGTCCTGAGCGGACTCCTGGACCAATACTCTGAAAGACTGGTCACTCTGCTGGACGAGAAGCTGCGCCTGACCAGCCAGCCCCTCGAGCGAGATACGGAGGTGTCAAGCGAGGATCGCCGCGGCAGTACTGATGAAACGGCAAGCACAACTTCGTCAAGTTGATACCCATCAATTCATTTCTTTTCTCTTGTGTATTACCATCCCAGACCACGCGATCGTCTTTTCTTTTGTATGAAGTGCCGGGTGCGGTCAAAGATTACCACATGGACAGAGGCAGTTCACAAAATGGCGTTTAGGATTTTATTTCTTATAGGGGGAAGCTCTCGATAAGAGCCAAAAGGGAGCGGCGGACTGTGCTTCAGCCACGGGAGGTTCTGCTTTTACAGCGCTGATATGATACCACGGGGGTCAATTGGAGTTTATGGCGGTACATCAGATGCATTTTGGTATCTTTGCATGGGATAATTCACACCCATTCAAGATGGTGGTGCGGCATGCATCTCTTGTTCCTGGTTTTCCTTATAGTTTGTTTCTAAGAGGGGAGAGGCTGTAGCAAAGCCGGCATACATCGGGACAGCTCTGCGCGTGCGCGGGCGTCGACATGATATATCTATACACATTCACACCGACGATGTACAGAGTCCATTCTCCGTGAAAACAGTGCTATTCAATGTCTCTTTGCCCATTGGACTTGTCCGTCAAGTGCTTGTTGGCGCTGTTGATGCTGTTGATGCTCGTTGCTGTGGCTGAAGTCTGCATCGTGCACGTGACGCAGCCGCGATTGAGGCGTTATCCCTGCCTTTTCCGGCCAGCCGCGCTCTTGTCTCTCCTCCATCTCACACGTCGAACCACGACCGACTTCGCAGCCTCGCGAAAAAAAGGCTATTCCTGCATCACGTGATCCAGGACGACTCGGTCGCGACAAGAAACACGACAGCGAAGAAAAAAGCCAAAGGGAAATCAATCGCGCCACCGCTCCAGAGGGGATCGCAACGTCTTTGAGAGGAAAAACCGGATCGTATCGAGCAGCCCAGCCGCTTCGGATCAGATGAGAGGAGGACGTTGAAAGCCACCGCCCTGAAAAGCGACCGGAATCTGGAGCCACGGCTGCCTGTACGTTGTTCTGCCTTTTGTTGTTCTTCTCTGCATCGCCTTCTCCTCTTCCTTGCCCCGTTTGCTCCGTAATGACGTAGATGACAAATGGGCCTGTTTCTAACGATGGTGTTTCTCTGTCTCGTTTCGATGAAGAATAGATCGTGGCGCCCATTTATCCTGTTGCGACGAAGCGTGACGGTCCCCTCGATCGCGGGCGAGGCGGACCTCGGGGCATGAACCACCAACCGGCCGCCTTCACGCCCCTCGAGTCGCTGTTCCTGTTCCAGAGCCTGCTTTCGCAGGGGGTCGACGGCGGGGCGTTTGCGCGCATCTCGGAGCTGCTCAAGGGGAACCCTCTGATCAAGAGCGGCGAAACGTACGATGCCGCGCGTCTGACGCCCGAGGCGCTGCAGCAGCAGTTCCTGGGGCTGCTGCGAGACGAGCTCAAGGGTGATGCGGAGCGCGCTGATGGGGGGCAGACAACAACAACAGCAGCGGCGGCTGGGGGAGGAGGGGACGGGACGACGGGGTCGCCTGGGTCGTTGAAGAGGAAGCTGGGGAGCCAGACGGTGCCGACGCTCAAGGATATATACGACAATATCGATGTTCTGCCGGCGATTATCGATCGGCTGTACGCACGGTATCGAGACCACATGGTTGGGCTGATTCGCGAGGACGAACGTAGGCTGGCCGTCTTGCAGCGAGAGATTCAGCTGCTGGAGCGGAGCGAAAAGGAGCGTCTTGCGAAGGTGGCCGCCAGCCAGAACATCACGCCGAGTCCGGCTCCACGAGATCCAAGGACGGCCGCAACGGCAGCGCTGCCCTCGACGACAACAACAGGGGTGCCATCAGTCGCCGCTCCATCACCCTTACCACCTACAAACGGAGCTACTCCTTCTCCTTCTCCAGTACAGGTATCGACGACAGCGCCGCCTCCGGCCATCAGAAAGGGACCAACTCCGAATACGCCTGTGCCGCCGCCGAAACCACCCGTTTCTGCCGTTGCAGCGCCCAAGGTCCCAGTACAGAGCCAGCTGGCGCCTGCGGCGACGCCTTCTCGACCGGCTGCCTCACCGAAACCGCCGAATGCAGCGTCTTCCGTGCTCCAAGCGCCTACCGGGGCTCCAACACCACAGCCAAGCTCCCAAGTGTTGCAGCCGCCGACGCAGCAGCCGCCGAAACAGAGCATACCGCCCCGGCCAGAGTCTGCTGCACCACAACCACCAGCCGCGCCAGGAGCCGCTCCCGCTCAGGCTGGGTCGCTCAAGTGGGAGAAACCCTATCAGCCTCCGCCAACGGCGCAGGCTTCTCCGGCTGAGCAGCAATACTCACCGCCGATGCTCTCTGCGCCGAACAATGCCGCTTTGCAGAAGGCTCACTCGCCCGCGCAACAGCAGCAACCTTTACCTTCGCCTGCGCAACAGCAACAGTGGCAACGACAGCCAGTACCTCATCCGCAACAACACCCACAACAACCAGAGCATCCACAGCATCCACAACAACAGCCTACGCAATATCCTACACACCCGCCACAATTACCACATGCACAGGTGGCACATCCACCACGTCCCCAACCGCAATTTCAATCACAGCCTCAACAGCAGCAGCTGCCCCAGCAGCAGCAGCAGCAGCAACAACAGCCGCGGCCACCCGCTGCAAAGCCTGTTTTGGTTCCCCCTCAGCCTGCCGGCCAGCTGGCTGCCCCTATACAGCCGGGACCTCCTCGCGCAACCGGACCAGGGGCTACACAGCAAGTTCGTCCGCCATCGACGACACCCTCGGCCTCGGGCCGTCCTATTCAACCTCAACAACAACCTCAGCCGCACCCGCAGCAGCAACAGCAGAGCCAGCAGACAACACCACAGCACCAGCACATACAGAGAGCAGTACAAGCTCAGCCATCCTTGCTAGCTCAGAAGTTCCAGCACATCCCGAGAATCCAGACGCCGCGGCCAATTGTTTCTGCAAATTCTCCCAAGGGGTCGCCTTCGGTTACCGCTGCTGGATCTCCAATCCTTAATAAGGGTGCCGCTCCTGTAGCTACCGCAACGCAACGATGGCAGCCGGGCGCTTCTTCAGCACAGCAAGGAGCTCCTCCTCGGCCAGCTCCATCTCCGTCACCCGCCAACAAGGACAAGCCGCATGGCACACCGTATGGTGCCCAAGCGCCGCGGCCTGCGATCCCCGAGCACATGATCCGGCAGGCGGCTGCTACTCCGGGACCTGTGAGACGACTCAGTCCAGCATCTCCAGCACCACGGACGCCAGCACCGTCAAGTCCTGTATCTCTTAAGCGCGGATTTGGAACCAAGTGGGCATCTCACTCGACTCCGTCGACTCCTGGTCCGATTGCATCAGAGCCGGAGAGTCCGGCTTATGAACCCGTTAGTCCTCCGCTGCAGCGGCCCACGATTGCAAAAGACTCTGCAGTCAAAGCGGCTCCTAAGATGGCCGTGCCAAAGCCAGCTGCCACAGTTGAGGCAACCCCTGTAGCAAAGGCACCTCGAGGTCGACCCCCGCGATCGGTGCAGAGAAGCCGCGGGCCCAGTGCAACGCCTTCTGCCACGGGAACGCGGCGAAGCCAGTCTGTCATTAGCCAAACAGATGAGCTGTCTCTTGATCACTCCATGACCAAGGTGAAGAAGGAGGCGGCAACGCCGCGCCTCAGGGAGGAGACTGGCGATACGACTGCGGATGAAAGCATGCCCGGACGGGGCATGATGGGTACTCCCAGCAGTATGACCCGTGCATCTAAGAGGAAGCGGCAGGATACTCCTACTGACCTTCAAGGCCCTCCCACGCACGTGTTGTGGACGCGAGGCTTCACAAAGGTGTCCTCGTCGGCCCTCGACCAGATATCGAGCCATCGCGACGCGAACATGTTTGCGACCGCCCTGCGAGAGAAAGACGCGCCGAACTACCGGCAGATCGTCCTCCAACCGCAAGACATTACTTCGATTCGCTCCGCCATCAAAGCCGGCAACAAGGCCGCACTGCAGGCGGCGGCGAACTTGCCAGGCGGCGATCCGGGCACGGCCAGTGTCTGGCTCCCCATTTCCGACGATCTCGTTCCTCCCCGAGGAATAATCAACAGCGCTCATCTCGAGCGCGAGCTGGTGCACATGTTCTGTAATGCGATCATGTACAACCCCGATCCGGATCGCGGCCCGGGGCCGGCATTCATGAGGAGGTCTCAGAGCGACGAGGAGGAGATTGTGGGCTACCGACTCGACGAGAACGGGGTGGTGAAGAACACGCAGAGCATGTTCCTCGAGGTGGAGAAGCTCCTGGGGGACCTGCGGGCGGCGGAGAAGGACCGCGGCATCCCGCCCATCTCGACGACGAGGCAGGGCAGCGTGGCGACGCCGGCCGAGGACACGGCCGAGGAGGAGGACGAGCTCGCGGGGGACGGCGACTCGACGTCGGCGTCGGGCACGGGGACGGCCAAGAGGAGGCGCATCAGCACCAGGATTTAGAAGCAGCCTGTGCTCATGAGGATGCTCGGCGAGGCGACGCCGCCGCCGCCGGCGCCACCACCACCACCAGCGCAGCAGAGGGAATCGCGGAGTTTGAGGGCGTCTCGGGGCTCAAAATTGGCCAAATAGGGTGATTTTGCTTGTTGACGGGGAATGGACCGGGGCAATGTGGCCTGCCCTCATGGAAAAGGGAAGAGGATCTCATGAGCGGCGGTTGGGCGGGAATCTTTTTGCTGTCTTTGTTGGAATTGTGAAATGTTGTTTCCGAGTTGTGTATACCAGCGCCCCGCCCCTTTTACTCTCCCCCCTTTTATCTTTTTTTGGGTTTGACAGAGTAGTAAGTAGTTTGGAGAGGGAATATTAGCTTTTTAAGCTTTTACTTTGCTTGTGCGACTTGACCAATGTGTGCGGATCAGAAGAGGTATTGATTCACGTACTGGTAGATGGCTGACTGGGTGATGTTCTACTTGTTTATTATTTTTGACTGAAACCATTAGGCTATCTATTAACAAACTCCATGATATCACATATGCTATTTGACATTCAGCAGGCTCAAAATGTACACAGGCTCATAATGCAGGCTCATGAAATCGCTTCTAATCTCTCGAAACAAATGCCTTGAGAGAATTCCAGCTCACCGATCCAGCTTCGGGACCCTGATCGACGAAGTCGACCTCCGACTCGGCGCAAGCTTCATCGAATCCTGCGCCTTGTCCTTGGCGGGCGGCTTCCGCGGCCAATCGGGACAGACGTCAATGTTCTCCCTCGGGAACCACCACTCGAGGAACAAGAAGAAGAGGTAGTCGACGACGACGCAGAGGCAAAAGAGCTTGCCGGCCCAGATGCCGCAGCCGTAGTAGCGCTTGAGGCGGTCGATGAGGGCAAAGTCGCGGATGCGGCTGCCGTTGTTGTAGCCGCTGGTGTCGAAGCCGTAGAACTCGTCCTCGCTGATGGTGCCGCAGATGCCGTCGTAGACGCGCTCGGTGCGCATGGCGACGTTGGACCACGAGTACATCTTCTTGACCTCGTCGTGGAACTTTTCGGTGCGGATCTTGCCGGCGCGCATGGCGGTGATGGCCTTGCCGGTGGCGGCGACGATGTCGTCCTCCTCGGGCTTGGCAAAGGTCGTCATGTGCGAGGGGAGGACCTCGGGGATGCCGCCGACCTGGGTGCAGACGACGTAGAGCCCGCACGAGGCGGCCTCGACGATGACGGTGCCAAAGGCCTCGGTGAGGGACGGGTGCAGGTAGATGTGGCCGCGCGTCATGACGTCGCGGACGTCCTCGTGGCGGATGGGGCCGAGCATCTCGACGCGGTCCTGCAGCACGTTGGTCTCGATCATTTGCTCCAGGTCAATAGCCTTGGGGCCCGAGCCGGCGATGATGAAGCGCGTGTTGGGATGGTTCTCGAGGATCCGGGGGATGGCGGCGGTGAGGAGGTCGGTGCCCTTGTTGTAGAACAGCCGCGAGATGACGACGATGGTGATGACGTCGTGGGGGCCGAGGGTGCGAGGGGACGGCTCGGCCCTGAAGCTGCCTCCTCCTTGCTCTGACGGCGCGGGATAGTCGCGGGGCCTAAAGTTTTCGCCGACGACGGCGTTGGGGATGACGGACACCATGAGGGGATCCAGAGAGGCGCGGAGAACGGTGTTTTCCTTGCTGCAAAGAGATGTTAGGAGAGTGCTGCAACACATGAACCGTGGTCATCTCAACTCACCAGGTATGGCTCACGCAGATGCTGTGGTCCACGTCACTCAAGATAAATTTGAGCAGCTTATTTGTCAGAATACTGGCAGCATCCGCAAACCCAAAGAGCGAATGATCCGTAAACACAGTTCTCAATCCCATAGTCCTTGCATGCAGGATGCCCTCGTGACAAAGGGAGCTGAGACTGCCATGGCCATGGACGATTTCGATCCGCTCGCGGATGCAGATATTCCGCAATATGGGAAAGAAGGAGAAGACGGTAGGGAAAGTGGCCTGCCGGTAGATGACGAGAAAGGGCACATGGTAGACCTTGAGGCCGTTGTTGAGATAGCGGACGCCCTTGCGGTCGTCGTGGGCGTGGGTGATGATGATGACCTTGTGGCCTCTGTCGATGAGCTTGCTCGAGAGTTGGTAGATGTGAGACTCGACGCCGCCGGGCTGCGGGAAGAAGAAGTCGCTGACCATGGCGATGTTGTACGTTTTGCGCGCCATGTTGGTGATGAGCAGGTATTGTGAGACTGGGATGGCTAGATGGTCTGGTTCTTGATCATGGGTCTTTGCGGTTGTGAGAGCGGCTGATGCTGAGGCTGAGGGTAAGATGAAGCATGTGAGCGTCTGGGTAGACTTTGGTCTTTGTCCTGCAGCTTCTACCGTCGCATTTCTTAGTTTCACATCATCTCAATGATGCAAAGAACAGTCTGAATACAGCTCGATTTGGTACAAAGACGGCAGAGAGAGGCTTCATCAAGGACGGAGGATGTTAATGTAAGAGCGTCGTTGGTTATAGGCTCACTCCCTCCAATTGGATACGTCTCCGTCTCCATTGACGACGCTAACTCGAAGCTGCCCGATAACGCGGGCGGTGAGATGCGGCAAAATCCCGATAACAGCTCCCGTCGCCAAATTTTTGGACGACAGCTTCTGGATCCTCCGATTGCTTCGCATTTTGCTGGGTTGAAGACTGACAGAAAAGCTGTCGGCGCATTTTTGATCCCGGGTTTGGGGTCAATTCACTCTTTTTTTTCGTTTCTTGTTCTCCTCACGCATTCTTACTATTACAGAAAGGCGCAATGTATGCACGGTATATCCCCGGGCAGAAGCCTACCAAAGACAACCAAGATCTTCCCGTCGCAAAGCAATCGCCCGCCCCGTCTGCAGCCACGAATGGTGGAGATGGACTCTCCTACGCTCGCTATATACCCGGCGTGACGCCTCAGAAGCAGGCCGAAACGCCCAATGTCCAGCGATTCGAAGACGAGTCAGACTCTCCCAAGCCGAAGAGGAAACGGGACGATGGGGAGCCGCTTGGGGAGCCGCTACAGGAGCCTCTGAACAAAAAGTCGAAAAAGTCGAAGAAAGGGAAGCAACAAGTTCATGAAGAAGAGGTAGAAGAACAAGATGGGGAGACGGAAGAGGTCGAGGACGAGGCAGAGCACGCCTCTAAACGCGCAAGGCGGAAGGAAAAGGGCTTAGAAGCTGTCCCGCAGGACTCAGAATCTGCAGAGGAAGTGAAAAAGACCAAGAAGAGCAGAAGATCCGAACAGGATGGCGCTCTGAAAGAGAGCAAAGACGGAAAGAAGGAGAAGAAGAAGAATAAGGATAGAAAGAGAGAGGAAGCATCCGACGAGGAGCACAACGAGTCCACTTCCGATGGCCAGAACCCAGAGCAGACCATTGACTCTTCTACTGCGCACCCCGAAGACTCCGAAATGGTAGATGCAGCGGACGGCATAACCCCCGAACCCGCAGAGCAGCAACCCAAAAAGCCCAAAAAAGAAAAGAAGAAGAAGTCGCAGGATGCCGCCATGAACGAAGCGGCGGAGGAAGAAGCCGAAGACACACGCCACAAGGCCGTCTTCGAGCGAAAAGCCAAATCGCTCAAGTACGCCGAAATCATCAAAGAGCAAGGCATCGACGAGGAACCCGAGGAGCCAGCCGAGCTCCACGGCCTGGAACCCCTCCCGCAGCCCGCGCGCACCGCTCCCAGCACAGCAAAGCCGACATACGAGACGCTCCCGCCGTGGCTCTCCGCGCCGATCCGCGTCTCGGTGGACACGCGGACGCCCTTTACGGAGCTCGGGATCCTGCCAAAGGCCGCACGGGTCCTCGAGCAAAAGGGTTATACAGAGGCTTTCGCCGTGCAGACGGCTGCTCTGCCGCTGCTGCTCCCGTCGAACAAGCAGCAGCCGGGCGACCTCCTCGTGTCGGCAGCAACGGGATCCGGAAAGACGCTGGCCTACGCCTTGCCGATCGTGCGGGACGTGAGCAACAGCGTCGTCACGAGGCTGCGCGCTCTCGTCGTGCTTCCGACGCGCGAGCTCGTCAAGCAAGCCCAGGAAGTCTTTGAACTGTGCGCAAAGGCCTACGAGGGCGAGGACAGGAAAAGAGTCCGCGTCGGCATCGCCATCGGTAATCAGTCTTTGGCCTCGGAACAGGACCTCCTCGTGGGCAAGGAGACGCGCTACGACCCGGAGGCGTATCAGCAGCTGGAGCAAGAAGCATCATCATCACAGGTAGCTTCAGCAAGCGAAGACGACCTGGACGCCCTCCTCAACGGCCCTGACACGCACCGCCGCGCCAACCCCCGCCTCGGCCCCTGGCAAGGCCAAGTCGTCGACTTCCACTCCAAAGTCGACGTCCTCATCTGCACGCCCGGCCGCCTCGTCGAGCACCTCGACCAGACCCCCGGCTTCAGCCTCTCCTACATCCGCTGGCTCGTCGTCGACGAAGCCGACAAGCTCCTCGCGCAGAGCTTCCAGGGCTGGCTCGACGTCGTCCTGGACAAGTTCAAGACGAGCAGCGGCGGTGTCTTCGGCGCCAGGGACTTTCCCGACATGCCCCACTCGGGCGTCCGCAAGATCCTGCTCAGCGCCACGCTGACGAGGGACCTGAGCCTGCTGAACCAGCTTGCGCTGTGGAGGCCGCGGCTGATTGTCCTGGAGAGCGGGCAGGATCAGGATGCTCAGCAGCAGGTCGCGGAGCATTCGCTGCCGGAGGAGCTGAGGGAGTACGCGGTCAGGGTGCACGATGCGAACCTGAAGCCGCTGTATCTGCTTGATCTGCTACGAAGCCCTCACATGGCTACCAATGATGATGAGGCTGCAAAGCATGAGCATCCTGCTACGAAACCTCAATCCGACGCAGATTCAGACACTAGCTCCGACGACTCAAGCTCCGATTCCGACTTATCTTCTGAATCATCAGACGACGATTCAGACGCTACAAGCTCAGACTCAGACACATCCTCATCCTCATCCTCGAGATCCACCACAGCCCCCGCCCCAAGAAAGTCCCACGCCATCCCCCGATCCCTCATCTTCACAAAGTCCAACGAGTCCGCCCTCCGCCTCTCCCGCCTCCTCGCCCTCCTCGACCCGTCCCTCGCCCCGCAAATCGGCACCCTCACGTCCACCACGCCCACCAGCGTCCGCCGCAAGACCCTCCGCGCCTTCACCACCCCCTCCTCCTCTTCCCCCCTGCGCCTCATCATCGCGTCCGATCTGGTGGCGCGCGGTATCGACATACCGAAGCTGCCGCACGTCGTCAACTACGACCTCCCGCCGAGCGTGGCTGGTTACGTGCATCGCGTGGGACGAACTGCGCGTGCCGGACGGCCGGGTTGCGCGTGGACGCTTGTGGGCGATGGCGAGAGCGGTTGGTTTTGGGGCAAGATTGGAAAGAGTGCGGCGGTGAAGAGGGCACAGAAGGTGGGACGGGTCATCATTGAGGAGATGAGCGAGGAGAGGATAGAAGAGTATGAGAGTGCGCTGGAGAAGCTGGGCAAGGAGGCGCTCGAGTCACGGAAGAAATAGAACAGTGTGATCGGGGAGTCATGGAAGTTTTAGACCAGTTGATATCAGATACCAAGCAAGATTCATAGCATAACCATTGTCAGAAAGATCACTTTTTCCCAGTTTCAAGTCGCCGTAGTACACAATTTGTCGGAATCCAGATTCCCATTCACAAGGCAGAAACATTCGGAAACGCAGCTTAGTCGTCGCTCCAGGCGTTTCTCTCATGATGAATCGGCGACGGCTCAACCCGCGGCCTGTTGTCCTGTTCATTCGCCGGCAGACTCTGATATCCGCGCGGACGGGGCGACGACTCGTCCTGTCGCTCGACGACCTCGTCTGCATCCGTGACGTCTTCCAGCAGGGGACGGCTCTCGCTGCCATGGACACGCTGTTGTCGGCGCCAGTTGATGGAGCGCCATGCGTTCCACCAGTTTGTGCCTTCTCTCGTCATCAGGAGGCTCAAGATCTACCCCGGACGAAAGGATCCTGTCAGTAACCAGTTTGAGGGACCCGGTATCGAAAGGGAAACTCACCTGCAGCAAGCCAACCGCGACAACGACTCCAAAATCAGCCCCCGCGCTACTCCGCAGCGCCGCCCTCCACGGCTTTCTACAACTCTGATCCCGCCCAAACATTTCGTAACACATACTCCACGGCTGATTTTTCTTGGGAAAAGGATACGCCCTGTCCTTGACGGAGTTCAGACCGCAGCAGTTGAGCGTGTCCTGAATCAACCGGATCGACTCCCCGTCATGAGCACGGAACATGCGCAGCCACTTATTGTCCAGCAAGCACTCGACCGTCGCCGAAGGAATCACATCCTCAAAGAGCAGCGTCGCGAGGACGGCCGTCAAGAGGCCCTGGAGGGTCTGCAGGATCGTGGGGCTGAGGCGGTGCAGCGGGTGGGAGGAGTGGCGGGCGGAGTGCAGGAGGGTCGGGTAGATGTAGGAGTTGAGGAGGGAGAGGATGGGGAGGAGGACGGTGAGGACAGTGATGGCCGGGTTGATGGGGAGGGAGAGGTGGGCGCTGTGGAAGTGGACGACGCTGGGGGATTGCGTGTAAGCTGATGTTTTTTCGATGGGGAGGAGGTTGGAGGTTATAGAACGTACGCTGCGACGCCGAACAGAACTGCGCTGCCCTGGAGGGAGCAATCAACGTTAGTATTCTGGAATAGAGAAGAGTTTGAATGTGAAGGAGGTGGTGATGGAAGTTCCGTACCAGCAGAAACACGAGGCCCAAGCCAAGTGCCATGTCTGTGATGTTTGCGAGCCCAACGCCCGCTTCTCAGTCGTATCGTGTCGTTGTCTCCGTCAGTAGTAACAATCCGTCAGCTACGATATGTAGCTCCAATATACGGCGCGACGAGGACTTCAGAAAACAAACAAGGCGAAGTGAAACAACAGCGATATGAACAAAGAAGAGAGATGATGAAGATAAAGAAGACGGTGGACGTTGGATTTCCCCCCTCCTCGTCTTATGTCACGGCAGTGGCGCTGCCCGATTGGGTGACATGCTTGCTTTGCGACGCGGGAGGCCGACGGTGTAGTACCGAGAGTGACTTGTCTTTCTCACCGTGTTGGTATGCAGCGAATGCGTATCTATACAGCACAGATGCGGTGCGGGATACCAAGCTGTGAAACAGTTGAAAATATGATACGTCGTGTTGAAGCGTAGAGCAGGTAGGTAGGTACCTACATAGTATGCATTTGCATGTACAGTAGGTTAGATATGCTCGGCGCTTCTGCAATGTGACGATGCCGGTGGAAGAGCAGGATGGATGATGTAATGAATGTGACGGGAGCTGCGTGATAAGTCGACCCATGGGAGAGGATAATACCCTCCCAAGCCATTCTGCGTGGAACACAGATGCTCATCGAAGGTGAATTTGGCGTCGAACGACTGTGGAATCAAAACGAACTGGCATTCATCGAATTGAATATCAATCACTTATAAGGCGACGAGCCTCGTGCTAGCTGAGTGTTTGGGTACCTCGAGTGTAAAGTACGCCATCAAGGTTCACGGGTCTTCTTCTGTGCATGTTTCACCTGATTCGCTTCTTCACTCTTTGCCAAAGCATAATAGATACACTTGGCGCTGTATTTCAGACGACCTGCGCCTCATATCCTCTTCCTCGATATTCCTCTAGCAGAACTCAACTCAGCGTTTGCTCTACTGTGGCTTGTATGCCGAGTCGCCATGCACGTGCTAATCAGCCGACGGCTAATTGTCACAGGCGCGGTTGTCAACAGTACATGCCATACGCACGATAATCACACGCTCTCCGGACCGTTACACTCCGCTTGTATGTAGGTGTCATACAATTTCATTCAGAAGCTAAGGCTACATACAGACATGAACAAATGCCCCGTCCCATAGGTACTCATATACTATTCGTGACAAGTTTGGTTCTCCCTTCTTTTTTTTGTTATCATTTTATGATTTTTTGGCTTTCGTTTATTCGTACAGCTTAAAACAAGGCACCGCCCAGGCGAATGGCCACGGACTTGTTCTGAGTGTAGTTGGCCAGCGCAGCCTCGCCCAGCTCGCGGCCAATGCCAGACTCCTTGTAGCCGCCAAAGGGCATCTGGTGGTGCAGCAGGTTGTAGCAGTTGACCCAGACGGTACCGGCCTGGAGGGCGTTGCTGACACGGATGGCTGTGTTGAGATCCCGCGTGTGGACGGCGGCGGCGAGACCGTAGTTGGAGTCGTTGCCCATGCGGATCACCTCCTCCTCGTCCTTGAACTTGGCAATGGCGGCGACGGGGCCAAAGATCTCCTCGCGCATAATCTTCATGTCAGGGTGAACGTTGCTGAAGACGGTGGGCTTGATGAAGTAGCCCTTGTCGCCGTGGCGCTCGCCGCCAATCTCGACCTTGGCGCCCTCCTCCTTGCCGGACTTGATGTAGCCCATGATGCGGTCGAACTGCAGCTGGCTGACCTGGGGGCCCTGGAAGGTCTCGTGGTGGAAGGGGTCGCCGACCTTGTTCTTCTGGGCGCGCTCCTTGAAGGCCTCGAGGAACTTGTCGTAGATGCCCTCCTGCACAAAGATACGGGTGCCGGCGCAGCAGGTCTGGCCGTGGTTGTAGTAGATGCCAAAGTTGACCCATGAGATGGCCTGCTCGATGTCGGCGTCGTTGAAGACAATGTTGGGGGACTTGCCGCCCAGCTCGAGGGTGACCTTCTTGAGGTTGGAAGCGGCAGCAGCCTTCATGATGGAGCGGCCGACAATGGTGGAGCCGGTGAAGGCGACCTTGTCAATGTCCATGTGGGCGGCGATGGCGGCGCCGGCCGTCTTGCCGAAGCCGGAGATGAGGTTGAAGACTCCGGGAGGGAAACCAGCCTCCTTGACGAGGCTGGCGAAGACGAGGGCAGACAGGGGAGTCTGCTCAGCAGACTTCATGACGATGGTGTTGCCGGTGGCCAGCGCAGGTCCGATCTTCCAGGCAAGCATGAGCAGGGGGAAGTTCCAGGGAATGATCTGACCGCAGACACCAAGCTGTATATCAGGACACAAGTGGTTAGCAAACAGCTTCCCGGCGCGACAACAGACTTCTTCTTCTCCCTCCAGTTTGCTTTAAGAACTTACAGGCTCCGGGCGAGTGTAGTTGAACATGTCGGGGGCAATGTCCAGCGTCTTGCCCTCAATCTTGTCGGCCCAGCCACCATAGTAACGGATGCATCCGATGACAGCGCCGACGTCGCCCCTGGCCATGGTGATGGACTTGCCGTTGTCGAGAGACTCGACGGCGGAGAGGAGCTCGGAGTTCTTCTCGGCGAGATCAGCGAGCTTGAGGATCAGGCGGGATCGCTCGCCGGGGGAAGTGGCCTTCCATGTTGTGTTGAAGGCCTTGCGGGCGGCGGCGACGGCCAGATCGACGTCCTTCTCGGTACCTTCGCAGACGGAGGTGATGACCTCTTCGGTGGCGGGGTTGATGACCTCGAATTTCTTCTTGTCGACACCCTCAACCCATTCGTTGTTGATGAACCTGCGGGAGCACATGTCAGTCGCTGATACAGCTATATAGCAGAGGGGAACCAGTAAGGCGAGGCGGGACTCACAGGCCAATGGGCTGAGTGTAGGTGCCCGTGATGGGGGTGTTGAGCTCGACGGTCAAAGCCATGGCGAAGGATTTATGATGTGATTGAAGAGAAGACGGGGAATGAAGAAGAGAAGAAGAAGAATGAAGATCTTTTGAAATTGTGTGAGGGGCAGGAGGGGTATTTATGACGAAAGACGCAGTGCGGTGAAACAGCTGCCGATGCAGGAGAGGAGGAGGAAAGGATGTTCGAGATGGGGGCAGCCGGGCCAATTTATTTGCAACTCGCTGCCAACATTTGTCCAACTCGAAGCTCCTTCTTTTCGCCTTGACGCGTTGGAGCGGGGGCGATAATATCGGAGTCTCAACCTCAACAACCCAGACCAAGACGCTACCCCAGCTGTTTGCCTTGTACCCCGTCCCCGTCCCTACTCCATACCTGTGCGACGAGGCGTGGAGACGGCCTCGGCATGGGTGCGTGTTGTCGAGAGACGGAGACCATCCGCCCTCAGCCCTCAATCGGGGGCGGATCTTGGAAGGATTGATAATACAGCGAGCAGATGACGCTCGTACTGACTCGGTACCGGTACATGCCGCCTACATACTAAGGTACTGCCCGCAAACAGCAGCAGCAGCAGCAGCAAGCTCTCCCCAGTTCGCCTCTTAACCACCACCACTGCAGCTTGCTCCCCCTCCATAGTAGCGACGATAGCCGCAGAGCTTGGCTCCAGCCTATCCATCCATCACAGGGCCTCGCACTGGCTCGTCCGTGCTGCCGCCCACCGGCTAGAGCGCCAATTGCATGAGATCCGCAGCGGGACCCGGGCTGCCGGGGGCCCAAAACCGCCAGGACTAGGATCAAGTTGGGTAGAGGCTTGAGTCGAGTTCGAGCTTGAGGGTCGCCTAGTGTCGAGTTGGGGAGATTTGTTGGTTGTTCCAGGGGAGGCGAAACTCGTGCGCAATCCGGCAGAGTCGAAGCCATGCTCAACCTGGATAGCCGCCAGGTTCGAATGCCAGCTGCTAGAGACATTGGCACTTGGTATGGAGTACTAGTTCTCTCAGTCCTTCGCCTTTCTCAGCAACCCAGGCGAATCACGGAGCTCCAGAAAGGGCGAGTCCGGGGTCTCGAAAGATGGTTTCCCCGCAGCTGCCCGGTGGCCCATGATGATGACATGCACCTCTGAGGCGCTTTTACGTTTACCCAGATGCCCCCTGTGGTGCTTGTTCTCACAACAACTCGCCCTTGTACGTGCATTCTCATGCAATCCGATCCTCCTCCGTACGCCCTATCGTGAGAGCGTGTAAGTAATTGGTGGCCAGATGCAGTGAGATAGTGATGCACGCTTGTGTGCCGTGTCTGAATCAGAAGCACCTGGCATCTCCGTCTGCCTCTTCTCCGCATTCGCATTGCATCTGCGCCCACGGGCCAATCGTCCCGTCTCCCGCCAACCTTGTCGGCGCATTTCGAATGGGGGGCAGTAGTAGTATTCCGTACGTGCATTCACACCACCACGCGCTGCATTTGCTTTTGCAGGACTGATCGTCTTGCTGTCGAAACAGCCTGACTCTCCTCTTCCACCTAACCCGACTGTACTGCTGACATGTTGAGACGATGTGGTATAATTCGACCAAGTCATGCAAACAGCCGTTTTGTAATCAATCGTCTTTGAGAATCTACAAGAATCCGAACTGGCCGTGAGTATAAGAACGCTCTCATGACGTAGAAACGAAGCTTGCATCCCCCAGATCGAAGCACCTTGACCATGCATCACAACGTCAAACTCGCACTCGCACCTCCAGGACGAGTCATTGCCTCATCACATTGCCCGATTCAATTTGCCTTCCAAACCGTCACTCTCCAATGAACGGCGCTCTCCCGTGAGCGGCATCTTCCGTGTCCATCTCTATCTTCTTGACCCCATTTCTCAGCGCATCATGTAATACATATCACAAGAACAATCCATATGCCCGGCAGATGCATCTCCCAGGCCCCAAGGATATGCAGGCATGGCGTCCAAGGTCCAGCCAGTTGAAGCGAAATGGATTCTTCCGCTTCCGGAATCAGTTCGGATATGTTTCCCTCTCAGCGGCTTACCCCGCTCCGCTCCGGATGCCAGCCAACCTCAAGCTCATACATACATGCCTCCCCTGCATCTCTTCTTCCCTATCCGCGTCCTCGCGGGTGCGACTGCGGCCACTGCGGCGACTTCAAGGTTGGTATCTATCGCTATCTTGTATTAGTGTGGCCCTTTGTGTGCCACTGGAGGGTGCCTAGTTCCCACTGCGAACATGGGGAACACGGGGAACATGGAGAACACGGAGAAGCAGTATTCGTACGGTACTGCTAGCCCACACCCACCCAGAGGACCCAAAGGCAGCAGTAGCAGCAAGTAGAGGTACCAAGGACCAGAGTTGAGCAGAAATTGCCCGTATGATCCTAGTTGTCGCCCTTGCTGGTTGGTTCGAAATCGTACGTCTTGAGGGCCAGTGGTCCAAGTCGCTTGTGGTATAGGTGCGGCTGACCTGGCCCTCTTTCCCCAGCTTCCTTGCAACCGGCATGAGCATCCTGCGAGTTTCGACATCCGTCTCACCGAGAGCTCAGGCGCTGGCTTTACTGGACGTGGACAGGTCTCGGTCCTATGGAAGAAGATGCAAGATTAGTAGAGCGTGTGATTCAGAGAGCCGCAGCTTGGACAGGCATACCCTGGGAGAACACGCCACCGGCCTGCTACCTACACGACAAGTAAGAAGAAGGTAATCTGTAATAAAACAGATGTAATACTATTACAATTGGCAACAAGCGGAGCCTAGTTTCGAACAACATCTATTATACTGTACAGTATCTAGGTTGCGCGAACCCCGCGATAGTAGGTATTCGTAGACTGAAACAGGGTCCATCCTCCACGATAGTCTCCATCACACTCCACCGCTGACAAGAACCACGTGCAGCTTCAAGCCATCGAAAGGCCTTGATCATTCTCGTCTTGGCGAACAAAGTAATGAATAGTATCTATACTTTGTGAATGTACGAAGCAGCACGGAGTATTCCGCTGGTTGTTGTCGCATCGTGGACATTTTGCAACCGGCACTAAAGAGCGAATTCGGTGCCTGGCCTCGGCTATTCGGTAGTTTGTGCAGCGATCTGGGGTCCGGGGTTGGAACTTGAGCTCGCGGATGGGATTTGTTTTCGGTAGTAAATACCGAGTTGCCCATTATGAAAGTTCAGATTCTCGTGAGCACGGTGGACAACGTGCTACAGAGATGCACTGTAGCAGTGCATCGAGCTGAGGTTTGCCTCGTTTTCTGAAAAGAATTGTTGATTACCTTAGTAGAGCATAGAGGAGAGATGGAAGTCTGGAGTTGAGTAATACGGCATGCATGTGCCTTTTCCCCGAGTAAGGTATAAAGACGTGCGGGGGTGGCTGCCACTTAATCTGGAGGTAGGCTTTGGACGGACGATTTCACACATTCAACTGAGGCAACCATCAATACCTAGTCTACAAGTCTTGACAACCCACTCTTCCGAGCATCACCAGGGGCAACCTCTTCTCTTCCCCCGTTCTGGAATTTCTTGGGGGGTTCATTCAAGCTTTTGACTTTCTACCAGCAGTGACATAACCCCTTCCGCAAGTGCTTACGCATCCCTGAGGGACCGACGGCAACTTCCACGTGTTTTGTCGTCGAAGCCACACATCACGTTAATTCCACGTTTCGAACGGGAGAATCCGTCAGCAAGGGCAAAAAGCAAGGAAGCTACGGGTAGAATTGGCACGAGATGGACGCTAAAGCCCCCAGAGAAATGACGTTCTTCGCGACCCAATCAGGTGCTGAGCAGCGGCATCTTCGTTTGGTAGGTAGCCGTCTACTCTTACGAAGTGGACAGCAAGCCTATCATACATACGAGAAGGGATCACAGAAAATACCAAGAAGGATTGAATATATGGACTGAGAGACAACCTTGATGCTACATGTTGATACTACTACCAAGGCTGTGTGGCTGATGCTACCCTTGACCCTAATAAAGCCGACGGGAGATATCGTACCTAGATCCGACTTACACGAGGTGCCTCGTTTCGATTTCTATGATATGCCTCGATCTGCCTTTACACCACACCTTCAGATGATTGCTGATTCGACTTTGCATGATCGGCCAAACTACGCGTATATGCACCTCTACTCTCGAACATAAGACGGCGGGCGTGGGATGGGTGTGCAAGAGCAACATCCCTGATACCGTATGTGTGTGAGCACACGAGCACTTCTGATTCTGCATATTCAGATGCTGTGGGTTCTCGCGATTTTCCATCGCGTTGCGGTGTTGCTATATCGCGATGCCCATTTCGCGATTTCTGGGCTCAAACCGAAGACTGCTCAGAACCTGGAATCCGGTCAATTTTGCAGCTATCAATAAACACATCCACCCAGCTACTTGGTTCCGAGAGCCCCCTTTTACAGAGCGCCATGACGGGAACATCTGGTACCCCGTAGCATCTCCATCCCTCGTCCACCTGTACGCTGCCCACAGCGGTTCCTCAGCAGGAAGACCCCTCTACGGATCCATCTCAAGTGAAGGTTTATGGCCTGCCTGATCGCTGAACAACTTGCTACGCGGCGCCTTGGATGCCAGAGTACGCCTCACTAGCATCACGAAAACCAGCTTGGCACAGGTAAACAAAAGCGGCCACATGTATGGCAGCCTGCAGACCAGTGTGCTTCAAGATGAGTAAAGAAGTCGAAAGACTTCGGTACTTGGAGGCAGGGTAGTATCTCAGAAACATGCCATGATTTTGCTTGCCGCCACAATGCAGGCTACAAGGAGGCTGTTCTACAGCTATTTTGCGGTCATGATATGTGTGTTGACTGCCTCTAGGTAGCTTCCTGAAGCGCGTATGTCTGCTTTCTCCTCTCCCAAGTATCTGGCTATATGACTTGACAGACAAGTACATCTGCTAAGCAGTACTGTATAACTCCTCGTACCTCGCGATGCGCAGAGCTAACCCTTGTGATGCTTGTGGGGTGCACGTCCTGGCTGATGAATATCACTGGCAGCCTCCACCGTCCCCTCACGACGCAGATGGCAGCTGAATTACCCAGAATGGGGGGTTGAATTGCGCCCATTAGACCTGCATAAGAACCGCTAAACGGGGTCACAGCATGCTGAGCACACGGGCGTGACGATATCTTGCATGCAATACGTGAGTAGCCGAGATGTGGCATGGCAGCTGGGTTGACTGCATTCGTACGCCGAGGCTGGATGGTGTGCATGTAAATGCAAGTAAGGTGAGGGGACATGTCGTTGCAAGTACCTGTACTACAGTTATTCATGTGTGCCCGAATTGGAGACGGATGTTGCTTCACATCAGACGTGATAAGGTAATAAGGGGAACACAGATACCACTGCATCGACGAGACAGCCATCTATCGTAGCACCATAGAAGTCATTGACATGATGTTGGACCAAAAAGGGGCGACGGAACGGTAAAGTAGAAGCATTGAATAGTTCTATGGAATGCAAGAGACCAAGTACAGCTTTTGGTATCATTGAAACGGCATCCGCTAGAAAAGATGTAAAAGAAAGGAAGCAAGACAGAAAGTCAGGGGTATCACACAGGCTGGCAGAGCGCTGCAATTAAGTACATGTAGACATATCCAACATGTCAGGCATTAATCATCCCCCCCCCCCCCCCGAATCTCACATGGACAATCGAGCGACTGCACATGGGTTGCCGCAAAGGGCTTTACTTCTTCACCGGGATGTAGTGCTTGTTGCCGATGGCCTTGTCCCACATCGTCTCGAGAATGCCACGCACTGGCCTTCTCTTGCCGACGCCCGTCTCCATGTCGGCCTTGAGCTTGTCGTAGACGGACGGCAGCGTCTCCGCCTTGTACTTCTTGCGCATCGCGTCGTAGACCTCCTTGTTGTAGATGAGCCAGAACTCGTCCTCAGTGTAGTAAGTACGGGCGTACAGGAGCTTGGCGCCCATGAGCTCGGCGCTTCGCAGCTCCAGCTTGCGGTTGAGCTCGTAAAAGGCCTTTGGGTCGCGGGGTCCGCGGCCGTAGACGCCGACGGCAAAGATGCGCTGGTCCGAGACTTCGTCGACACGCGGATTGAAGCGAGACGTCAGGCCAATCTCCTTTGGGGACTTGCAGGGAGCCAGGAAGATCATCAGCTCTGGCAGGGTCTCGTTGACGAAGCTGATGAACTCCTTGACGGTGCTGGCCGGGATGCCAAAGTCTTGCACCACATACTCGTTGGCAAGGCCCGTCTTGTGCAGCGCATGGTAGCACGTGCGGCTGTCGAGGAAAGGGTCGGCCAGACGGCGGGTGATGGCGTTCTCGGGCACGTGGAAGTGCTTAAAGGCCAGCTTGCCGCCCCAGAAGGCGCCGTGATCGTAGCGGAAGAGGTAGTCGGGCGTGTACATGTAGAGGTCTGTGGGCTTGTCGCGCGTCGGCTGCTTCTTGATGGCGGCCTCAATGGTGTCGGCAAACCAGTGGACCTCCATCTTCTTCAGAGGAGCCTTGCCATTGGGCAAGGTGGAGATGAAGCGGCCAAACATGACCACAATGACGCCCTTGCGGAAGTAGACGCCGTCGATAAAGTGAATGGACTCGTCCTTGGTGGCCTCCTCGAACATGTCGTGAGCTTTGGCGACGTCGTCCACCAGCTGGATGTCCAGCCTGACAAAGGGCGTGGCTGGGATCAGCTCAATCGTGAGCAGGGTGACGATGCCAAAGGTTCCCAAGCTGCCGGCAGCATGCTCCAGCAGATCCGCGTTGTGCTCGCGGTTGGCCTTTTCCAGCGTGCCATCGCCCAGCACAATCTCAATCTCGGACACGGTGTTGTTGAAGAGGCCGTAGCGGTACATGCTGCTCTCGCCGGAAAAGCCAGAGTAGCCGCCGCCGACGGTGATGCCCTTGAACTCCATGACAATCTTGGGGACGACGCCGTGCTTGAGGGTGTGGGCAGCCAGGGCGTCCATGGGCACCTTGGGCTCGGCCTGCACGGTCATCGTCTCGAGGTTGACGGGGAAGAGGCGGTCCATGCTGCTCGTGTCGACGATGGCGTCCGCCTTGAAGGACAGCGGACGCGTCGAGCTCGTGGAGCCATGGTAGACGCGGAACGGCTTCTTGTTGTCGTAAAAGTACTTGACCTGCTCCTGGACCTTGGCAACGGCAGCTTGGTGCTCCTCGAGAAGCTTTGCGGGATTCATCTTGGTCAGTCTGGGGTATCAATTGGATATTAATAATGGAGGAGACGGCGATAACGACAGATGAATGCGTGTACGGAGTAACAGAAGCAGTGAAACCACAAAAGAGGCAGCACAACAGGAGGCAATGCCTAGGAGACGGCCACTTCGGTCCAAGTTGAGGACTGCTGGAGGTGTGAAGTGGACAAAGAAAACAAAGCAAAATCAGGAATCGGGAGGAGATGCTGTGACGATGTGACGTGACGCACCAGCTTGCATCGGCACAGGGATTGGCGCTCCAGCCATTGTTCCGACAAATTAGGGGGGCTGGGCGGCTGACGTGCCTTGCTAACCCCCCTGGAGCTTCACTGCAGCTCGAACCATTCGGCGATCGATTTCTCCGCCTAGGCCGGTATGGCTGATGACTGGCTTGACTGGCAGCTGGTAAGAGGTGAGACACTCATGGCCAAGGGTCCGACGCTGTGAGCAGGCAGAGGACAAGCAGGGTCACAACGGGAAACAACGTCAAGATCGGCAGTGTCTTTCTTGTTTATTCCCACGATGGAGCCCGGACTTGTTGGTGCCACGGCTTCGGGTTGGCCCGAACAAGACGCCAGAGCGCCTCATAGGAGAGTGGCTCCCTCGTGGGAGCTCCCGCCAATCGGTTCATCTGCCATGCCCGGTCCCTCGTGCACGATCCGAACGCATGCCCCAAGCTCACGATCTTGGAAAGCAGGGACCGTGGAGTTGGAAAACTTGGAAATGGATCCTTTGGCGCCGTGGCGTCCAGGGTTGTGCCTCGGAGATGCAGGTTTCGATCGCGATGGCTTGGAGGACGCCGGTGCCGTGTAAGTCGAGGCCCCGCATAGAGGAGACGACGTGTGAAGACTTGTTGAGTCAGTCAGTGTGCAAAACAATGTCAAAGAAAGGTGAGGTCAATCATAAGAGGGAGAAAATGTAATGAGACTTGCAGTACAAGCCATACATCTGAAGGTGAGACTCAAACAATGAATGAGTGGCACACAATCATCTCCCGTGCTGCAGCCACTGGCTGGGCCAGGTTCCAAGTTTGAAGCTTGGAACATGATGCACATAACCCTGCTATCGATAACGGTGGGCCCGGCGCGGTACCTTGAGCGTCAAAGCGTCAAGGCTCAAAAGCTCCAGCCCGCGCGCCTCAACTCGCCGCCTTCAAGTTTGCGCCAACGCCCTCACGATCCGATCCCCATGACGCACAGCTAGGCCAGCCATGTCGTCCATTTACAACCTCGAGCCGCAGCCCACGGGCTCGGTGATCCTGCACACGACGCTGGGCGAACTCCACGTCGAGCTCTTCGCCAAGCAGACACCGCTGACGTGCCGCAACTTTCTGCAGCACTGCCTCGACGGCTACTACGACGGCACCATCTTCCACCGGCTCGTCCCCAACTTTATCGTGCAGGGCGGCGATCCCACAGGGACGGGGAATGGCGGCGAGTCGATATACGATGGCGGTGCCTTCTCCGGCGATCTGGATCCCTGGCCCATGGACCAGAGACACGGACAGAACGCGGGGCCCAATGGCATCAACTTCAAAGACGAGTTCCATTCGCGACTCCGAATCAACAGGCGCGGAATCTTGGCAATGGCCAACGAGGGAAGGCCGGATTCCAACGGCAGCCAGTTCTTTTTTACGCTGGACAAGGCGGAGGAGCTCAATGGCAAGAACACAATGTTTGGCAGAGTCGCCGGCGACACAATCTACAACCTGGCCAAAATCGGCGAGTCAGAAGTCGACGAAGCGACCGAACGACCGTTATACCCGATCAAGATTGAACGAGTGGAAATCTTGGTCAACCCGTTCGAGGACATGAAGAAGCGGACGAGGGTGGCGCAAACTCAGGCAAAACCAAAGGTGGAAAAGGAAAAGAAGAAGAAGCGGAAAGGCGGGAAGCAGCTGCTCAGCTTTGGCGACGAAGAGGGCGACGAGGAAGTGCCTGTGTTTAAGAAGCCCAAGTTTGACACACGGCTCGTCATGGGAGAGGAGGAGGAAGCCCCTGCGCCTCGAGAAAAGTCCTCGAAGGCAAAGGCGACAAAACCCAAAGACGCAGAGCAGAAGGAGAGCGACGGTCGGGTTGCCAACGATAAGGGAAAGGAACCAGCTTCTGACACCATGGACGGTGCGCAAGAAAGGGAGGCGCAAAGAGATGTACCTGTACACAAGAAGCGCAAAGAGCCGTCGCCAGAGTCATCACCGGAGCCAGAACCGACCAAGGAAAAGAGCGCACTAGAAAAGGCCAACGAAGAACTGGCAGCGCTCAAGGCCTCAATGAGGAGAACGATTTACTCCGAGGAACCGGTCAAGGAAAAGAAGAAAAAGACAGCGTTAGAGGAAATGATACCCGAATCGTCAATACGGGGAAGGAAAAGGCGGCCTGGCGGAAACAGCACTACGACGAATGAAGACCAAGCGTCTCTCCGCATGTTGAAAGCCTTCCAGGCGAAACTGGAAAAAGCCCCGCCGTCGAAGGAGGTGACCATTGAGGCCCCCGTGAACAACGAACCAAGCGAAGCAGAGAAAGCACCTCAAGAAGATGAAGCAGAGTTGTGCGACTTGCACTTCATCGCCAATTGCCAGAGCTGCACTTCGTGGGATAAACAGGAGAAGGAAGAAAGTGATGACGAAGGCTGGATGTCACACGCGCTGTCGTTTGCTGCAGATAAGCTAGGCAAGGATCTGAGCAACAGGAGGAAGGCCGAGGAGGAGCTAGTCGTCATCGACCCGCGGGAGAAGTCACGGACGCTCAAGGAGGAGAAGCGGGCGGAGCGAGAGGCTCGGGCTGGAGGGTCGGGAAGGGCATGGGACCAGGCACGGAACGCCCAGATGGCCCGGGCAGCCTCTCTGGCCGGCCGAGGGGCGAAATGATCTTTATCAGCGAAACTCGATTACGACTTGTTTGCGTCGATATTTCATCCATGGTGTAGCGTACGGAGCATTGCATGCTGGGCGGTATTATTGTAGTCGGTCCTTTCCCCCTGGTTTATATCATGCGTACTCGTAAGGAGGTATAGAAGGGATCATATTACCTTGCATGTATATGAGCAATCGATATTATAATCTCCTGAACCCACGGGAGGCAAAACCAGCCCGACAGCTTTGTTACACGAAGCAGCCGTTCTCCAACTACCTTGCGTCAAGTTGCCGACACGTTATGCTCGACTCCGTTGACGGATTGCTTCGTCAAAGCACGGGAGGAAGCTATCTAGTCTGGCTTACCGACGCCATGGCTCTCAACAACGTCTTCGTGGCGCAGTTGGCTAGCGCGTCAGTCTCATATTGAACATATGATCCAAACGGCAGTTTGGGCCATCTGAAGGTCGTGAGTTCGAGCCTCACCGAGGACATTGCTTTTTGCCTTTTTGCCCTCTGGGTGGGGGAGTGGCTTACATCAACCATAGTATCGTGATGCAAAGCATCCGGGAGGGTGGCTCATACCACTATCTACGTACTACTCGTACGAGTATAGCCTCTTTTTTTGCAACGTCCGGACAGACTCCTCCTGTATAGCCGAGGTTGCGAGTACGAGAAGGTGGTATTGTTGATAATCTACAGCAGATTCATAGAGCTGGAGGGGGGGTAACAGCTGAGACAACAAAGCCATTCCATTTTTCCAAATCTCGATCCACAGCAGAGAGCTGTCATTAATTTCGCGGTGGGACGCTCTGGAAGCTGTCGTGGCTCCTCACTGGGCGAGGCTGGCAAGGGTTCTGGTCAGATGGTGTGGGCTCTGCTGCATGCAATGTCATGTAAGTCCGATTCTTTGACTAAGCCGCCTCCCGTTGCTGAGTGCCGCCATCTCGGGGGCTTTGCAGGGGCACCTCAGTCAAGTCGTTGAGTAATGGGTGAGTAAACGACCGTTGAAGAGCATCACCAAGTAGGGTAGCTGGTGCAGTGCTGTTTTGAGGCTGCTGGTGCATCCCAAAAGATTGACTTTGCATTAGTCAGTCCCCTAGTCCGCGGTTGACGAGTTGACAGCTCAGATGCTCCGTGTGGAGGCTACAGATCAGAAGGAGGAGGGGAGCAGATCCTGCAACGGCGCATGACGTGACGGCGCCTTCGCCTGGCGATGTTTCTGTGTGTTCTTCGAGCTCAGCTGGGCTTCGGTCTCGACTCTGTTCTTTGTTTAGTTCCTCCGAAGCTGAGTCGTTGGTTGCTGAGGTGCTACGGCTACTGGGGCCGTCTTATCGTCACGTGCCACCCGCCTAGGCTGACTGCACAGGTTATCGTCCGCGGCGCTGATTGGCGGATAACGATGACATGCAAATAGGCTCTGACTCGCAACGCTATTTTCGATACGATAGTCAAAGCATTTTCGTTTCGCAATCGTCAACCTTCCGTCAACGACTTTGCGAACCTTCGCCCGCTCGAGCAAAAGATCAGGCCATTCCTGCAGACTCTGAGCTCGCCTAAGCTCATCCTCGCCGCGCCCCGATTGACGAATCACCTGCGCCGGAGCCATCTCCACCAACCCGTTGTCGAGACGCAGTCGCAGCGCTCGGCTGAAACCTAACGAGGTCGCGCCGCATTTTTTTTTATTCCCAGGCCCAGAGCTCGGGTTGCCGCCCAGCCCGCCTCGCTGCCAACAAAGCCACATTTCGGACGAATTGCTCCTGTCGCGCCGCGCGATATCACACCTTTCCGCGTCCAGCGACCGTTGCTGCTGGCCCTTTTTGGCTCCCAGCGTGCCCGGGCGATCCACCAGTTCGTGCTGCTCACTCTCGTTGACGCCTGGAGAAGCACGGGGTTGTTCCGTCTCGATCTCGATCTCGTCGACCCACCTGCTGCCGTTGTCTCCCTCGATACCACAAGTCCCAGGCGCCAACGGCCTGCGCTCCGTCCTTCTCGCTCCCTATCAAACCCTGTCCTGCTATCTGCTGTCTCTGAACGCAGCATATCGGCCGAACAACTCGAAGACCGCAGGCTGCCCATCCTGCCCTTGGGCCGCGGCGCTGCGCTAAGGCATCACCCACCCCCCTCCCAAATCCCAATACCGCGGCCGGAGCTGCTTCCGCTCTTGACGGGGCTTTGTCTCCCTTCGCGCCACTCGTAGCACACCACATCTCCAACGATAACCAACGTCAGCTTTCGCGGTCGTATATAACCCTCCCTCCATGTCCGCCCCAAACTCGCGGAAGCGAGCTGCCCCCGGGTCGTCACCCATCGTGCCCATCCAACGCAACATGCAGCAACCGTACGAAGCCGAGCCTGTCGCCGTTGCGAATCCTGCGATGCCGTGGGGCGGCATTGGCGGTGTTCCCGATGCCACCGACTACTTCGGCGCTGCCGCCGCTGTGCACGGTGAGAATCCCTACGGGCTCGCGCAAGCACCGCCGGCCTTCCCTCCCGCCGTCAGCACGCCCTCGACCTCCCTCGCCCGCCGACAGATGAACCGCGCCTTGGTTCCCACGAATCTCAGAGCAGCGTACGATGCCTCCGCGGACCGGTGGTCTGGCTTTGGGGACGATGGTCTCCTCGTCCCCCAGAACGCGACGGACGGCGCGGTCGGGCAGGATAGCATCGAGGTGTTGGAAGAAATGGCCCAGAAGGCCAAGAGGGAAGCTCAAGCGAAGAGGAAACAGATACCGCCATTTGTGCAAAAGCTGAGCAGGCAAGTACTCGTCTTAAATCCGTGTTTCAGTGTCAAAGCTAACCGTTACAACCAGCTTCCTGGAGGAGCGAAAGAACGAAGACTTGATTCGGTGGTCGGAAAAGGGCGATTCTTTCATTGTGCTGGACGAGGATGAATTCGCCAAGACGTTGATTCCGGAACTCTTCAAACACAACAACTACGCCTCCTTTGTTCGGCAACTCAACATGTACGGCTTTCACAAGTGCGTGGGGCTCTCTGACAACTCGATGCGCGCGAGCGAGCGCAAGAACAAGAGCCCGAGCGAGTATTCGAATCCGTACTTCCGGCGAGGACATCCGAACCTCCTGTGGCTGATCAACAAGCCCAAGAGCGGCGGCAAGTCCAAAAAGGGGAACAAGGGCCAGGATGCCGATGGCGACAGCGAGGAGGATGGCGCCCATGAAGAGATTGCGAGCCACCCGGGAGCGCCGGTGACCAGTACGACGGGCCGCTCCCTCCCCGCCGTCGCAGGAACAGAAGCGCCGCCTCTGCCCAAGAAGGAGATGGCCCTGATCAAGGAGGAGCTGCAGAAAGTGCGAGAGCAGCAGAAGCTCATCCTCGGCGCCATCAACCGCCTGCAGCGGAACAACAACGACTTGTACAACCAGGCCCTCATGTTCCAGAGCCAGCACGACCGACACCAAAACTCAATCAACGCCATTCTCAACTTCCTGGCCAACGTCTTCCGAAAGACGCTGGAGGATCAGGGGGCTTCGCAGAACGTCACGGACATCATCTCCAGCTTGATGGCGAATCAGAACCAGCAGCCGCAGCACCAGGGCAGTGTGGTGGACCTGGGCGACTTCTTCCACGGGCAAGGCGACGCCGGCGCCAGGAAATCCCAAAAGCTGCTTCCGCCGATTCCCCAAGCCGGCCAGCACATGGCCCCGCCCAGCCGGACGCCGTCGACCAGCAGCTCCGTCTACCACCCTGTTGGTGCTGCTGCTCACCCTGAGATGGGACACGTCACTGAGCTTCTCGACACGTCTCCGTCGGACACGACCCTGAGGCAGGAACTCGAGGCCAACCCGCACGAGCGGATGATGAAGATTATCAACGACCACAATGCAAGCAGTTCGGCAGGCCTCGATCTGCCGGAAGCCGCCGAGATCGTCAACAACGCCCCCAGCACGTTGAGTAACGACCAAAGAAGCACGCTAGTCAACCTCATAGCAGCCCAGACGACGTCGCCGCCGATGCCAGCTACACCCGCTGTAACCGATCCTCTAACGCATGTGCCCTCCACGGCTGCCTCCTCGGCCATGCCCTCTCCAGCACAAGAGGGCGCAACCGCAGCACCGCCATCACTCTCGCCGATCATGCGGTCACCGACCATGCCTGCGCCCTCTCTGCAACACATCAGTTCGAACCAGAGCGAGCTCGAGCAACTGAAGCGCCTGCAGAGCGAGCAGGATGCAAAGATTCACGAACTGAGCGGCATCCTGGGGCCTTTGAGCCCGTCTGGTCAGATCCCCGGCCTGGATGACGGCAACGAAGCCTACTTTGACCCTCCGAATGTCGATCTCGACCAGTTCTTTGATAGTAGCGCTTTTCTGAACGACGCTCACTTTGGAGACGGGACCGATTTCAACTTTAACCTTGACGCGGAGGCACTCAACAACGGGATCAACGGGGGAATCAACAGCGGAGTCAACGGTGGGCTCGCCAATGGAATCAACAATCACACTCCCAGCCCTACGGGGACTGAAGAGATTCCCCGAGATGGTTTTGGACTGAACGACAGCCCCAGTCATGGCAACAAGAGACGACGGATAGGTTGATGAGGCTGTCGTTTACGACCAAGTTGAGGGAGTACAGAACAGATGGGTGGCTGGCTCTGCCTCCAATCTTGTTGCTTTGATCACCCACGACTTGGCGTGTAGGCGTTCATCGGCACTGGTTTCTGAAAAGTCAGGCGTAGAAAAGCAGGCGCTCTGCTCATCCCCCCTTCGAGCATCGATAACAGGAGAGGTTGGTCACAGTTTCTTTACGCTTCAGATCCATCGATCTTGGAACATGGGGAAACTTACTCTGTTTACAGAGGCATGCCGAAAAATTCACCAAAGCGAAAAGCGTAGCTGAACAACGCAAAGGCCAACGCGTTGAACAGGACTACACCAAAGAAAAATACCCCCCTTTCATCACACAAGCTTCCACAACATAAACCAGCAGAGTACGCAGGATACTCGTTATTGCTACAAAAGCATTTATTGCCCACCTTGTGAAGTGCGAGAGGAGGGTGGAAAGGGGCCAACTATGGGAAAGGAGTTTTTGGGATTTGTTCAGGGTGTCCCCCTTTTAGCTATCACTGGTGATGGCAATTCATAGTACATAACGTACAATTCCCCCAATCTAGTATGAAAATCCATTAGATACTCCAAGTTGATGACCCGGAGAATGGTTTGAGACAGAAATAACCCTTTCTTATTTTTTTGCTTTCTTTGTCCCCAATGGTAGCCGTGAAGTGAGCTCTTATAGAACAGTTTTGAACTCATGCGTGTGAATAAATGAATGTTCTGACTGGGGCGCTGACTGCGCACAATAGTACTGTTCACGACAAACGCAATACGACAGCAGTGTTGCAGCTATTCAGCGAACCTTTGTTTCCATCATGCCATATCCATATCCCAAAGCTGTTCTCCCCTTCACCACCACTACACATTCTCCATCACCATGCCTCTTCCCCCTGACGGCTTTATTAACACCATACAACCTCCACATCCCTCCCCTTTCCCCCCCTTTCCCCAAACACCACAGACCAAACGTCCTCTCATTCTCCCAGAGAGCCCTAAAAGATGCCTCTCGGAAACTTTGCCACCATCCTCCCCTTCCTGTCACCTTCTTCTACGCCCTTTCGCGCCCCTGTTCCTTCCTCTCCCCCCTCTAAGAAGGAGAAGAAGGAGAAGAAGAAGCCGACGCTGAGGATATGCTTCCCGCTCAAGATCCAGCGAGGGGCGAGCAGCTGGTGGGAATACGAAGAGTTTCGGATCCAGTTCCGGGATAGGCTCATGTGGCGGCAGGCGTTTGGGCTTGATGCTCGGGATCCGCATGATACGATGAGCTTTTATTCTTCTTCTTCTTCTTCTTCTTGCTATTCTGGTTTTGAAGGAAGAAGTGGTGAGGATGAGGTTGGTAGGTTGAGGCTTTTGGCTGGTGCCAACTGTGGGACGTTTTACGATGATGTCGATAGCGATGTGGGCGACGATGTTGTTGAGGAGGAGGAGGAGGAAGAAGAAGAAGAAGAAGATCGAGGTATGAAGAGCCGGTGGTCGTTTTCTTCGTCTTCGGTTCATACGGAGAGGGCAGATGCTCGAGCGAGTTTCGCTTCGCAAGCTGTTTCGGCTATGTCTTCGAATAGACTCATGTATCTCATACCCCGTCTTCTCTTCCTGACGAAACGCAATGACAGCAGCACGACAGCGAGTTCTTCGTCGATGCATAGTCCGTCGACGGAGGAGCAGAAGCTGAGACCTGCACCTCTGAAACTGAAGTCCAAACGACAGTCCTTGGCTGAGAGCGCTGGTGACAAGGCCGCTATTCGTCCTCCTCCTCCCCCGCCACCCCCTTTCGGCACTCCCTCTTCTTCCGCCGCTCTCACCCCGGAAGCAGCAGAAATCCAGCACCATCGTAACATGACCCTTCAAAAACTCGAAGGAAGCTATCTCTACAAGACAAAGGAGCGCTACCTCTCCACCTTTCGAAGCATATTCCGCACAACACCCAACAATCCCCCAACCCCCAAAGCAACACCTCCCACCCTCCCCCCCCTCCGACCAAACTCATCCTCCCCACAAGCAGATCCAGGAACGTATCGCACGTCCTCTCGAGAATGGGCTAATCTGCGGGATGATATAGTCTGCGGTCTGTCGGCTGATGACGAAGCCTTGTTTCCGTTCTTTACGGATGATCAGAAGGCTACGTTTATGCGTGTCAAGCAGGAAGAGGGTAAGTTCAAGGTGGGACATGGGTCGCTGAGGGACGGTGGTGGTGGTGGTGGTGGTCGTGTGAAGGAGGCGTTGGAGAGGATTGAGGAGAGGAACTGGGAGGATGTTTTGTTTGTCGAGTTTGAGGATACGCCGAGGGCGATGAGGTGGTGGTATACGACGAGGGAGCCGCAGGTTTTCGAATGGGGGGTGCATATGATTTGATTTGGGGTTCAAGGGGCTTGAGGTAAGTCAGGATGGGATAAAGGGGGGGTCTTGTTGATAGAGATGAGCTGGGATTCTGCGTAGAATTTGTTTCATTTTGCTTTTAGAGTGTCTAAATGGTAGCATCTAAATAATATAGTCCAGAACTCTTTTGCTTTGCTTGTTAATTTCCGGCTTGTTCGTTGTGCAGCTCAAACGAGAACAATTTGAGTGGGCAAACTTTTTCTAGATTGTAAGCTTTACGTCCTGCCCGCCCAGTCGAGCCTCTCCTTGTCACACTTGCGTAGATGATTGGTGTCTCAGCCACGGCTTAGGACCTGGTTCACCGTCATCCGTCTAACGATTGTCATGGCCGAGACTGCACTTTGATTCGAGTTTCGAACGTGATTTTCATGATGTTCATAGTCTGGATAAATCGACAAGAGTTGGTTAGTACTGCATGGTTCACGGGTTTGGCACAATAGCTAGTAAAGACAGGCGAGTGCTAGAGGAACAGCATGATGCGCACCTGGCGTGTGATGGGCCAAGGCAGAGGTGATGGAATCATCATCTCCTGAGATCACTTCGGTAATGTGATCTGTGCTGAGGGACTCGGGGGTTGCACCAGGAAGCTTTCGGTCGGTCTTGTTCAGGTTTATTGCTAACGAAGTTCTAATGCGATACAATCCGTGGTGCTGTGGTCCTGAAAGAATGTAGACTTGCGGTTTTTTCTCAGGCGCTCTGAATGCCTGTTTTGGTTGTCCTTTGTGTGGCTCGACAGTGGCTGACTAGCCGGTGGAAAAGACGCCCTCGTCGGCGTCGACGGTTGCGATGCGTCCTCTGGGTCCTGGCGAGACGGGCCAGGTGGTCCCTTTACCGGGGTAGTCTCATGTTCCGAGAAGTTTCGGATTGAGATTCCTCTGGGGTTCACTGCCGGTTTAACGATATGGTTGAGTGTTAGTTTGGTGCCTGGCTCCTAACCGGCGGCCACCAGCTCTAAACGTTCCTTGGTGCATCGAATTGCGGCACCTGGGATGGCTGAGTCCCGGTATGTAAGCAAGCGAGGTGGCCGGAGTAGATGCTCTGATTCTATTCCCAAGAGTGTGCTCCATCCTGGAGATTGCGTCCAGACCTGGCCATCGGTCCATTTCTTAGGAGATGTTAATGTGATGAAGAAGCTTGCCATTAGGTATGATAGCTTATAGTACGCCTTTGTGACGCGGCATCTCCTTTCTCACGAACTCATGAACGCAAAGGCCGTCGGCAGCTCTTCGTGTGATACGCGACCTGATGAGTCGTTCATTGAGTCCCAAGGGTCATGCTCTTCTGGAGGGATCGGTCTCCTTTCAGAATCTTCCCCCACTGACCAGCTAGCTGCCAGTGAATTGTGACGTCTATGATGAACCTTCCGGTAAAATGATGGGCCAGAGATGGAGCTTCAGCCAGGCAACGTATCATGGACCGCCAGGATACAGAAGCAAAGGAGCTACTTCCCCGCCCGCAATGATAGGCGCAATCCAATCGTCGACCGCAGCTTCAGATTGTTCGTGTGTGAGAGCCTTGAACTTCATCACTGGCGTGATCGCTCTCCCAGAATGTATGCCCATTACTGTTCGAAGGCCCGGCGCATTTCTTCCAGCCAGCGCCCACCGTTCTTATAGACAGCGTTAAAGGCTCTAGCCGTCTGTCCACTGCTCGATAGACTGCTCTCCAATGATGCTCAAGAGCGGAAGAAGAACTTTGTTGCAGGAAAGGGATGAAACAATAGTAAAAGTGATGGGCAACAATGTGCGGCTTCTCCCTCGAGTTCGATACGGCAATGGCAAATTTGCCTAAATGGGAAGCTTGCTGCCACCCCTGAGTCGGGGCGCGTTGTCGTGAGGTCTCACAATGATGTCGGGTCAACTGCACTTGAATCCCGTAAATGTCGTAAAAAGCAGGAGCAATACTGGGCAGGGTATTCTGCATGTGAAGGGAGGACTATCCCTTCCCAGTCCTTTTGGTTGGTGAACGCCTGTTAGGCTCCCGCTATTATTTCTCTTCACGATGCAGTCCATTGTGCTTTGTGTAGGCCGTGCCGTCAGTCCTAGTGAATATGGTTGAAGTAACGTCATGATAGCGCATGCAACTTGACGCCGATAGTGTTCAGTTGATGCCGAACGCCAGAGTCTGTCAGTGTCTTCCGGAGGGGGATCTCAAGGAGACGCGGGTGCTGGAACTCCCCCTACTCTGATCCCATGCTGTGCAGCCGAGCCTCTTCTTCTGCACACGAATGCGGATAATCTCCGCGCATCTTCTAATCGCCCATGAGGATATAATTTCATTGTTGATCCTCGTTCCAGGTCTTGGGGTTGATAGGCCGTCATTCCTTGGCAAAGATAACCGCATTGGTTGATGGACTGTATAGGCATGCAAAGGGCAATCCCCATCTCCTTCTCTCCGCCCAACAAGCTCAGGTTGGATCTCATCTGCTGAATTGCCGTGGAACGAGGGCGCTATAGGTCTTCCTTAGAATAGGGAAAGGCAGAGGCAGACAGGGGGATGACTTACCTTGTTGGGCTCAACAGAGCACGATGAAGTTTGTAAAAGGACGTGGCCTTTTGACATTTGTATAATGGGCCTGTCTGTCTACTTTGCTGATTAGTACAGGAGAGAACAATACTCGTCTCAATTCACAATCTCACAGTAAATGCCCTTCCCCCCCACCCCTTGATGTCTGTCGATGATCGGTGTTTGTGTCGGCCTATCATCATCGTCTTGATAAAGAAGTCAAAAATCAGGATCACACCTGGTATATGCATCCCACTCACAGTAATCATGTTTAACCTCTCTTGCAGCTCTTCCATATTGATGACTTGATCGACAATGTCCTGTCGAAACCGATATTTGGACGCCATGTTGTGAGTTTAATTCCTCTTGGTTTGGCAATTAGGTCACCTTGTGTGCGTGTCCCGGCGTGTTGACAGCAGATGAGTTGCTTCAGACTGCATGGGAAGAAGGCAGCGAGGATCTTCCAATGCACTGAAGCCTATAAAGACCGCCCATGTAGGGGAAGTCAGCGTGACTGTCATAGACAGACTCACGCCGCGGCGAGCTGTGTCTCTATAGACGGGGACACATCAACTTGCGAGCCATACCCATGAGCTTGGCGTAGAGAGAGTGGAAGAAAACGGGGTATCGAAGACAGGAGATGACAGGGCTATAAGGAGGGATAGGCCTGCCAACAGCCAATTTGCCGGTGACTGGGCTTCTACGGCTTCATACAGAAGGCAGCAAGACGACGTGGCTTGGTTCGGGACACGACATGGTGGGTGAGAGTGAATCTGCTGCTGCAAGTAGCCATTGATCGCCTTCGTGACAGGCCACGTCAGAGCGTCAGCGGATGCAGCCAGCTCTTGATGAGAGCAGATAATAGAAGCCGAGTCCAAGCTCGCTGGAGTAACTCTAGGAGCAAGACATTAGTATGAACACCCTGAAGTGACATGTATTGCCAACTGGTTCAAGTTATAGAACAGGCATATTGAATTTATAGCTTGGCACATCACACAGTATGACTCGCCTGGACAGAGTCATCATCACGTACTCGGAAGCAGGTAGCCGTCCAAGGCCCCATACGATGTCGAGCAGAAAGAGGGACGTAGCAAACAGAAAGCAGAAGGGGATATGCAATCGCTTCAAAGTCTGTTGTGACCTGCAAGCTTTTCCATTGGTTCAACATTGGTCTCTGAATATTACCAGTATCTCCTCATGGTCATGATACATGCGCCAATCTCCGGCAGTATGAGCGACCTGGCTTCATTTGACACGCATCTCCTTTTTTGATGCGACAAATTTTGATTTTCTTGGGGAGGCATATTGAGCCTCCATCCTACATGAGTTCTGTCCACAGGATAGGGCCACGCTAGCACGCCAGTTGGCGGTGGATCAGATCTCAACGGCCTGGGGAGTCGAATTGATCGTTCTTCCAACATCAAGTCTCTATATCTGGACACAGTCGCTGCATACTCGGACTTTGCTCGCGATTGGAGCGACCTTTGCTCTCAAGTCTAGAGAGCTTCCTCGGGTCTTCGAAGGTCATCGATAGTCGACCACAAAGGACGCGGCTCGTCCTCATAAACTCGGAGCTTCAACTTGAGCCGTAGCCACACATGGCCGCTAGAATTTGATATCGGCAAGTAGAATAGCTGATAAATGTCGTCCATGAAGAGACGCCGGTATCGGGCGATCTGTACTCGAGGGCCTGGCAGCAAACGCTTTGCTTGTGCAACATTGGTATGCTTCTTATTCGTCCTCTGCGATATGGACGCAATGACCTATCCAGCAAGCGGATTCGCGTGAATAGTCACCTTTTCTATGCGGAAAGGCTCCTTGGGACGACTCTTCTTGTCGACCTCGACGGCCTCCATCTTGGCGAGCGTCACCAGTCCCTCGTCGCCAATGACCTTGCCAAAGACGGTGTTGAGGCCGTCGAGATGGGGCGCCTTGTCAAAGGTGATGAAGAACTGCGAGCCATTGGTGCCGGGCCCTTTGTTGGCCATGGAGACGATGCCCCTGCCGCTGTGCCTCAGGGCGGGTCGAATCTCGTCCTCAAAAGGGGCGCCCCATATGGACTGGCCGCCCTTCGGGTTCTCGGCCGTCGGATTGGCGGGAGCTCCCGTCTGCACCATGAACTTGGGGATCAGGCGGTGGAAGGGCGACTGGTCGTAGTAGCCGGAGGCGCAGAGGGCGAGGAAGTTCTGTTGAGCTTGTCAGAGGCTGTTTGATATCAGGACTCGGTAGAGTGGACGAACCTCGGCCGTCTTGGGGACGCTCTCGCAAAAGACTTCGATTTTGATGTCGCCCAGGGTCGTGTGGAGCGTGACAGACATTGTGCGAGTTGTGCTGCCGTGTGGCAGGGTCTGCTTGTCTCTATGTGCGATATCTGCGCTGTTGTTTGTCGGGTTGAAACTCGATTCGAAAAGTCGACTCGATCACGGAAGCTTCAGACGTGCTGTTGGAGCTCAACGCGGGCTAAGCCAGATTGGGCATCGAGCGGGACCCGTCGATTGTCGATGTCACTCCACCACGGAATTCGGTGGAAGGGTTACATTGTGCGAATGTGATATGTGGCCCGAATCTCGCCTGTTGCGGCTTGTCAGATGGAAGAGAGGAAGAAAATAGGAGAAGAATGGTGATGGCAGTGAGGACATGTAATCAGCGGTGACTGGGATTTGGCGCCTCATTACTATTTCTCTGGGTGTTTGTTGGATCGAACGAGGCTGACTGCGGCTGTAGAATACATATCTGATTCGAGCCGCTGGAGCGGCACAGCTGGGGACCCCTGCCTGTGACTTTGGAAACAATGCGGTGTTGGATACGAGCATGTCTGATGCCGAAGCCACGGATTCTTCAGCGGTTGAATAGGGTTGAATAGAGCTGCCGCTTGTTGGTCTGCTCGGGCAGTGGATGTCGCTTCTATGGTGAGGATGAAATTCTTTGCAGATACGAGTAGACATGCACATCCAAGTCCCGCCCCGGAGCTCTCTCTCCTGCTCCCATTATGGAGATGCTTGAAAGAACGCCTTGCTACGTATGTATGTACTCTCCCCTGTCGCTGTGGTCAGACCGTCGCAAGGGGACGAGATGCAAGAACGGCGATGCAGCCGGATGGGGGCCGACGAATGACAGGCGCGGGTGATGATGGTATTATTACAGGTCCATTTGCGGTGCTGCGAATAAGCCGGAGATGTGCGAAGCGCGTGGAAGCAGCAGGCACGGGGAAAGTCGAAGCAGTCCAGAGTCAACACCAACTACTATGCAATGGTACATGATAGTTTTTTGTTAGAGAAGATCATCTGTGTTATATCTATGTAGTTGTCGAATATCAAGCGCGGCCCTCCAGCATCACGACGATCCTCGTGCGCCGTCTGCCCTACGGCAACACCAACAGGCTGAATCCAGCCAAGGACGGAGCCAATCGCGGGGTACTTGGTGCTACTTGGCCGCATCCATGGCCCTGATGGAGCCTCAACAATGGCGCCAGCAGCAGGGCTGTGGGCTAAGATATTCCTGGAACTGCATGTCTAAGACCGCTAGGTAGAAAGCGGTACATGTACGAGTACTATCTTGATCCCATCACCATCAAACTTCCAGTGAGAGGCGCCGGAATCGCAAATCGCAGTCCTCTTTGATTCCCCCGGTTTTCTGCTCGTATTCTTCTTCTTCTTCTTTTCTTCCGTTCTTCCCTCTCTCGAGCTGCAGCATCACAGTCGCACAGCGGCAGCATCGCGTTTCCCCTCAGCGCCCGCGCAAAGGAGCAGCTTATAAATATCAAGGCCAGCTCCAGCTCCAGCGCCAGCCACCGCATGCGGCCGGATCTGTCGCCTTTTCTGCCTCTATTTGGTTCGTGATTCCGCTTCTATTCCTCTCTATCCTCTGTATCCTCTAAATCAGCCACAACCACCTGCTGCTGCTCCTCCCGCGAGCTGCTTTGATTGGACATCTTTAGCTCCGTCAGTAAGCTCGAGCTGTCTCGAGAGAGGCGCAGGACTGGCCCAGCGTCATCTCAACCGGGTCCGGCGCCACACGACCCCCGCTGAGCGCGAATCTCACCTCGAGCTGCCGTCTTTTGCTTCTTCCACCACTCGCGCATGTATCACGGCCTCTTGCCGCAGCCAATCCTACCAACACCCTTTCCCGGAGAGACACAGGACCGGTACTCTGCTGTAGGTGCTCGCCCCCATCCACACCACTGCTCCAACAGCACAGGCCCTCCGGCTGCCACAGGCGCTTCCTCCCAGCGCAAGAGCCGCTGCGACTGCTCCACTGAAGCTAATGCAACCAGCGCCCAGGCCCCGACTTCAGCTGTCGACCAGCGCCGCCCATTGCTCCGGCCGCCTTACCTAAACCACCACCTCGTCTTGAGTGAGGGCTGTCTCTCTCCTCTCTCCTCGCCATCGCCGCCCCTGCTGCGCAATTCCGTCCACCTGCAGCGCCGGCGCGCCGAGGCTGATGCTGACCTGACTGACGCCCTCCGTTGCTGAGCCCTGCTGCAACTGAATGCGACCCGGTCCAGGCGATCCGATCCCGCTGGCTCGAGCCCTTGGAACAAGAGCACGGAAAACCCACCCGGCCGCAGCCTGCCAGCTCCAAAACCCCACCTTGGCATCGACCCGCCTGTTCCTGTTCCTGTGCTCGTCCTTGTCCTTGCTCGGTTCTGCGTCTGTGAACTGTGACTGCGACTGCGGCCTGGCTTGCGTGTGTGCTGTGTGCGCGGCGGAAACACTGCGAGTGCTGCAGATACTGGTACCGAGCCTTGTCGCGAGCCTCCCGCTGTCTATGCCTGCTGGTCATCCGCTGTCGGCCCAGGACTCGGGGGATCCAGACGCACAACTCCAAGCAGACGCTCACGGCGTGCCCGCGCGAGCACCCACGGCGACCGCTGCCTGCCTCGACGACGACAGCCTGCTCCCCTGACGGACGGGCCGAGCACCACATCGCAGCGAACTGAACCGAACTCTACCGAACCTGAATCGAACCAACTTCGAGCTCTGCCCGCTGACGCTGACGCGGACACGAAAGGCACCCGCAGCGCATTCGCCGCAGAGCGACGCCGGCAACGACAGCCACGCCACAGCGCTCGATTCCAGGCGACCGCCGCGATAGCATGGCTTTTTCCACACCAGCCAGCGTCAGGGTCTCGGGCCCTCCAAACAGGAGCTTTCTCGTGGGATATCCGGGCATCTCCGCGACACTGGTACGTTGACCTGCCGCCCCCGTAGCACAAGGGGGAATGGAGATGAAGCTATGCTGACACAAGGCCTAACCGCTTTGTAGCCACGGATCGAGGGCAAGGTCGAGATCCGGCCGGGCCTTGGCTACTCCATGCCCGTCCCCGTATCCCTCGTCCGGATAAGCCTCCAGAAGCGCGAAACCATACACCCCGACGCCGACAGCCTCACCAAGCGACATCTGGGCGCCCCCCGCAAAGAGACGACCGACCTGGTGGGCAAAGAGGTGCTCCTGTACAGATGCCAGACGGGCAAAGATGCCGAGGAAATCATCGCCATGGATTTGCCGTTTGTCATCTTCATTCCCTTTGGCAGAGGCGGAGAGGAGGTCAACCGAAGAATACCGCCGGCGTCTCTGCAGCTGCCTAGTAGGATTGCAGAGACGTACTATGAGCTGGTCGTGACCGTGCAGCAGGGTCCCAAGAACCAGTTCAAGTACAACTTTCCGCTGCCCATTCTACGATACGACACCCTGTCCACCTTTGGCATGTACAACAAGCCCGAAGCGAAGCTCGTCTCGAGCGACAACCTCGTCAACCTGGGCATCAACCTGCCGCGCTGGAGCTACGGCCCCAGCGACCCCATCACCGTATACATCAAGGTGTCTCCGGCCCAGGGCGCTTGGTACAAGGCCAAGAAGGTCACCATAGACAAGATCACGCTGGGCATAGAGGAGGAAATCACGTTCAACCCCGAAGGTGACGAGCCGACCAAGAGGGTCAACAAGCTGGCAAAGCAAGTTCAGGTGGTCAAGACAAAGCTGCCGGAGGCCGGATACGCGACCAACATCGGCTTGGTTTTTCCCTCCAAGGACCTGAGAGACTCTGAAGGCATCATCAAGAGGGGCAAGCCAGCCTTTCCCCAGTACGAGGTCGCCTCCTTTACCACTTCGTCGACCCTTTACAAGATTGAGTTTTATCTCAACATCAAGGTATGCTCTCTATCCCTTTGCAATATATGATTATCGAAAGATCCATGTCCCTTCCAGCACCCTCCTTCGAAGGATCATGTCGCTTCCAGCATCTGTCGAAAGATGACTTACGCATACTGCAGGTGCAAGTAAGCGGCGCAAGAGACCTTCAGATACGTCAACCCATCGTCATCTGCCATTTGGATCAACAAGGCTGCAAGGAGGAAATGGACGCCATCGAAATCGCCGCCAGAGAGGCCTCGCACGTCGACGTGAACAACCCCATGCTTCCCGCCAGCACAATTGTCACGGCAAACGATCGAGATGCGCTGCGCGCTTTGGGATTGTGCATAGTCAGGAAAACCGAAAAGAGGCCATACATTGAGTGAGGGCCAACTTGGAGAAAGCTGAGCAGGTATAGAGAGTGGAGGGATAACAGTCGAAACGAGATGGCCGCCATAAAGCGGATACCTCGACCACAGCTGCATCGCGAGTCGCACCATCTACGACGTCCTTCGCCGCAGGCACTCGCACACCTCGAAGCGCGCTTCAAGCTAGCATGGGCTACCCATCCTGCCCACGGCGAGATCAAGCCGAGCCTGATACAGCGCAGTCTCGAGGCAGCACCCAACTAGCCAGAGAGTTTTGGCTAACGACAAACGGTACCATCATATACCCATTTGAAAATACGGCGTTTTTGTTTTCATCCAAGTCCACTGAGGCTAGGATCTCTGTTTGACACGAGGCATAATGCATGGCGTTTCAAGGCGATCTCGGACAGCTCGGGGTCTGAGAGGAGGGGGGCATTTGTCAGGAGGGCTCTATTCAGGAGACGCTTCAACTTGGCTTGGGCTTGGGCATTGCAAACGGACTCGGCTCAGTCTGTGGCGGGTGTTGGGTGGTGGGATGGATCTTGGGCGGCTCTTCTGCAGAGCCTCGAAGCTCACCCTTTTTGCTTATATGTATTCAACGATGACGAGGCCGATGAGACACTGGAATTTAATACATGTATTGTAGTATATACTTGACGAGACTTGGCTTCGGAGTCTGTACGCTTTGTAATACCATGTGCGTCTCCATTCCATCGGCCCTTCCAGGAGGCGTCCTGACGACGCCGCCTTCTTCTTCGCCGTCGTCGATCTGCCCGCCATCCGAAGGGCCCCTTGCGCTCGTTAAAAAGCACAGTTCTATGCCATCACGTTAGCGAATCGCATCCGTCCGGAAGCAAGACAAAGGAGCTTGGTAGATGGGTATGCCGTGCGACCGACCCAGTCGTCCGCTTGGACGGAATAATCTGCAACCCGGTTCATGAGGCTCCCCGTGTACGATTCAGATTTGTTTGGCCAAGCCTGGGACTTGGCTTTACGTTTGGACGTGATGATGATAATCCAGACGTTCAAGAGACAGAATCAAGAAGATTTGACATGATGATACTAACAATAGGTGTCTGCATACATTCACGATGAGACTTCTGCAAGTGCCTGGGGTGCGAAGCATTCGATAGAGTGCAAAGCAGAGAGAAACTTCGATAACAGATTATTAGACTATATACCCTATTCATTAATGCCATGCACATTCTTGTTATGCCTTTTGAGATCGCCTTTCCGAACAAATTCAGCCTTGCATACACCAAGATCGACTTGAATTTCTGTGCGTTGCCATGCTTTTCCCTGACGTGCATAGTCGGGCTCGTTTTTCGAGCATATGACACTGGGCATTTTGAGCATTTTGAAAGCCTTTACCTGGCGATGCACTGCAACAACATGCTCATTCGGATTATACCTTGAAGCGAATGAGCTCTCGCATTTGGGTTCCTGGCACTTGAGCGGCTTGGGATCGCCATGGTCCTTGCGGATGTGCGCCATAAGGTAATCCTCTGTGGCAAACGTCTCATCGCATTGCCCGCATGGCAAGCCATCGTCCTTCCCATGCGTCTTAGCCAAATGCTCCCGAAGATTCCGCTCCAGTTTGAATGTTTCGCCGCAGTCTTCGCACCTGAAGGGCTCCCTTTCCACGGCGGAGACGGGGGATTGAGAAGAATCCACCGGCACAAGTGTCTCCGGGTGTTTTGTCTCGGCGATGTTTCCGTAAGCCCTGGGCAGATGTAATGTCCACACCGCAGTCATCACAGAATAAGAAGGAACCCCAATGGGCCTTGTCGACATCGTCTTGATCGGGACTGACGGCGTCCTGGGAGGTTGGCGCCTTAGAAAGGGAGTGTCTCTCTTGGCAATGCCGGAGAAGCAGGCCGATGCTGGCAAATTCTTCCCTGCAGCATCGCTGCTGGCGAACGCCTTGATCAGACGTCCCATTGACCCAGTCGTCGATCGATCGCAGGATTGGTGAAAGCTGGCGGCGGCGTCACAGGGCGAGACAAGGACATTTGGGACCCGTTCCAGATACTGTCCCCCAGTCTCTTATCGACTGTCCAAGAACCATGGCAAAGGGGGACACTGCAGTAATTCGTGCGGTCGAGTCACAGTCGGCCGTGTTGTTATTGCCCATGGCACTATTCGTAAGCCGGGCATCTGCTTCTACCGTCCGCTGACTGATGTCGATGTGCTTCAGTGGGGTCGAACCGCTTGAGGTCGGGAACTTTGAGCCCGAGCATCATTTTTGGCCAGGGACATCTTGAACGGATGACGGGCCCAAGGGACTGTGGGCAAACCCTAGCGATCGAGGTTGTACCACAGCATCTGCTCTCTGGTTGCTGTGGGCCTGGTCCTTTTGATCCGAGCAAACCGTTCGCAGTAGTACGTGGCGAAGAAGTAGGTCATGGCTTCGGCAGCGTGTGGCTCGTCAAGAGTGACGGCCACTGCCCATTTGTTGCAGTACTTCTCCATGGTCCGAGCTGTATAAAGGCTCAATGACTTGACCAAATTCCCGTCCCATCTGTTTATCGTAGCTTGAGACCTTGATAAGACGTGAACAGGGTAGAAGATCCTCTCGCCACGACGCGGGGATTGGATGGTCAGGGCGTAGTCAAACTCTTTCTTGCTGAGGCCATATTGCTCTCCCATCTTGACAAGGTTGGAGTATATAGTCCTGCCAGCCCCAATGGTAGTAAACAGACTACTGCCGTCTCAGTTTTCACTCACGTGAAAGAGCTTCTGGCCATCGCGTCCTTGGAGTAAAGGGTTGACGACAGGGTATTTCTCGCCGTTCTGAGCACCTCCAGGACTTTTCATTGCTCTTGGGGCGTCCAATTCTCCCATTACTCAACTTGGTCGGCGTCCGGGAGCTCCAGAAGGCCAATGTTACCCATGATTCCAACATTTGTTATCCTGTCGTAGCTCCATGCCACTCCGTATTTCCATGTCTCAACAGTCCAGTGAAGCGTCATCGACGGCAATCAACGACTGGGCAAACAATGGCAGGGAGATGGATGCTTGTCTTGTTTTAGACGTAGTTGACAGCTAATGTCGCATTTCAGTGCAATCACCTCTAATGGCGAATGGGTATACAGCCTCTATGGATTCGCTCATAGGACCTGGCACCTGTATAATCGCACACTCGTGTTATCAGTTCTGTCATCAAGGGGATGAGACTGCAGAGAGTCGCCTAAGCCGACGGGACATGGCTTCAAGGTCTGTGCTGAGAGACTCGGAGGTTGCAACAGGAAGCTTTCGGTCGGTTTTGTTCAGGTTCAGTGCCAAAGAAGTTCTGATGCGATACATTCCGTGGTGCCGTGGTCCTGACAAGATGTAGACTTGCGGTGTGCGAGACTGGCGTCCAACGCGGAAGATCTCTCCCCAAGGATTGGGGTCCAGGGGAATGGGGTCAGAAGACTTTCAGTCGCTGTCATCCTCTTCTTGGACGGAGACGTGAAAAGTTGAGACGTCGAACAAAGGGGCGTCAATGGTTGGGACGTCATCCTCCTCGTCGTCGTCTTGAATGATTCTCCGTCTGTGGAGGGCCTGACGATAAGCTGTCCGGGCAGGAGAAGAGGATGCCACGGGAGGAGAAGGTGCCGAGACAGGATGAGAGGGCGTAGAGAAATAACAAGAGGGATATATATCTATATATCTATAGATATATATATAGATATAGATATAGATATAGATATAGATATAGATATAGATATAGATATAGATATAGATATAGATATAGATATAGATATAGATATAGATATAGATATATCTATATAGTAGAAAGAACGCGTCTAATCATCATTAGCGCTTGTCTGATTGGGGTGTTGGAAGTGCAATTGATGATGCACTTTGCTTCTGCTGAGCTGCTCGTCTATAGGAACCTGTAATACATGGTTAGCAGAATTGCTGCTGGTAGACATGATGTCGGCTGTAGACGGACGTTGTCCTCATGCGTAGACAGCCGCAGACAAAACTTCCAAGCTTTTGTCCGCATACGCAAAGGGACGGTCCCATGAGGGATCCGGCCAAGAAGAATCCAAAGCTGTTGCTTCCGGAGGCACAAACGCGGACGACGGAGGACGAGAACTTGACCTACGGGGTAGACCAAGGGACCCCGTAGATCAAGGGACGGCAAGAACACGGCGATGGCAGGCGGGCAGACAAGAGACGACGACAGGAGCGGAGGAAAAAAAGAAGACAGCAAAGACGAGGATAAGGGATATCGCAAGACTTCCTGTCATCAAGCACTCTCTTGCCCAAGGCTATCGTAGCAGCATTCTTCGCTAAAGCTCATGGGATTCTCCAGATTCACCCCGGTCAGTCCAGAGCGGTCCAGGTGCTGGAATCAAGACATTGGCATGGCTCATGAGGAGCAGCAAATACCGCTACCTGCTTTGTTAGGTGCCTCATCGTTGTATTTGCTGTTTGTTGCAGACGTAGAGGCTTTTGCCATGATGCGCGTCTAGCGTATGTCTTCTTTTCGTGTAACAGTTCGACGGCCTGGAGAATCAAGAGGTCTTGAAAGCGGACAGCCCTCGCATAGCTGCAAGTCGCTGAAAGATGCTGCCGTGCCGACGTGATGATTTTGTGAGAATCTAGCAAGAGCTTTGCCAGTATTGGATGAGCCTTCTTCAGCTCTGTCCAACCCTGCGAAAGAGCTCTTGCTGTTTTGGCATCATACCAGCCTCACCCACCCGAAGACGATACAGCTACAATTCTCCAAAGTTCCTTGAAAGGTTGTCGAAGGAAGGTCAGTCGGCTTTGATTAGCGACATCATCATCAGCGATGGCTGTTGGGGGAAACCACAATGGTGTAGAAGTAAGCTGCTAAAGAGTAGAACGAAGGAGCTTTTGACATAAAAAATTGTAAGTGACGCGTCTACATAAACTACTATTTTATCACAACTTAGCTTCTTCATCATCACGATACGCTACGCCCGTTTATTCTTCAACAGATCTCGAGCCCTCGCTCCCCTGACAGATTACAGAGGCACTCAAAAGCCTTTAACAGTACATCAAATAAAGGCAGGCAATACAAAAGAATACATAGTTCGATCAGGAGGCTCCTCCACCTCCTCATAGTGCTGTCGCTGTTCTTAAACTATCTATGTATTCTAGGAGTAGATACCTTATATCAGAGATGGACCAACGGAGAAATGTGGCCATGCCGAGATACACTTCCAGATCTGCCAGGTTGACTGGAATTTTGATGTTGGCGATCGCTGCCATTCGTTCCTCGGTGGCGGAGAGGCTCTAATCCTACCCAGCTACAGGTAGTTTGACGATACAACCATAGACAAGAATAAACAATGCGAGCGTTGATTAGCATACATAGCACAGTGCCCATGTAGCAAGCAGTTTGAACGTCATAGAAGCTGTCCTCTTCCAGGCTTTTGTCCGCGTTGATGCCCTATTTCCATATGGAGAGCTTGGCGTGAACTCCAAGGCTGGTATATATCTATACTTTGCACACTGCATACACTTAGCAGGCGTAGCATTCTTAGGGAACCGTGTTCTGATGAGTATGCAGCGTATCCATCGCGAAGGCCCTAGCAGCCGTATCCCGGAGCCTAAAATCATCTCTACATCTACGAAGTATTGCTAGATGCCATTGCATAATATGTGAGGTCAGTTGACCCTCGCTCATGGCGGCCCAGGAGCTATTACATGATCTTGGTTGAACAAGAACACGTATCAGATAGCACCTAAGCGCCGTAGTCGTGCAAAGTCGCCAGCGTAGAAGCCCGGGATGTCAAGTCCAGCTGCTACTCGGTGACCCCCAAGTATAAGATTCGACGCAGCCTATTAGCAAAAAGGCTCGCCGTTTTCACCTGTATCCGTGATCTGATGCAGTCGGGCATCAATCTCCTGCTTTGGGTGAAAATAACGGTATAGGGGTCATTCCCGTCGAACAACTCTGGCAGTAGACGGGGAGATGAGATGGCACCTTTCTCACTGCCGACCACCCTTATATATGAGAGCTCGGAACTGAAAAAGCGAGGCGAATCTCAGGGTCCAGGGACGCACAGACGCGAAAGTGACGCGATTCTCAGGGTCCAGTGAATGCGGTTGCGAGCACGGGCCCGCTGCCATTGAGTTTGTTGATATCTCGTTCCTCTTAGATGCTGCTCTCGAAATCCGAACTCTTCTCTTCCAAGGATTCTCGTCATCTGCTCGTTTTCACCATTTCAGCCCATCTTCACCCCCGTTTTCGACAGACTTTGTAGTCTGTCTCGTCATTTTCGTGTCGTCGTTGTCTTCGTGGCAGATTGCTCTGTTGTCTTTGCAAGAGACTGGTGTTTTCTGTTTGTTCAGTTGGTCGAACACAGAAGAGGTAGGAATCTGTGACTGAAGAAGGGATCTCTTTTCGTCCGCGACCTTTTGTAAGGCCGGCACGCTTTCGGTTACCGTTAGATTAAAAGGAGTGAACGGACTCTTTCGCAGTGCCCTTCCTCCACCATCACGCAGGTTTTCTGTTTGTTCAGTTGGTCGGACACAGAAGAGATAGGAATCTGTGACTGACGAAGGGATCTCTTCTGGCCTGCTCTTTTCGAAGGCAGGTACTATTCTTTCGGTTTACCGTTAGTCGAAGAGTGAACGGAGTCTTTTGCAGTGCCCCTCCCTCTACCTAAGCCTCCTTGCAAGTGCATCATCAAGATGTCCGAGTCAACGATGGATAAAGCCCCTGAGGTGAATGTCGAGACTGCTGAGGCTCAGAGCAGCGCAGTTGGTGAGCAGTCGGCGGTCAAGGCCCCCAAAATCAAGACAAGAGCAGTTGATGCTGCTCTTATGTATGTTCCATCTTCTTTGTTTCCTGACGCCGGTGCTGTGTTGACTTATGATCCTGCAGGGTTGGCAATGATCTCGGCCCTATCATCGCCTGTGGTCCAAAATTGGGCATGTCCACCAAGACGACGGCAAGGCTTCTCACCTACAAGTCGAAAGATATGAATCCATAGATTGGCTTTGTATTTCGTGTACCTGTTGGAGAGGGCCAGACTGCCAACGAGGAACAAGGCTTTGGAGTCCGCTACCGTTGTGAGTCACTTACCCCAGGATCTGATGTTTCTCGCATTGACAAGATACTAGTTGACGCAACTTTGGGCGGTGGTACGGCCATCCCGTCTGATTACGCTGAGATTTCCGTCCGATTCCCTCGCGAAGGATGTACCTTCGCATGCGAAGAAGCCTCCTCGGCCGTTTTTGATCGGTTTCCTAACGCCACGGGGCGGGAGAAGGGCCTCACGGTCATTCGGGTCTGCCTCGCTGATGAAGCCCGGGTCACGGTCCACGGTTTCGGCATACCCTTTGCGAACGCGGATGACCCTCAAGTGGAGGGCTGGGTAAACGAAAGCAAGCCCATCACCGGCAACCTCACTCTTCTGGACTTCATTAGGCAGAGGAACTTTTACATCCTCGTTCGCCTGGCTCCTGATGTCGCCAGCAAGGCATTTTCCATGGAGAAGCTGCCGCCGCCATTCAAGTATCCATACGGCACAGACCAAAGATGGGACGTCGACAAGTTCAAGGACTTGATCAAGGTCAACAAAGGCCACCAGTTCAGGGAAGCCTACAAGTGAGAATTTCTACGTTCCTTTCTTTTTGTTTTGTTGATGGGACCTTTGCTAACAGGTTTGAAGCCACGACGATGACAATCACCACATGACAGTCGTGAATCAGAGTAACGTGCAAGATGTCATGTGGCTTGACGACGTAGCTATCGAGGTATGCCAATTGCCTTCCCGTCTTCCTCTCCTACCCTTACTTCCCCATTCAGAACGGTAGACGGTAGACTGATATTGAGACAGATCGCGGAGACCAAGTTCCCTGCCTATTTCGTTCGCCCTGATCTTGGAGTTCCCACGGCCGACACTGATCGCTTCTTCGTCATCGTCGCCACCCGAGAAGGCTTTCTGAAGGAGCATCAAAAAGCCTGGATGCATCTGAGACAACAAGGGCCACTGTTGCTTCATCTCTACGACAATCCCCAAAACAGTGAGCCAGACGCCATATGGTACGTTCACCCCTTCGCTTCATGAGTTGCTGGTTACTAACGGCGGCGCTTATAGGGAGTGCAAGATCGTGGATCGCCCTGCTATAGAGCGACACGAGACCGCAAAGCACGAGCTGGTCCTCCTGGTCCGACGGCCAAAGCGGGCGGACATGAATCCGAACTATGTTGTCAAGGACTTTGCAGATCGTGCGGAGGCAAATGACGCGCTGGAGCAAGGGAACGAACGGTGGCACCACGTCGGTCTCTGCTTTGGTGCCCGGCTCCTGGACTGCAAGCGAAAGGTCGAAGCCGTCTCCCTCTTCCACCCCCTCGCAGAGCCATCCAATCCTTTCCGATGGGGGCTGCCAGATCCCACTATGCCAGCCAAAGCGCAAAAAGCACTGAACGACAAGGAAAAAGCCGAGTTGGCGCAGGTGAAGGCGCAGTTAAAGGAGAGGATGGAACTTCACCGAGCTCTCGTCCGCGGAACCGGCTTCTACGACTGGATGGTGAAAGAAGATGCGCCGAGATCCACCGTGGCCGCCACACCATCTCTCTCTGTGGTCGACACCAACGTCGTGTATCGCCGGTTGCCCTCCGTCAACTTCCTGGACTTTGGAGATAGCGTCCGTGCCGAAGCGATCGTCAACGAGGCGCTTCCTCATGATCGCGACCGTTTTCGTGGGTACCTGAGCAACCGGCCTCTTGGATTTGGGATGATTGCAGGCGTAGGTTCACCTCTTCCAAACCATTCTTCATGTCCGAATCAACTAACTCGATGAGCAGGGTCCAGGTACTGGCAAGACCACAGCAGGCGCGGCAGCAACAGCAGCCATGGCGGAGAGGTACGGCCGAGTCCTGTGCTCCGCGCCGAGCGACGCCGCCGTGGACAACTTCGCCGCTCGTTTAGACACGAGGACACGCGCCATGACTGAGGCCTGCAACCAAGTCAAAGAGCCGAGCGGTCCACAGCACTACCGCCATCGCCTTGTCATCAGGGCGTACGAGCCAAACGCCGAGGTGGGTGCCTTCAACGCCTTGCTCAGGGACCCAACGCTGGGCGATGGAGCGGCTCCAGAGAGATGGGGATGGGCACCCCAATGGAAGCTTCATCTTTCTTTGGCGTTCTGGTTCCTGGCGGTCCTTGGCTCTCCTGCCGTGAGAGAGTTGCATCCGGATGACAGTCAGGATCTGTGGGACCTACGCCAGCAGATTGACGGCACAGAGCCGGAGCTTGAGCGCTTGCGCGACGTCGCCACTGGAGTCACTACCTGGGAGCAATACGAGCGGGACGGTCCAGTCGCGAACAAGACAATCGAGTTCTACTTGCTCCGTCTCTTGCCATACGCCAACATGCTCTGCATGACGCCCGCAGGAACCGAGCATGTTGCCATGTATCGAGCCTGGAAAACTCGAGTCGCTCGCGGCATCGCGGTAGATGAGGCGGGTACCATGAACCGGGCAGACCTCTACTGCGTCTGGGGTAATACTTGTCTGCCGTGCTTCCTATCTGGCGACCCCCAACAGACTGTTCCGACCGTCTTGGGGAAAAACGCTAGGGATGGTGACGGCAACTTTCTCAACCGGTTCGCAAAGAGCGCCTCTATTTCGGCTTTGGCTTTCTTCCAGGCAACTGGCATTCCGGTATACCGGCTGAAGACCAAGCTGCCCTAAGGCCGACGGCACCATCAAGAAGAGTAAGGCTGTGAAGGTTGTGGAGGAGGAAGCTGGACCGGCTCCTGTTAAGTAGATACGAGATATACACTAGCCCTACAAGCTTGCTATAACTGCTTGTTTTTATAATAAGACATCTTAGAAGGAGAGAAGAGTCTGGATCCTGACATAGCCAACTGTGGCCGCGAATGATTGCAGAAATTCCCTGCGCAATCCACTGGACCCTGACAATTACACCACCAAGACTCCCGTCATGTAGCAGTGTACCATAACGAAACCAGCAACTACGAAAACCAACCACTGCAAGATGAAGATTCACGCTCACCAACAAACTACCAGTTCTCCCGGAATAAAGTATATGAATCAAGTTTCATTACCACTCTAGTATCAACTCTAATCCCGCACCCACGCAAATTCCCTGATAAAAGACAGAAAACCTCCCATTCCTTTCGGCGCAATTACCTCCCTCTTAGGAGCCCACAGCCTTTTTTGAAAACAGGGTATTCAGAGCCAAGACAAAAGAAAAGCAGGACGAAAAGAGCTCAGAACGACATGATCCTCCCAGACATGAATGAGAAAGAAAATGAGAAAAGAGAAGGAGGAAAATGAACAGAGGAAGACGCAACCGGATATAAACACACACACACACACGCAAACGCAGGAGGAAAGAAAACGAAGATCTTACGAACCAAGGAAAGGAGAGAGAAAAAAAAAAAAAGCAAAAGGCCTGCCCTCTCTTCAGACAACAAAGGAGATGAAAAGGGACTGAAACGCCTCTGTGCATGCCGCAATATACCGCCCTGGTCTGCTGCTTCGCGTGATATATATCCTTCTAGGCAGCCGTTGTATATCTCTTCCCCCCCCCAAATAGACATGAGAAATGATATAAGTAGGATAGGAAAGTGAAAGAAGAAATGTGGTTCATGAGAACCCGACTCGAAAGAAATTGAAGTGGGAAACTCAAAGCTCTCGCAGCATTCGATACATGAGGAATCTTCCTCTGACTTTCAGAACCGCCGCCTTAGAAAAAAGACGGCTTGGTGAGGACGCGGTACTCAACGTAATCCTCGCCGTCAATGTTGATAATGGTCCCCTGCGAGACGAGCTTGCCCATAAACGGCCCGTTGGTCTTGCGCTCGTACTTGACGCCGTCGTACACCTTGGCGTCCTCGGCACCGGCCTTGAGACGAAGCGTCTCCTGGCGCGCCCAGACCTTGTTCAGGCGCTGCATGTCCTCCGACTCGTGGAAGGGAAGCCTGCCGTTGGTGGCGGGAGCCTGAGGCGGCGCCGACGCAACGACAGCCGCCGCAGCCGCGGCCGCAGCGTCGGCAACGAGGGCAGCGGCTCGCTCGCGGTGCATGGCATGGCGGTCGGCACGGCCCTGCGCGGCCTCGACACGCGCAATCTCCCTGCGGGCAAGCGCGTTGGCCCGCTCCATTCCGTCCGTGTTCTGGCTGCGGTTCGTTGCGCGAGAGTCGGGACGCGGCGGCTCCTGTTCGGCATAGGATCGCGGCTGGCGCACGTCGTTTTCATTGAAGGACTGTCGAGGCGTGGCTCGAGACTCCCCGCGGCGAGACTGCCGGACTTCGGGCTGCACTCCGCCGACGTCCGACCGACTCGCCAAGTCTGCGTCGTCAGCAGCGATGGGGTGGTATGGCGCAATGGGCTGGTGGACGTGTCGATAGCCGGAGCCTGCGCGGGCTTGCGCCTCTTGCACGGCCCTGATCTCGTTGCCTACGCGGTCCTCTGGCAGTTCGCCCTGATCCAGCTGGTACTGGCGGACTCTGCAGTACTCCTTGATCTCGGCTCTCTGCAGGGGCTTGAGGTGCGGCTCAAACTCGACTTCTTCATACTGAATCCACAACGCGCCCGCGCCCGAGGGGAAGTTGCCATCGACGAAGCGGCCATCACGGGTCTCACGGACTACTTTGACCCTGAACATGTCATTTTGCCCCAAGATGCCATACACAGCATGGCGGTCCCTGGCATCTTCTTCGCTGGAGCCCCTCCAGTAGCCCAGCAGGATGCGCGTGGGTCGGGTCCCCGGCAGAGGGCCGTGCAGCTTGGGAACATGGGGCGGACGGGGTTGCAGGGCAGGCTGGGACGGCAGCAAGGGCGAACGCTCCGGAGGGCTGTTGCTACCGCCCGGGTTGACGGCCGCAAACCCACCGCTCACGCGTCTCCGCTTGGCATCGGGGCGACCAGGGGTGTAGGCCGACTCGGGCAACTCGGGCCCGTGGGCTATAGGGGGCTGGGTAGTCGGGTTATCAAACGCCGGGTTCTCTTTGACCCTGCGAATGGCCTCCTTGACTGCCGCTACCTCGGCCGCCTTGCGCTCCTCTTCCGTCTCCTCTTGGCTGTCAGTGCGCAGCCTCACGTACTCCTTGACCTGAAAGTGATCGAGGCCAACCAGGTGCTTGGAAAAGACGACGCGTTCAAAAGTAACCCAGCTGCCGCCGGGTCCCGGAGGCATGGGGTACTCGTTGCTGATCGGTTCGTTGGCGAGGGTGTAAGGCTGAATGCGAGTGCGCAACCGATCGCGAGCGTCGATGAAGCCAATCACGGCGTGGCGGTGCTCCGGATTGGGGATGGATGAGTCTCTCCAGTGGCCCAGCAAGACACCCCGGACGGGTCCCATGCTCTGCCGCGACGACTTGGGCTTGAGGCCCTGTGCAGGAAGAGAAGCCTTGGATGGGTCGGTGTGGACCTCCATCTTGCTCTCGCTGAGGTCGGTGAAGACGGAGTTGCGCTTGCGCTTGGGATAGTAGCCCGCGGGCTCAGTTGGGGAGTCTGTCATGGTCTCGTCCTCATTTTCAGACGTGGCACGGAGAGGCGACGACTTTCGACGACCGTTAGCCATGGCATCAGCGACGATGGACCGCTCCGGATCGGTGACACCCACCCCTGATGGCGAACGAACGGTGCTGTCCGGCTCACTAAGCTCGCTTTCTGCCTCGTTGTCGTCAAATGGTTTGTGGCCGTTGGGTTGTCTAGCATCTGGGTCAGCTGGCGTTGACGGCGCGGTTGATGGCTCATCGCTAAGGATGGACGAGCTGGACGACAGTTGATTCATATTGGCTTGTGTGAAAAGATAAAAAAAAAGAACAGAGTTCAGAAAGTAAAGAGAAACAAGGCTGAAAATTTGAGAGAAAAGACAAGATGGAGATGGAAGAAAGAAGTGAAGATGAGGAAAAGAAGAGCTTTGGCCAGGTGCCAGACTGGCGAGCGAATGGGAAAAGCCAGGCGGGCTGTTCAACTGCGGCTCGAGGCCTGACACAAGGAAGAGCCCAGGCGGAAGACACAAAAATTGAGACTTCCTGCAGGACAAGCGCAGGTCTTTTCTTTCTTTTCCATTCAGTTTGAGCCCGTTGTTGCCACGCACAGGCAGATGACGAGGCTTCTCGACCAGCAGATGGCGAAAAGACAAAGGATGCACGGAATACCGGCAGCAAATGGCATCAAAAGCTCTTGATGAGACGGACAGCAGCTCGCCGTCTAAAGCGGCAGCAAGAGGGAGTCCATAAGCAGCATGTGATTGACAGCAGAAACGGGGGGAAAGGATAGGGCAGAGATTAAGCGGCCAGGTGGAAATGCAAGATCGGGGATCAGGCCTCTGCCGTGCACAGCTCATCGTTTATAGGCCGTCCATTCCCACGGGAACACGTTGCACCGGGTCTCCCAATGAAAGAGGAGGTGCGTCTCTTGTCTGAGCCACTGAGCTCGAGGCAAGGTTGGTTTGGGACACAGCTCGACCGGCTGGGAGGGCATGGACCAATCAGTCGCTCGGCAAACTCAGCTCACCTTTGGCGAAGAATGCAAGGGACTGTGGCGGACGAAGTGCCCATGGAAATTGGGTCTCATGTAAACCGCAAGGCAAGGGAGAAGGAGAATGGTCGGCAGTAGAGATGGTGTATGTTCCAAGTCTTCGATGCGAACAAGATAAACTGCTCCGCTCTGCTGGAGGTGCTGGCAGAGAGACTGAGCGGTTATTTGTTGCTTTTTGTCAGAGAAGATGGGGGGAAAAGAAGAAGACATGGAAGCAGTGGCCACGGCGACGAAGCTGGCCAGCAGTTGGTCCGCGAGCGAGACATGACGGGGAGCACGAGGGACGAGGCGCAATCAGGAGGAGAATATCGGGCACTGGCAGGTGAAAGGGCCCCACTGCGGTGGTTTGGGGACGGTGAATCGCAGCCAGGGTTCCGGTTTGCGTTGCCTTTTGGTTTGCTTCTTGATTTGTTTCTGCTTCGGGGGGGTGTGGGGAGTTGTGTGTGTCTTATTGGACTTGCCGTGAAACAGAAGCAGGGGAAGATGTTGTGTGAAGAAAAGGGGGGCACCAGAGTTGGAGTTGCACAAGACTTGAGCTTGGCTTGAGCTGCAGTGACCCGCGATATGAACCAAGGGCGAGGTCTTGATGAAGAGATGATGGAAAGGAAGATGAAAGCAAACCGAACCAGGCCAGAGTGGTGATATACAAGCGACAGATAGACAGACAGAGGCAAGAGATCAAAGTAAAAGGCCAAGAAACTCACTTTGCTGCGTCATTCATGGCGGATCCGTCGATGGGCTCTCGCGGAGGCGTTGTCGATGCTGAAGGCGCCATCTCGACTGGAGAGCGCGAGAGCGAGTGCGTGGTTGATTGCGAATGCAGCGACTGAGGCTGCGGCGAACGCTGGGCTTGAGAATGCGGATGCAGTGGCACGGGCTCTGCAACAAGCGGCGGCGGCGTCTTCTCGATGATGGGGTTCAGCAGCGCGGCCGTGCTGAGCATCGGGTGGTGAGGCAGCTCTCGCTTCTCCGACGCCTCTTTTGGTGGAAGAGCAGCCATGACCGTCTCGGTGGATGGCATCGGAGGCGTCCGCGAGTACTGATGCTCGACTGCTACGCCCTCCATGTTGCGACCTGTCCCTCTCTGAGAGCTTTTGCGAGACGGGGATCTGAGTGCTGAGCCGCGGGCTGAGAGGCGGATATATAAAGAGCGAGAGAGAGAGATCCGATGCTCTGCTGTTGGAGGACTACTTTCGTACCAGGCCAGGTCAAGGCTGGCCCGTGTTCCCGCCTTGTCTTGACCTGTCAGCCGGGGCAACGAAGATCGACTTTGCTGCTGATCCGATAGCTGTAAACGCCGATGCGCTGGGTGTCAATATTATATGCCCCAATAGAGGTTTTTACCGATAGAGGGAGCAGGCTGAAGACGGCAGTTGGGTACAAAGAAGGTATTCAGAAAAAAAGAAACCGGGGCTGAGCGAGGCAAGAGAGAGATAGATATCCACACGTGATGGCGACCGGCTTTGATGCCACAGCCGAAAGGGAAACACGGGGAAAATTATGGGTAAATCGAAGGAGAAGAAAGGAAGTAGAAAAAGAAGAAAAGGGAAGAAAAATATCTCGAAATGATATTCCGAGGAGAGAAAGGGCAAGCAGTAGCTTCTGCGTCGTGCCCTGGGCTGAACTGAAGAGAGAATTGTCGGGACCCGGAAACCAACAAGACCTGATCGGCTGCGAGTCTGAGTCTAATCGGCGACAAGGGGGGCGTGCGGAGGGTGTGAATGAAGGGGGGGGGAGGCGTGGGCGATTAATGCGAAGGAGAACGAACGAACATGGTGCGAAATAACGACGACAGCTGGTGGGAAAATAGAAGGGGGAAAAGATGACAAGGGCGGGAAATGCGTGGATACATAATCAGGTTGACGAACAGCACCCGAAGGATACTAGCACGATATCCGATATACAGCTGTGTCTGTGTATACACATACCTACCTGGCCAAAGATCTGCCGTGGGTTGTTTCTGAACTGACTCGGAGAAATGGAGGTGAAGGCGAGAAGGCGAAGTGTTGATTATTATACTGTAGGGCCAACATCATCTACGTAGTATAGTATCTTGCTCCGTTGAAGCCATGGGTTTTGTCCCGCCATGTGTGGTTTCTGTTTGCGCTCCCTAACCAGCCACAACTGCAAGAAATGCAGGACGAGACAAATAAAAAGAAAAAAAGAAAAAAGAAAAAGGGAGACAAGCGAAAAAAAAAAAGACAGGAAAAAAAGGAAGGAAATCGAGATGGTTTGATTAACGGAATGGAAGCTTGTTCATATGATGAGAAGCCAGCGAAAGCGAACAGAGGCAAGAGGGGGGAGAGGAAGGGAGAGAGGGAGGGGGCGTGTGATGATGGAACGTCCAGAGTTCATGTTCACTGCGACTCGACTTCAAGTTGAAGCTATACCAGAGACACAAGTATCCGCGAGTATGTACTGTGACGAGTCCCTAGACTGCACTGCCTATGTATGACTTAGTACCTGGCAAGTGATGAGTGGAGGCGCTGGCAGGGGTGGGTGAGAGTTGTCGTAAACGGGTAATGAATGAATGAGACAGAAGCGACACAAGAGTCTTGGGTTGGTCTGTTAGTTCCTGCTGGCTCAAGGGATGGGCGCATGATATATTGGCTTGACTCGGGTACTTGGCACGTCGACTCAGGTTACGAGCATGTACATGGCGAGAGACGATGTTTGTTGGTCGTACCAGCAGGCACAGGAAGAAGCGCTGAGACAGGACTCAGAGACGGGCAACAGTCAGTGATACTTGGTAGTACTTTGCATAGGTAGGTAGATTGCATCAGATGCAGTACGACCTGAATGCCAGACAGCCTTTCATTCCTGCATTATCATGCTCTCTCGTGCATTTTACTTGTACATAGATGCTGCTTGTAGCAGCGGTACCTACTGTGACTCGTACTATATCGCCCTGATCCCTCCCAGCAGGCCATGATGCATTACAGTGGCATCACGTATGCGCGAGCTAGGTGTCAACGGCAGCCTATAGCAAGCGGCAAGGCACCAATCACCGTGCGAGCCAGCGTGTGTACGAAGAGTCATATCGAGCTACTATTACACATACGAAGCGCACCGAGGCGAACTCAGTCGTAAGACAGCCCAGAACAGCATCATCGAATTACGAGTCTCTGCATCGAGATTTATCCCGGGGCTGATTGGCTGCTCCCATTGCTTCCAGCAAACACGAAGCTGCCTACCTTTAACTGAGATCAAACCAGGCCCCCGTTGCACATTGTATGTACCTTGTCGGGTTGCAACAGGCAGTTTGCTCGTCAGTAATCAAGCCAGCAGCTTGATGGAATCTTTCGGCTCCAGCTGGGCGTAGTAATAACTCCGTTCTCCGATCCTTCGACCCCAAGTACTCACTGCTACTACTAACCCCCAGTGGGTGCTAGGCGGTCACTAACAAAAGACTCGGCACTCACTAACAGGCAATACGCAGCAGACTAGGAGATAGTCGCAATGGTTCAACAAGGATCGACTCGTGCCGATTCAGTCACTCAATAATAACGCGCAATAAGGCTAGCCGATGGCTTCAGAGCACCCAGAAGCTCCAAGGCGCCTTTGCGGCTGAAGTTCGTTGTAGCTTTGCTTGGCAGATTGAGAAGAACCGAGAACCAAAAGTGCTGATGAGACTCTTTTGTATTGTGTGTTTATTTAGCCCTCTGCAAAAGTGCAGTACTGTCAACCCTTGTCTTCCTCCTTCAACCCAACCTTGGGTGGTCTTCCCCTGCGAGTACTATAGCATGCTGCGGAATCACTGGAAAAGTGGCAAGTTCCGACCATCTAGGTACGGAGCAAGGACACAGAAGTTCCCATAGCCCCGAGACACGAAAATGAAGGTAAAGAGTCGCCAAAAGTCCGTACCCAGTCGCAAGTGAACAAAAGAATCTAAATGGACGTGCCCCATTCTGACGCGCGCGCGGAAGGTATGAAATGGCAAACGACAGGGTTTACATGTTGGCTCTTGTTTCTTCTCACATTGTCTCCGAGTCTCCGTTTTTGCCGGTTGCTGGCTGTTTGTTGTGGCCGAAACTCCCCAAAAGCACCGCCATGCAACCGGACGCTATCTGTTTTGGAACGGAGAATTATCATTGTTGCTCATATGATTATTATACGACAAATCACCAAAGGTTACTGAAACCGTACAGGGTCTTTGCTCTGATAGGTTGGGAGTACGAAGTACGTACGAAGGGGGAGGATCTTCGCCTGTGGATTGTTTCGATAGGGGGTTACTCTGGTTGAATCGGGTCAATAGATGAAGCAAAAAAGACGTAAAAGTTGCCGAAATGGTAGGACATGCAAGGCATAACTCGTCACGTTTCGCGCTGTTGCCTGCAGAAAACAGCAGTGATAACAAACCGACAGCAAGGTACAAAGTTGCCGAGTGCGAGAAGGATATCCAAGTGATATTCCGCTTTCTTTGCTGTTTCTGTTTAGAGAGGAATCAACTATGATGAGCTTACCATTACCTCCCTTTGTTGGAATGAAAAGCCTCGGGCCCGGGGAACGCAATCTCCACTACCAAGTAGGAAACTCCAGGTATTGCATGTAACTATCTTGCGCGACGACGACTCGGAGGAAGCTAAAGAAGGTACATACTTTCATGGAATATGCAAGGGTGGGAAGGGGAGGGGAGTGAAGGAGAGAGGAGGGGGGGGGCGTGCTTTGCAAACATCTGGAACAGGCAATTCGTGGACAGATGTCTGGATACATTAAGACGGGCAGCGATTTTTGCGAATATGACGATGGAGTAAAGAGCCGGATGACAGCGAGTTGCCGGTTTTGACGGAGAGGGAGTTGTCGTTGTCAAGTCTTGCTGTCATTGACTTGATCCTATTGGGGGCGCCGGGCTTTGACAGCATTCATCTTCCATATGTTCTCCATTCCTGCGGGCGGCCCTCTTGCTTCCCAGCAGGATTGGTACGCCCTTTTTTCCCTTTTTTTTTTTTTGCACATACCTGATTCGGTAGGATACCCACGCCTTCACGGAGTAAGCAGCCCGAGATCCAGGCAATGCTACCACAACCAACCCAAAAGCCCATTCAGACCAATACGATGCTCGAGTGCGTATCGAGAGTGCGTATCGCAGAAACGGCCGGAGAAAGACACAGCAGACTCGGCGCAATTACAAAACACCGTCACAACTTCTGGCACGCGCACATCAGACTAAACGTCCCAGAGTTTTACGTTTTCCCCATCCTTTCTTCAGCCAAGGCCCGACATGTCAACTTAGCCGTCTTTGCTACACTCCTACCTGTTGTTCTCCCATTCGCTGCGTCGGCTAATACAGGCACTGATGATGAGGTTATCGGGATGTACCGTACTGTACATCTTTCGAAACCCCCCCTACCTTTATTTCGCGTCTTGCCAAACGATGCTAACGCACGCCGATAGCCGAATCCGAAAAAGACGGGTAACAAAGTGAACAAAGTCTGCAGTCTTCACATTGACTTTCGGCTGTTGGTTGGCTTCAGGATTGAGGATTCCGGATCCTACAAGAAAGTGCCCACTTGGTTCGTCACCATCCATCATAATCGCTTAGGATGAGCTGCATGAACAAAGGTAGCAATGCGGTTCAGCGGCCCTGCCATGAGATTGACACAAAAGGCGGCAGCAAATTACATGTGCATGGCCTCCCTTACAGTTTCTTCTGGGCGGCCAACACACACAACAGCTGCTGGACGCACTCACAACTCGGGCCGCCGTCCAATCCCGTGGCTGCAGACACATGCGCGAGGCCCAATAGCCGTAGCAACTCCTCCGTAACGAGGAGTAATTGGTATGAGTCTTTCTCGGCTGGATGAGTCCAACTGCTACGAGTACCATGCCATCTCGTGCGTAGTTCGCACATTCTGACCTACCTGTGAAGGAACTCGCAAACCCAGGCTCAGCTGGAGCACAGCTGGCTACTAGCACGCCGGCCTAGCAGTAAACAGGACATTATTACCACTTCCAGTCCAGTAACAGCCTCCACGTTCCCCATCCTCCAAACAAGTGCTGAATGTGATTTGTGATTAGTGATTGATGGAAACTAACTTCAAGACAAAACAACAAATAAGTAAACAGCAAAGAGACTATTATTGACGCCGGGACTTTGCACCGAGTCGTACTAGCTCGCCCAGCCAGCAGATCCTCGCCGTCAGCCCACCCCAGTATGAACTGGGGGCGTTTCCTTTCTCCCCATGCATCAGCCCCGTCAATGCTTATTTCTACCTACGGCTCAGCCTGCTTCGGCTTGCCTTTGCTTTTCATGGATTTGTTTCTGTGTCGTTGGGCCAGGTTCTACAAAAAAAGCTGGGCTGAGTCAACTTTGACACTGGGAAACCTGTTGCATCCCATGGAGACAAAAGCCCTGGGCGGCCTTTTTGCTAGCATCTTCACCACAATTGAACTATTTTCGCTGCTCTTCTCCTCTCTTAACAACAAGGTAGAACTGGGCTGTGTTAACGAGACTGGTAACCAACTGCGTCACATGTAATAAACTCTTTTCTTCTTCCCTCCCTCCCTCCCATTCAACCCTTCTGGCTTGACCTGAGCGCCGCCGCTTCAAACTAGTACAACCTAAAGGGAGGTTAGGTAGTAACAGTAATACTAAATGACCGGAGATGCTTATCGCAGGGCGAGACATTGTTCGGATCGCAATTGGGTACGAGAATTACGCCTCTTTTTATTTGCTTGTGGCGCTGGTGTATCAGTTTCGTGGCGCGTTGGGCCGACACGGAGGGATTTGGAGGAGGCGGAAGCAGTTTGCATCAAGGCACGGATCGAGATGTGCTGCTCAACTTTGTGAAAAAAGAAGCACTTTTGTGAGATTTGTTCCTCCATGGCATTTATGGAAGAGTAATTTTTTTCCACGGAGTTGTTGCCTTGCATACGACAGCCGAAGGATAGTCCAAGCAATAACAGATATCACCACATCCCGCCCGTTTACCAGGGAACCCGTCAGCTGCGCATAGCCTTTCGTCAGGAAAATGAGACGAATACCCCGGTTAGCCTACCGACTGTTTTCTCAACATAGCCGTGGGAGCCATGTGGTGAAAGGGGATTATCCGGTTTGCGTTCTGAGTTCAAGGAGAAATACAGACCTAATCCTGTGATGGGACATGATGGGTGGATGTAGAGCACACTCAACGGTGGCCAGATAGATCTGCCCGGCATCATGCCGGTTTGGGCAATTGCTGTACTATATCATTCATCAGGCTTGGCGCAAATTAAACGACCAGCTGCAGCAGCAAACGGAAAGGAAGCATGTGCAAATTTGAACAGGCTAGAGTGCGGGTGTGGAGGATACCCAGCAATTGTGGGAATACGGCCAAGTCCTAAGTGAGAAGATTAGAGGATGGAAGCAATCTCAGCAAGAGAACTGCCAAAAGAAGCACTAGCACGGCGAGAACACGTACATACGAGGCAGAACACCACTGCCCCAATTCGGAACATTGAGTTGTCACCACGAGTCAAGACTCTGTTGCTGGTGTGTCTTGTCATGGGTTGACTGGGTTCCTCGGAAGAAGCTGAAGGAACGGACAATAGAAAGGACCCAGAAATCACCGATTGACCCGCACAATGGCCTCAACTCGAGGGGACAAAAAGGGATAATGCAGACCAACGACTCCCTAAGTTCCTACTACTACTACTACTAGACAAGGCATTGCAAGACCAACAACCTCTTTCGAGGGGGTGTGTCGAAAAGACGAATTGATCCGGCGCCACCGAATTGATTCCATCTTGTCCTTGTTTACTCTTCGCATACTTTGCCGATAAGTCATGCTTGGTTTTTGTTGCTATCCTCGGTGAATATCCCGCAACCGCCATCGGGCAACTCACTCTTGTCGGCAATCTCGTGTATTACAAAGTCGCTTGTCATGCTGCGTCTGCGATTGACGGCAACACGCCCCCTGGACGCGATTCGAATACTACTACTACTACTACTACTACTACTACTACTACGACGTGTTCAGCAACTCAGGTAATACGAGGCCAACTTACTGCAAACCCGGTACTATATGGTGTAGTGTGAGGTACCTATGTAGTTGGAACAGATAGCCGTTCCTTGTCGCATCGATATTGTAATTGCTCCGTGATGTACTTCGCAGTTCCCGGGCGCACGACCATGCCAATTGTCGGACTAAAGTGTACCTTTCAGGCAATTGACATAGCAGAGTTTCTCATACGAACGACAACGATGGTCGTGATCGCGGGATGCTCGTGCTGTACTCCGTGATAAGCTTAAGAAACCATAAAGACAGTCTGTGGAAACCCAAGGCAACTGCTCTCGCAACTTCATCAATCTCCTGACGAGAGAACCACATACATACACACCCTCCTCCTTCTGAAACATACGATAAACAGGGACATTTCGTGTTCTCTCAATCCTCATACTGTGTACGTGCGAGCGAGTGTGTGCCTTCTGTGCGCTGAGGGGTTTACAATGCAGTTCAGTCGCGTCCGTCAACCACCACTCAGGCAAGTTCTTTCAATCTCTCGATACGACGCCCATTTCTCTGGCCTTCTCCGTCTCTGAAATGGTGTGTACAGGTGACATCTCGTCTGGCTCCCGTGTGGCTGGCTGTGGTGCGGCGTTGACCAGCCATTCACGCAACACCAGCTGTCCGACTCCAAAGGCACTTTGACAATTGTGGGCTTCCTGCATCTACATGTATGTACACGGAATAGTGTATACCTAGGAACAGATTCTTACTTCAAGCCGTCCAATCCGCTGCGTTGTTGTGATTATGTTTAATATCGCTTGTGCAAACGAGAACGAGACACAGATGCTATCGCGCAAACACGCGCATGCAGATTGGCGCATCTATGGACTATATCTCAGTCAGAGTCAACATGTGTACTTTTCACTAGTTCATTCCATCGTATTACCTTGCGAGTCGCAAAAAGTTGACAGTTTTGCCTGCGTGCCAAGAGCTAAGAAGCACCACGAAACGAAGTACGAGGAGCATCAAACTCCCACTAGCAGGCTGCAGAGTTATGGAGCAGGCCATCAAGGGACTTTGTCCGTACCCTCCTCGGCAGACTCACGTATCACCCTACTCGCCCTTTTCAAGCTCCTCCCGGCGGAGAATATATCCAGCAGTCCAAGACAAAAAGAATGCTCAACCGTCATCATCTGGGCCCCAACGAGATCCGGCTTACTTACACCTCTGCATGATTTAGCTCCAAGTCAGAAACCAGAAAGAACAAGGTATGTAGCCTTTCTGCATCTCGGTCAATGCGGTGTGTGAAAGTGTTATCTTTTTCCCTTCGTTTGCATTTTCTTTCTGGCCCCCTTTGTTCGCCGTGAGACACGAAAAGTTGTTGTCATGCTTACGGGAGCCAAGAGGGATGATGTGACAAGCAAATTGTGGGATGATGGGGGAAATAATATTTCCGCATAACCCCGTATGCTCCTTCGGCCTTTTCATGTTGTTCCCTGATTTTGCAACGGGTCTTTGGAATCTGGCATGCAAGAGCCTGGCCACGTTTTCCGCTTTACAACGCTTTTTCATGTGGAGAGTATGAAACTCAATGGGACAGTAAGATTGTTCGGTTGCGATTACGCCAGTATTACTACATCGTCTGTCAACAACTACTAATCCTCCATGCCTCATGTTCTAGTATAACGATTTACACTTTGACCTGTTTCTCACCTGTATATCCTGATTAGTGATCGGACTTTTGTCCATGCCTCAAGCACGCAGGACAGATCTTCGAAACAAACATCTTCCCTGGTTCAACCGCCAATTCCCACTCCGAAACTCCCCAATCTCTGCTTGAATGAAATACAACCCAAACGGCATGTTTCTTCAACTACGTCTCGCACGTAGTATCAGTATAGTAGTAGTAGTATCCCGCTCAGCTTATCATCTTTTCCCTAAAACGAGCAAGTGCCTCATCTGTTGTCTCTCTCTCTCTCTCTCTCTCAAGCTTTCTGTCGATCAAGTGCCTGCAGGCCGCCAATCTGACAGGTGGATCTCTCCGCCTCTTCTCCCTTCCTCTCACTTTGGGCAATTGCCAATCTAGTCTTTCCATAGGAGGGCGTGTGCGTTAGGACTCTGTCTTTGTGTCTCTTGTATCTCCACGTTGTGCCGTGCCATGTGATGTGTAATCATTGGCAAGAATAGCCGCTGGATCAAAGGAGCTAAACGTGGAGTTATCCCAACTCTCGTATCTTCGCCCTCACTTCCATCTCTTACGGGAACCCAAACAGTATGTGGTCCGCAACCACTTCGGCCGATAAAGGCAGAGAAGCCTTAATATATATCCTTGACAGTCCAATTTAGTCTGATAAATATATCCATTTCGAGAAAAAGCTGCATCAGCTAAAACACCTTCGTCAAACAGAGCATATTCGTCGCCTTTACGTATTCCCCTCTTTGGAAACTGCCCAAGGTCCAAACCTGTCCATCCCGGTCCGGTACGCGCAAACACAGCAAATGCCGAACGCATAATCATCATCAATCTGATCCTTATTCCCCTCCTCCTCCTCCTCCTCTTTAGCAAGTGGACGTAAGATACCTGTTTTCCCCAAAAAAGCAACAAACGGCGCCATCAATCAGGCTGCTTATGTACTTGGAATCCTGATTGCCATTTGCGGAACATGCCGACGGATTTATCACTTTCTTTTGACCCTTGTTTGCTCCGTTTTAGAGGCGGTTTCTGCCCATGACTCGCCCTTCAGGCGTTCATTTGTGGAACGTCAATTTTGCGGCACTTGATGAATTTGTCCCTTGTCGCGGATGGACGTACGAGTACAGTACACACTTGTAGATACGGCATCATAGTCTATCCTGGACTGGCAAAACTGAGGAATCGTAGTGACACCCCCTTTGTTACGTAGTCTATCTGTTACAGAGATGCCTCTTCACCGTGGATACACAAAGACGTGTGCCATCCTCAGTGGCCCGAATTGTCCATTCTCCCCACCCTCACAACTCCGTTCCCTTTAAATAAACATATTCATAACTCACTTTGTAAGAATGAGTTGCGTTCCCGTCATACCATATCAGATAGAAGATATACTAAGAATAAGGCAAAAGTAGTCCTCGCCCGTAGAGTCGAGTGGTTGCAAAAAGATACAGGCCCATCGGATAGGCCGTACTCTGCAAATAGACGATAGCATCTCGAAGGTCATGTCAAAATCCGTATGTTGTGTGTGATAACCCATTCCCACAACTCCTTCCATATTCCTGCCCGCCCGGTTCGTAAGTAAAGTAAATCCTTCTTCCCAACCTCATCACCGCCCTCCTCTCCCTCGGCCTCTGCCTCGCCCGCGCCCGCGACCACCCCCACGACCGCCTTTCTTACCACCTCGCCCAGCGTTGCGATTATCAAACCTCTCAAACAACCGCTCCTCCCCAAACGCGCCCTCCCCAAACCTCATAAAGTTGACCAATCCCCTGTCCACCACGGCCACAATGACGTTCCTGTGTCCGTGCTTCAACCGCTGGTACAGCTTGCCCGGGTTTCCTCGCCACGCCTCGGGCGCGGGATCGTAGGGCGTCGACTCGAGCAGCGTTCCGATTTGCTCCAGCGTGGGAAGACACGAATCTGCCGTGTCCGCCACGGCGATGCGAAAGTCTGGGGGCGGAGGATTCTTCTTGGAGAAGCCGCCCGCACCGGGCTTCCAGACGTGGAAGTGCACCCGGAAAGGATCCTCCGGCTTGGATGCGCTCGGCGGCACAGGCAGCGGCTTGTGTCGCGGAATGAGGGCCAGCTGCTGGTATATCGGTCGGTAGGCACGGTACAGGCCCGGGGCGACGAGCGGGCCGAATGGTTGCTGCCGCTGCTTCCCAAATTGTAACATCTCCGGCTTGACAAAGGAGAAAAGCCATTGCCATAGTGTTTGTGACGGCTCTGTGGCTTCTTGTATGGGTGGTTCTGGCGGTGCTCGGAGGATGTTGAAGCCTGCTCGCTTCAGGTGCGCGTAGACCTGGTACTTTGGCAGTGTCGTCTTCCCTTGTTCATCCTCAAAGCCGATGAAGAGCGAATATGCAGCTTCAAGACTCAGCGGCAATCCAATATCGTAGTCGTCAGGCCCAAACCCAGGCCGAGGTGCCCCGCTGGTGCTCCCCTTCGGCAAGAGGGTTTCGAAGTCGGTATACGGCCACCACAGGTCGACGGTGCCTCTCTCAACAAGGTAGATGGCCTCTTCCGGTAGTAGCCACAGCCTTCCCACACCAAGCTGGTCCTTGCTCCCGGAAGCCACTCGTCCGATATCCTTCATCCAGCCCCCCTTCTCATGCTCCATCACCACCACCCGGTCCTTGAGCCACATGCCCTCGTAGTCCACCGCAACGTTCGCCTCGTCCGTCCAGAAATCCGGAAAGCACCAGCCCCGGGCCCAGGCATCGCCTCGGTGTATCCTCGTGTAGCTGAGCACGTCCTCGAGCGCCCTCCGGCTCGACTCCAGTGCGCCGTCCTGAGCCCGGGTCCCGTGCGTCTCAAAGTCCTTTTCGCCCTTGCGGATCGTCTGGCTGGAGACACCCTTCTTCGTAAATGATGCTGCGAACAGCTTGTAGTCGGGCATGTCATCCTCCAGCGCTTCCTCCACCGTCGCGGCGCCGCCTTCGCCGTCTGTGGGGACCGGGCCTGCAGCCAGTGGGCTGTCGTCGTCGTCAAAAGGCATGGCGTTTGTATGAGATTTGAATGAAATGAGGCTTGGTCGCTGGGTGCTTGAGACGTGAAAGAGGGACGCTCAAAGTGAAGTTCGCTCAGCTTTGCTGCGTTCTGTCAAGTCTTTTTAGCGCCTGAAAAGAAGTCGTGCCTGAACCGCAATGGTGTATGAGCGCTCGAGAATGAGATGCAATCAACACGGAAGGAGCTGTGCCATCATGAATGCAGAGATATGTGAAAAGAACATAAAGAAAGTGAAGAAAACTCAGTCCATGTGATGCCGATACGCTCTATCGCGATATCATCAAAGTGGGGTGGATTCTGAGCAAAGCAGCAATCAATTTCTTGCAGGTTGTTGGCAAAGGCACAAAGAGACTACCTTAGGTACTAACAAACTTGACACGTGACAGCGAGTTTTGGCCAAATTGTTCTCAACTGGCTACATGTGCTGGTGGGGAACCCTCAAAGCAGTGCTAAAAGTGCTGGAGGCAGTGGTGGAAACGAGAACAGCAGTATGAAAAAGAGAAGAGAAAAGGAAAAGTTTGCTGAGAGCTGCAGGGCCGGAGACCGCGCAACCAGACGGACGAGAACCCGAACGAAACAGCGGCCCGCTGGCTGCAATCGCATCCGAAGTTCAGCAGTGAGTACTATTCGCCATCACTTCAATTGTCTCGCCTACGACTTTCGTCCACGTGGTAGCCCCCAACCTGCTCCTATGTATTCCTAAGGTAGGTAGGAATCTCGGGTTCAATGTGCTGTAGTGGTGCCATGTGTGTATTTGCAGATATTTCAGTGCTGGATGCTGGGCGGTACTCTCTAGACTGCCCGACCACGACTTGATGGTGCGGGAGAATCTCGACGAACCCTCTTGGTTGCTAATAAACGCGAAGAACCTAACCCTGAACAAGAAGCGCTCTCTCGAATACCACTCCACGTGCCTCAGACCCATCAGGCCTTCACCTGCCAAATTCACAGAAGACGGCAATGCTCCTCCCGCGGGCTCTAGCCAACCCAAGCCCAAAAGCACAGTCAACGCGACAAGCCAGCAGCAAGACGCTTCGCAGAACCGGAGAAGAGGCATCTGAGGCTCCCGAGAGACACGAACATTACAAGGGCAAAAGCTCCCGAGACAGCATAATTCCGCATGACACACCATCTTAGCAAGCCTTCTGGATTTGACGGCCACGGAGACGGTGTACATGCCCATCATCGAGGCCTTGTCCCTCTCGACGTTGAGAGCGTACAAGGTCGACTGTACCTTGTCCTCCAAGTTCTTCACCCTAGGCTTCGACTTGCTGTTCTCCGCCATGATGGGCCGAGACACTGTGCGACAAGGTCTCGACTGGATCGGCCGTCATGTTCCTGATCGTGTTCCCCATCCGAGACTGGTCGCTGACTATGTCCTCGTGCATGTCGTCGATGCAACTCGGAGTAGTCCATGGTGTAGTCTTACAAGTGCTTCGACAGGATGTTGGCCCTCTGTCCGGAGGTGTCGCATCTCCTGTGATTGGCCCCTGCTGAGTAGATATGTTTAGGTAGTTCTCAAATCTTGTGCTTTGGATCGCAGTATACCTTCCAATAACCCATGTACATGTAGCATGTTGACGTCCGAGGCCGTTCGTGGAGGTGGTTGCCGGCAGTGGACCGCGTACAGCTCGACACAACCACCCTCTTCCACAAGGCCAGCTTGCCAGCTTCTGTCCACTATTACCTATTTACAGGTTCATAACGTCCCCGACGTAGTCCTTCCGTAGTCCTTCCGTCGCACCGCTCCGTTCTCACTATTGCGAGTACCAATTCAACTTCAAAGATGGACCATCCAGGCAATTGTCCCTCGGCTAGAGAACAATTCCACGGGATGTTCTTAACCCTTGGCTAACTCGAAATCTGCTGTATGGAGGAATGTCTATCTGCTGATGGCGAGTGTCTGAGCCAGGGCAAGTGGCGAGGTGGGAAGGCTCTACCGAACCACCATCTAACTACTGTATCGCCATGGCAAGGGAGAGGAGATATAGTCGTCAGATGTTATCACTCAATCTTCTCTGGCGCTGACAACAGTCATTAGCAAATCCATCCGCTGTGCTCTGTACCTCAGGAAGTAGATCCACATTCATAATTGCTAGGCACTGGGTACTGGTTGGAATGCAGCTGTCCAATACAGAGCTATATATCCTGCACAATATCCATTTGGTCCACAATAGCCTCGACGAAGCATTTCAGCTTGTACTCGGGCGTCAGCGCAGTTACCTGCCCTCGACCTTCGTATCCCAGGCTCTCTGGGGGCAGTGAAGGTAGACGGCAAAGATATCTGTTGCCCGCACTCTTGGCGTTGGCCACGGACGCGCGGTATTGGTAATTGTCGGCGCAATCTAACAAGAATAGGTCACAAAAAAGGCCGCCGTCGTCAGTGGCTAGATCGCTTGCTGATATTGATAGGCGAAAGCAAGATATGATGACTGGGGCTAAGAGGTTCCGTCGATGGCATGATGCTAACAACCATGTTAGCATTGCTTGATGAGGCTGAGAGAATCTCAAGCCGTACCAAATGTCCATCTAGAAATGCTGGTGATGCTAATCGGCGTGTTGGCATCGCTTGCTGATGTCGAGAGAATAGGCGAGGACCCGACTCTGGGTCAAGGGGCATACCCGGAGAGCGTGGTGCTAACCACCGTGTTGGCATCGCGTGCTGATGTTGAGAAAATGGACAGAATCCGATGCAATCTTGTCGAAACGTGGTGCCGTTGGATAGGGGCTTGCAAAGACTGGATGGAGATGCTTGATTCGCTCGATATGTGCACATACAATCTGCCCCAACTTATAGCCACGCGCGCTGTGGCTCGTACCCTTTCCTAACAGGCTGGACAGCATGCCAAACGTAGATAAAGTGACTTCGTTTCTCCAAGAGGTACAGAGCCAGATCAAAGGTGCGCGCTTGAACGAGATGCGCGAGTTCCGACTGGCGTTGGGCGAGGACGAAACGTTCGTTGGCGGGTGGTATATTGGAAGGGCGATGCTCCAGCCGGCTAGGAATGCCCACGCCCAGCCTTGCTGCCGCTTTCTGATACACATACTTTATTCGTCAACCAAGAGTATGCGAACGGAAAGCCAAAGCAGTTCCGCCAAGCTCGGGACGCAGACAGGTTGTCCTGGGGAAGTGCGCTTCATTTTTCTTCACCGTTGAAGCAGCAGCATATAGAACGGGAGTGCCGATTGGCGGAATCACGGACGGGTGGGTTGGGGAGGAACGACCAGGAAAGCAGCCGAGACGGCAGCAACACCTGATGTCGTCATATTAACAACGTTAACAGATATAGCCAGTGATCACAATCTTGACGTTTCGACACCCTCGATCGTCATTTCGCCTCTGTCCTGGTTCATGTCCTCATGTCTCTCGGCATGTCTATCAGAATGTCTATCAGCATATCTGTCATCTGGTTTGAGAATCCCTTCTCACGGGCTTCTCGACCTTGTCCACCATCATTTCGCCGGGACATCTTTTGGGAGGGGATTGGACCTCGGTGCCAATGTGCTCAGAAGGAGTGACTGGACAGCACCAGTTCATTCAGTGCTAGTAACATGGAGATCTGGAGAAAGATCAACTCACAATTGTTGGCAGGCTGGAGTGTCCAATTCAAGGTATGTATAAACTGATCGAGCTGACCATATCACTGCTGGATGTCGGTAGGGGCAGTTGAGCTTCGAATTATCTGTCGCCCCCCACCCTCCACCGCCGACGCATTTCTGCGAGTGATGAGTGTCGATACGGCTCGCCTAGGCTATAAGGAGAGCGGGGAAAGGGGAAAATCATGCCTAGTAAATATTCCGAATGAAGTGCACAAAATTGAAGAAAAAACAGCCAATATGGCGTTGATGCGCTGTATCGTGATAGCTTCAAGTGGGGTGGTTTCGTAGTCGTCACAAAGCCACCAGTTGCAGATAATGGAAAGGGAGACCGATAAAGAGCAAATTGGGCATGTTACGTCAATGCTGACACGTGATGGTGAGTCAGGCGAGGGGAAAAGCCTGGCCTCTCGAAGAAAACAGCAAAAAAAGTTGTCAAAAGTTCTGCGAGCCGCAGGATTCGAACCTACGCGGGCATGCCCATCACGGATCGAACGGTCGGTCGTTCCTTCCTTTCCTAAACGTGACGCCTTAACCACTCGGCCAGACTCGCTATTCCTGATTAATTGGACTCATCTTATTGTTGTATATCAAGTATGAGGGCTTTGGTGGCTGTTTGGCTTGTTGGAGGCCGGTCGTTGCATATGCCCCACTCCCGAGGTTCGGGTTGCGCTAGGCAGGGTGGGCCGCCGGGTCCCATCGGTTTAGCGCCGCGCTACTTCACTATGGGAAAGGCCAACCATTGTACCTCCAGCTGCCAGTACATCAAGCAATTGCACAATGCAACCGTCTTCTACGGTCGGGCAGTCGAGAGAAATTGGTTTTCTGAATTTCCGAGTGCATGCGATTAACCTACACTCCAAAATGCAGCGTGCAGACGCCGTGGCGGCGATGTTGCGACTCTGCACGTAATGGGAGTACTTGTGTGCGCATAGGAATACAGCGGGAATGGAGGTACTGGTTGTGTGTACTGTACGGAGAACCCTGCGAATCTTTTCCTTTCTGGGCAGAGCTACCAGGGCGAGTTCGATTTTCGCGGGCATCTCCATGTTGGGTGCTGAGCAGTTGGCAGCTCCGAGACAGCTTCTTTATACGGTCTTCATCTATCGATTCAGCATCCTTTCAGAGGTCAACAGAGGTCTTGATTACAAACGTGGGCAGGCATTCTCAATTCTCCTTTTCCATCTCTGCTTGGGTCATTCTGCAACTGTTTCGGCCTAGGCTCAAGTGAACCCACAACACTTGAGAAAGACGACATGGAGTCGGGCCACCGGACATGGAACGGAGAATAAACCTCACAACACCTGCTACTACGCAAACGAGGAGTTATTGAAATGCAATTTGAATATGGCACTTGACGGATTGATCAGTAGTAAGCCTACAAGGCTCCTGCCTCTCTCTATGAGAGAGGCGTGCGCTTTGTACCCCAGTTACCGATCAAGAGCCGAGGAGTTGTGGTTGAAATGACGGGTTCCAACCTAATATATGGAGACTCTGACGGACATACGAGGCTGCGAAGTTGATCCATGGAGTTATGCAATTGATAGATGAAGCTGGTAATCAATCTGCAGATTCATCAAGACACAGCACCATGCTTGATCAAGATTTATTGGGTATCAATCGATGGAAAACCCCAATCTCTTTCTTATTCTCCCAACCCATGCATCTGATATAACCCAGTATGAAAGTGCGTTACATGTAATTTTACTTCATCTCATCATGAACAAAACATTTAGTCCGTCTTAGCTTCCGCCTCAGCTTTGGCTTCACCCTCAGCCTCCTCCTTTTCAGGCGCCTCATAACCCTCAGTCTTCATGTCCTTCAATCCCAACTCCTCCTCCTCCTCCTCCGTTCTTGTGTACCTCTCCCTCTTAATCTTGGGGTCAGGCGCCGGTGGGTCAACCAGCGACTGGACATAACTGCTAGCAAACGGATCCGTCAAGATGACCGTGAAAGGCTTGGACCCGGCAATGGCGGTGTCGAGGTTCGCAAAGAATTTGTCCCACTGAGACTTCTCGTCCGGTCTCAGCGAGTCGCCGGCGCCCTCGCCGGCCTCAAAGATCTGGCTGTGCAGGTCGTCGCGGACCTGTGTCAGGAGACCCTCCACGGTAGTGAAGCGGCCGCCGAGGGTGCCTGGGTTGACATGCAGCTCCAGCTCGGGGCACTCGAGACCGCAAGTCTCGCTCTTGAGGATGTCGCGTGCCAGGTCGACCTCGCCGTCGACCTGAAGAGTGATTTTCTCGCCGTATTCGGGAATCTCGCCGCCCGTCTTGACGTCGTTGGAGCGGTAGCCGCAGGCGTCGCACACGGTTGACATGAGCACCACCTGCTTGAAGTGCGGGATGTCGACCATCTTCATGTGCGTTGTGCAGTTGTGCATGCAGCCAGGGCATGTCGCCGGGAAGCTGTAGACCTCGTTGGGAATGATGTCGCCGTCTTCGGTAAGGCCGGGGTTCTTCAGGTCTGCGTTACCGTCGCTGTCTGCAAGGCCGAGGGCGGCATTCTGTTCGGGTGTTCGCGCATACTCGTGCTTCTCCCACTTGCCAACACCGTCCTTGAGGTCGGGCGCGATGAAAGAGTTACCGGCGGGATCGTCGACATAGACGCGGAAGGGGAAGGCCTCTCCTGCCAGCATGGCCCTGCACTTCTTGATGATTTCTGCCACCTTTTCATAGACCTCGGGGGCCTTTTCTTTGCGCTCCTCCTGTCCCATCTCCAAGTCGTCGACGACGCCTGTCAGCAGGCCCTCGACATTTGTCAGCTGGCCGCGGCCGGCAGGAATCTCGAGGTCGATCTCGATGAACTTGACGGTGGCGGTGTCAGACTTGACGACCTGGCGAGAGAAGTCGTTGAGGTCGGTCAGTCGCAGCTCGTAGTGTGTGCCTTTGGGTTGAATTTCTCCAGCCGGCTGGATCTCGTTGTTCTGGAAGTTGCAGTGGTCGCAGTTGAAGGACATGATGACGACCTCGCGGAAGTAGGGAATCTGGGTAAGGAGAAGTCTTGTGATGCCCTGTATGTCTGGTTAGTCTCTGAACAAAGACATCTCAGCGGAAGGCTGGAAGAGCGCGGCGACTCACATTTTTGTGGCAGTTCATGCAGAGGGATTCGATCTCGTCCACGGGCTTGACGTCGTCCTCGTCAACGGTGCCATTTGTGGCAGCGGAGAGGCCTTGCGCCTTTGCGCCGATGGGCTCGAAAAAGTTTTGCTTTTCGCTTTCGGCAGCCATGATTGATCTGATTATTGTGATGTTAAAGATGGGAGAAAATGAAGTTTGTCGCAAAATGCAGTGTTTTGTATGACGGCGGGGTTCCGAAATTTTTGGAGGGGCAATTAAATGGTTGCGGTTATGTCATGCAGGGCCTGCGCTAGAACATTCCCGACGCATCTTGACGAGCCGAGAGCCAGCAAAAGAGGATGATTGCCTGACGGTCATTTCTCAGTGCTGTCAAATCTGCGGAGGATCACCTGATGTCGCTGATGTCGCTGATGTCGCTGATGTCGACTTGATCGTATTCGATAGAGACGATTCATTTCATCATAAAGTCGGCAAGCGATAGCGGGTTCGATGGGCGCTGCTGGCCAGAGAGCAGAGCCTGCAGTCCCGCCTTGCGATTTTTGGCGCGCTTCTTGCTGCTCGCGTTGGCCGTGGCTGGCTTCTGGGCCTCAACACTTTCGGTGGCCTTTTGCATCCTTGCCTTTGCCTTTGCAGCTTTCTGGCGCGTGGCAGGTCCGGGAGCCGGCAGGGGGATTCTGGTGACTCTGGCGCAGAGACCGCAGGTAAAGTCTTTGGACCGCTGTGGCGGTTTCGCTGGTGGCTGCGTCTTTCTCGTCGCTGTCTGGCTTTTCAATGCTTTGGTGCCCGCTGCCTTCTTTCTCGATGCCCTCAGCGTCTGCAGCTTCAGCTCTGTCCCTTGCCCCGGAATCATAATGTGTCCACAGGCTGCGCAGACATGCTGTCGCTCGAGGTCTGAGGGCGCCAAGTCATTGGAATAAAGGAGCGCTGCTCTCTGGCTCAGGAGGTGCGCTGACGTCTCTGGAGCTGCGAATCGGAGCATATGTGCGGCATCGGTGAGGAAAGTAACCGCCGGAGCAGTTGCGTTGGCAGCGGCCATGGTGAGTGATGCTGGACGAGACGCGCTGCCTGTGAAATAAAAAGTTGGGGAAGAAGTTTGAAGCTTCCAACTCCAGGAACCGTGATAGACAGTTGGTGGGGCGGGGGTGTCTAGATCACTTGGCGGGAGTGCACTTAATAGGGCGCTCTCCCTCCCATCATGACGTGAAATTCTACAAGAGAGCTGTTGGATGGTTCTCAAGGCTTCAATTACATTTTGTACATTCACGCTCGCTTAATCTCCCACACCAGCTCCTTGATGCTGACCTCTTCGTTCGCCTTTTCGTCATAGTCAAACCATTCCCCCTCCGTCAGATCAATGCCGGTGAACTTGGTGCCCGAGTCGATGCCATCAGCCAGCCAGTCGCCCTATTGAGGTCAATCGTCAGTTTGAAGGAATGTCAAACATTCATCAAAGAGCTCGCATACCTCTGGCTTAAACTCTACAAACTCCAATCCTCTGCAGTCAAACTCGAACAGCTTCTGCGCCTTGGGAGGCTCGGCCTGCTCGTAAGCCGCTGGAGCTGACTTGATCGTCGCAGAAGACTCTCGCTATGACACCACATGTGAGAACAGGCCGAGGAATCTCATCCCAAAGAGTATGAGCATTTACCTTGCAGTTTTTGCACCTCCAGACAAAGTTTGCTTCGCCCCTGCTGCCGCTCATCTCATTCGTTTCCTATGCAAAGCGATGTGAGTAGGTTGGATGAAAGACAACAAAAGAGACTAGAAAACTCACGAAGCGGTTTACGCCAACATAGTTGTCATGCGTCTCTCTGCAGGACGTGCACTGGACCTTGAACATGTACCAGAAAGGGTTGTCCTGCGTATCGTCAGGGCGCAGATTTGTTACGCTGATTGCATGTGAGTGAGCATTCTGTGAGATCGCGGGGCAGACATGGAAGCACAAACCCTGACAGCTCTGCGGTCAGTGTGAGAGCGAACATTGCTAGGTGAGCTTGAAGTGTCGGTATGTATATATGTGAGAGAGAATATTATGTCAAAGTAAAAGGGACCAGTCGCCGGATTCACACTGAATATCAAGTCCTGCGGTAATTGGAGATGTAAGAGAGAGCTCTCTGTCTTGGCGGGGGAGCTGGAAGCTCGTCACGTGACGCTAGAAACCTCGCAGAAGTGGGAGCATCGTTCGATTTTCGTCGCATTGCCTTGCACACCTCGAGCTTCGACTTCAATTGAGAGCCACAACCCGCTCCGCTGCTCCTCGAAACCACCGAGTCCGCCCGCAAATGCCTCCCTGATGCAGACGATCCTCTCCAGGGCCGGACAGGCTCCGCGCGGCGGGTGCAGAGCCTGCAGCAGCGCCATCAACACCCTGGGCAAGAGACCGGTCCCCGTCCGCCGCAAGCCGACCTTCGCCGAGCTCTTCACAGCATGCTACAGCTCCATGTTTGCTACGGCAGCATTGGTGGATGCCGTCAGGAAGGAGGACCGCCGGAAGGAGCTGGATCGTCAGCTGGACGAGGTTCGAAAGGAAATTGCCGATCTCCAGGATGGCCGGCAATCACACAGCTCGGACGACGACTCGATGTATCGGTGGCTCGGCCTTGGACAGATGGACGAACTGTGGAGGAGCTTGAAGAAGATATACATAAGCCGCCCGTACATGAAGGAAATACACCAGCCGGCAACCATTAGCAATTGCGACCTCATCGAAGCTCTAAAGCACGAATACTATGGCTGCCCGAGCGGTCCGTTGCGCAGTGCAAAGAGGCAATTGGACTACGATCTACTCGAGAGCGCAATCATGCGGGAAGAGGTCGACACGGCGAGATTCTACCGAGAGCCCCGAAATCAGGTTCAGCTGCTGCGCGAAACCATGAACGCGGAGGCCCTAGTTCGGAAACTCTTGCAGCGGTCAAAATACTATGCCAAAGGCGAGCCCGCGCCGTCGCTAGAAAAAGCTCAGACGTTGTTGGAAGAAGGAAGTCCGGATTACACATTCCGATCCATCGACGCTGTCAGGGCGCAGGAGAACACCATATTGTTGAACAAGCGCCTGAGAGCCTTGGTTGCTGCTTCGAATCTGAATATGAAGGAGAAGATTGGCAGAATCTGCTATAACTTGCTCATCTCTTCTCACCCACCCGACGTCCACACCTACAACACGCTTATCGTTGCGTTCAACAAGTCAGGCCACCACTCATTCGCCGAAGCACTGGTGGCTTCATTTTTCCACGAGCGGTTACTACAACCTACCAATTCCACCTTCATCGCCATCTTGAACCACTACCGGTGCACCAATAATCACGGAAAGTTCCTCCGAGCTCTCGCATGCATCACCGGGATCGACAATCGAACCGGTGCCAAAATCCGCCGGAGACACGTGTCAGACATCAACAGGAACCCGACTCTCCTACCGTGGGCGTTGGATGCCAAACGTCGAACTCTCAACGGCGAATGGATATGGGACCATCTGCCGATGACTCTGCCGCTGGTGGAAGAAATCTTCAGTGGTCTGCTTCACTTCAAACTCTTTGACCAAGCTGCGACATTTTTCATGTCATGCATGCAATGCGGTGTAAATCTGAGCCTGGATTCCGTCAAATACTTTTTTGATGAATGCATCGATGCTCTGGACTGGAAAGCTGCAGCTCGGTTGGCCGCCAGCTTAGCACGCTCTCAATCAGCACTGCAGAGGTTGCTTAGCTACGGAGATGGCCACGAAGTCACGTCCTACATTGTTGGTCGAATACGAGTCTTGTTAGACATCTGTGGCCTTGGTGGTCCGGATGAGCCGCCCAAGTCGCTCTTAGCCAGCCTGAGGATTTCCGGCCCTGCTTTCACCAAGTTCCTCAACACATTGGCTGAAGAGGAGGGCCTGCTGCAGGATGCGTCCACATCTAGTCGAAAGATAGACAGGTGCAAGAGCAGGGTGCTACAGTTGGAGAGTATCGGGAAGGAGTACGAGTTTGTGCGAAAGACGACGCTTTCCATCGAGAGCAAGCTCCTCTACCCCGACTTCTCGCCTGCCTTTCGTGCTTCGATGGCACTCTACATTGGCGAGACGGCTACGCAGAGAAGCGAGCAGTTGAGCCGGGAGTTGACACAGTTTTTGGAGACTTGCACTTTGGTTAAACCAGTGCCGCAACAGCCTTTGGAAGACGATGATGCCACCGAGTCCTCAGCCGACAAGTCAGCCAGTTTTGAGAAGACGGGATACTTCAACTATGGGAGCTTTATTGAAGGCAAGCCCACGGGATCAAGGCTCAGGCAGATGCTCCTGGCCTGGTCAAACCCTTTAGAAGGTGAAGCTGGCGTGTTTCGAAGAATAGCTGTGAGCTTTGAGAGGATGCTCCGAAGTGGAGGATGAGGACTACTAATCCAGATACTGCTGGTAAATAGTATCGGTGTATTTGTATCGTCACTGTATATAAGGGTTTTGGCGGACCAACATGTGCTCAAGCTGTGTATTTCAATAGGCGCTTTGAGGGGAGGGGAACTGGGGGCTGGGGAAATGCCCAGTGGCATTCCGTACATACTGTACAGAGCATAGCAGAACATGACATATTGTTAGTAAATCGCTGGGTCTAGTTGACAATCAATGGGTCTCGGAGGGTGGCTATTGTGTAATCGACAGGACGCAATCCCGATTCTTCTCGATGCCTCGTGGGCCTAACAAAATAGACCAAGTGTGTACGTCAAGTCGAGGCCTGGAGAGGAGTGGCGGCGGTTAGCGCAGGAATGCTGCCATGTGGTGTTCGAGCCATACAGTGTCTCTGATACCGTATCCTCGGAACTCAGCATCAAATGCTTCCCGCTCCGAAACTGCAGCAATGATGCGATTCCCATCTTCAAGCTCAAGTTGTCAGCGGATGGCGGACACAGTACAGACACACTGTGGCGGCGGCGGCATGGCCGGAAGGGCAGAGCCGGGCAAGTCACGAGGCGCAGCGCGTGTCCACTCAAAGCGCCGCATGTGCTCCATGTGCGCGAGCAGCTTGCTGTCACTGCAAGGAAAATCGCTTTTCAGGGGGAGCGAAGCAGAAACGGGCTCTTCAGCCGGTGGTCAGCTCCACCGGGGCGATTCAGGGTCCTTTTTTTCTTTTTCTAGCTGCCCTGTTCGTTCAGAGATTTGCTGGAGTAAAAGGTGGGTTGGTGGTTGGTGGTTTGTTCAGGGTACGTCGCACTTGCGTGGAGGTTCACGGGTTATCGCCAGTTGGCAGAGGTTACCTGTACTCGACGCTGAGAAGTTGATACTTCCAAGATGTTCTCCTCATCCAGGTACCACCACTACTAACTGAGGTGGAGAGGGAGCTTGTTCATCAACCTGATCTCCTTCCTCCTCCTTCTTGCTTCTCTTCTCAAACCCCTCTCACAATCCTCATCATCCCCTCCCCTCCTAATCCCAACTCTTGCCCCGCGGACGACTCTCAGCAAAAAGGCGGCGAGACCCTCCGAAAACCGCTGTACCTGATCCGCTCTGTGGCCCACGTCTGCCGCATGTCAGATGCACGCGTGCTGGCTGGACAGGAATAACCTTGTCGATATCTAGACCACCTCGAGGACCCCGACAGCTTCAAATACCGGCGCCCTGCTCTTGTGACCGACGCCACAGACTTGGCTCTGCCTCTGTGCGAGCTGTACTGCTGGACTCTGCGAGCAAGACGGGCGATCCACTGGTGGTGCTGGTGGACAAAATACAGACGTCAACTGCTAATCATCGATAAACGAGGTATGTCGATCTGCATCTGTGAGAAACGCCGACTACCGCAAAGGCGTGCCTTGTTTGCTTGCCTTGCACCAACAAGGACGAGCGCTTGCACCCCGGCCTGGCTCCCCGCTCTCGTCGCTTCACTCCCCTTGAGCCTTCGAGCATTCTAGATTTTTGCAGCCACGGGTTGGTTGGCGGCTATCCGCATATCTTGAGACTGTGGAGGAACGTGGAGGCTGGCCGCCATCCATCACGCGGTCTGCGTTGCATCTTGCTGCTCGTACCACCTCGGCGAATTCAGGCTTTCTCCTCTTCTATCACACACTGATCTTCTTTTTCTCTTTAGCACAGCTTCTGATTTTGCTGAAACCTGGCGGAATCGTACTACTGCTTGGTGAGTGCTGCCATTCATCGCCCGATACGGCCACAATCTGGACTGGCATTCGTAATGCGACTTGCCCAAAGCAGGAGCTTGGAAAAAACAGGCATCTGACAGGAGAAACCCCCCACGCAGTTCTGACCAATCGGCAGTGAGCAGACGAGAGAAGCAAAAGAACATTCAAAGTGCCGAAGACGACAGTTAGAGCCAGCAGGCGGCGTGGAAAGAAGAAATCATGAAGTTTGGACGAAAGTGAGTTGCTTTGGGATCAATTGGCGCCGCCGGGCGGCACTGACTGAAACCGCGCTCTTGCAAAGCCTCCCGCGAAACCAGGTTCCTGAATGGGCCTCCGCCTACATCAACTACAAGGGCCTCAAGAAGATTGTCAAGGCCGCTGCCGAAAAAGCCCGAAATGGCGAGACGGTAGATCCAGCAGGTGGGCTGTTCTTCTCTCATCTCCTGTCGAGGCCGTGCCTCTGTCCCTAACATCGCTTCCACCGCAGAGCTTTCCTTTGCCCTCGACCGTAACCTTGAAGATGTCGACTCCTTCTACAACAAAAAATACGCCGAGGCCTGCCGACGAGTCAACCTTCTGCAGAACCGATACGGACGCGTGCCCGATGTCGTTGCGACCCTGGACCAGGATGAGATTGAGGAGGTCATGGGAGCGCTGCTGGAGCTGAGAAGCCAGTTGAGGAATCTGCAGTGGTTTGGCGAGATCAACCGCAAGGGCTTCGTCAAAATCACCAAAAAGGCCGACAAGAAGGTGCCGGGAATCGCTTCGCAGCACCGCTTTATTGCGACAAAGGTCGACCCCAAGCCCTTTGCGCGGGACGGAAACGTCGTTAGGCTTCTGAGCGAGATCAACCGCTGGCTTTCGGTGTTGGGAGACGCACAGAGCAAGGATGATTCAAAATCAGAGCGGTCGAGCCGTTCATTCAGCCGGTCATCGGCCAAGGTGTTTCTGCACATGCCACAGGCCCAGCTTGATACGCTGGAGCAGGCCGTCCGCAACAACGACGTTGAGTCGCTCAAGTCGGGATTGGCAAACGCACACATTGACCCGTCAGAAGCTTCGTCGCAGCCGTTGTTGCTGAATTTGCTGCAGCGCTCCATCTCGGGACGATCCCGGGCTTGTATCGCCTATCTTCTCCAAAACATCAAAGATCTCGATGAGCCCGAAGACATCAACGGACGGAATTGCATCCACCGCCTTGTCATTCACATTGGCCGCACCAAGTCTGCACCCACCAATGAGGATGCCAACACGTATCCAGTTCCAGTCGGCACGGGTTTCAACACGAGGCATCTGCAGCCTGCCGTCTCTTCTGCCGTCCAAGTCAAGGAGCTCAACAAGCACGAGTCTGCTCTGCTCGGCAAGGATGATGAAGCTGTGCAGATTCTCGAGTTCCTGTTCGACCACATGACGGAGAACCAGCGAGTGGCTTTGAAGAGCCCTGACACGTTTGGTCGGTTGCCGCTTCACTATGCTGCCCAGTTCGGCTTTGTCGTCGTGTGCCAGATCATCATGGCCAGGATGCAGCAGTGGGGCCAGTTCGACGTCAAAGACGGCATCGATGCCCCCGAGTGGCAGGACAATGATGGCTACGCGCCACTTCATCTCAGTGTCATCGGCGGTCATCCTTTGACCACGCAGGCCCTTCTCCAGGGCGAGAACTGGCAGGGCAGCAGCGAGGCCAAGACGGAGATCCGGAAGACGGTTGCCAAGTCTGGCGCCGTCCTCGCGCTTGCTACCAAGTCCAACTACGTTGTCATCGTCAAGATGCTCGTTGACGCTGGTGTCAACGTCAACTGGACCGACAAGACGGGCGAGACGGCTCTCCATGTCGCCGCTAGGTTCGGGCATGACGAGTGTGCCCGCGTCATCCTGGAAAGCAAGCTGCAAAAGGCCGACATTGAAATTGCTGAAAAGTCTTACGCCTGGACTCCGCTGCACGTCGCTGCCGTTGACGGTTCTCTTTCTGTCGTGAACCTGCTCATCGACGCCGGAGCGGACGTTTCCAAGCCCGATGCATCTGGCTGGACCGCCAAAGAGCATGCGGCATTGCGTGGACACATGCCCATTGCCAGGCTGCTCGCCGCCCACACGAACGAGTCGGAGGCGGCCACACGGTCAGTGGCCTCATCTCCGCCGCTCAATCCCACGGAGACGTCTTCGTCCATCGACGGCCGCCGTTCGAATGGAGCTTCGCCGTCTCCGCGACCGGCCGAGCTTGTCAAGACATTTGGTCATCGCTATCTGACTAACGAAAGCCTGGTCTTGGTGAGCCTTGGGACAATGGACATTCGAAAGAAGCTTGATGCGGTCACTCTTGACAGCGTCCCTCTCGCGGAGGCGCACAACACGCAGCTCGACACGGCGCTGTCCGTCGTCGTGAGCGCGGACGGCGCTCAGGGGGAACCGACCATTATCGACCTCCCCGTTCACGAGCACATTGCTACCGAGCCGGTTGTGTTCACCACGCGAGACGCCTCCAAGGTCAAGCTTCTCTTCGACATCGTGCCGACCTACTCGGGGAACAACAAGAACAAGATCGGACGTGCCGTGGCCCTCTTGTCTACCGTTCGACCGACACTTGGCACCAGTCGCATGAACTTGCAGGGCGATTTGTGCGTGCCCATTATGAACAGCAGTCTCGAGGTGATTGGAACAGTCAACTTCAACTTCTTGGTCATTACGCCCTTCTATCATCCCAACATGGAGATTACTTCCAGACAGACGTACTGGAAAAAGCTCTCGTCGACCATGGTCATCGGCCATCGCGGCCTTGGCAAGAACATCACCTCCAACAAGTCTCTGCAGCTCGGCGAGAACACGCTGCCCTCCTTCATCGCCGCGGCCAACCTCGGCGCCCAATACGTCGAGTTTGACGTGCAGCTCACCAAGGATCACGTCCCCGTCATCTACCACGACTTCCTCGTCAGCGAAACCGGCATTGATGCACCCGTCCACACGCTTACTCTGGAGCAATTCTTGCACATCAACTCAGATTCCAGCAGAAGCAGCAAGGCCAACCCAAGCCTGAACGGAAAGTCGGCTGTCGGCCGTACCCGCAGCAACAGCCTCACTCCTCAAAGATCGCTGTCCATGGGCTATGCTGGCTCCGGTCTGCAACAAGAGATGGAGGAGCGCATGAAGCACACCCGAGACTTTAAAGAGAAGGGCTACAAGGCCAACTCTCGAGGCAACTTTATTCAGGCGCCCTTTGCGACGCTAGAGGATCTGTTCCGTAAGCTGCCGGAGCACATTGGCTTCAACATTGAGTTGAAGTATCCCATGCTTCACGAGAGCGAGGAGCACGAGATGGACACGTATGCGGTGGAACTGAACTCTTTCTGCGATACTGTCCTGTCCAAGGTCTACGATCTGGCTGGAGAGAGACACATCATCTTCAGCTCCTTCAACCCGGATATCTGCCTGTGTCTCAGCTACAAGCAGCCCTCGATTCCTATTCTGTTCCTTACAGATGCGGGTGTTTCCCCGGTCGGCGACGTTCGAGCGTCGTCGCTGCAGGAGGCTATTCGATTTGCTAGCCGCTGGAACCTTTTGGGCATCGTTTCCGCGGCCGAGCCCTTGATCAACAGTCCTCGTCTGGTGAGGGTTGTCAAGGAGAATGGATTGGTCTGTGTCAGTTACGGCATGCTGAATAATGATCCACTGATGGTTCAGGTACGTCTAACGCTGACGATAAGGTTGTCTATTACGATTTTATCGGTGAAGCTAACATATCACAGCGCCAAGTCAAAGAGGGCATCGATGCCGTCATCGTGGACAGCGTCCTGGCTATCCGAAAAGGACTCACGAGTGCCGAGGCTACTGCGGAGCCACAAAAGGCAGAGATTTCCGAAACGACAGAAAGCTCGACAGAAGAAGAGACTGTGGTTATTGCTCAGCCCGTCTCCGAACCATCACAGAACTTTAGCCTTGCCAATAGCAATGGCACAACGCTCTCTACTTAGACGCATAGACAAGACAAGGAGAGAAGGTATATAGATGGTGTTTGTTTTGGCGCTTTTTCAACACAATGGTGCCGGGAGCCAGTACGGCCTCGGCTGGCTATGCATAGCACGCATGCATGCATTAGAACATCGTTTGAGGGGGGTTTTTTTCCCCCCGTGGCATGAGCTGGAATGACGTTTGATTTGGGGGAGCGGGCATGATAGATGGAGACGAGCGATGGTAGAGATGCCTGTATGGCTGAACGAGAGATGACATAGAATACGAAGGTTATTTTCCGCCGCCACATACCATTTGCCGTTTCTACTGAGGACTGGACGTTTCACTTGACGTGGTGGCCTACTACAGCGTTTCGTTGAGGGAATCACTGAGAAATGGCAGAACGCATATACTGAAGGATGGATGGAACTCGTCTCTTGAAAGAACAAACAGCGGTAGTATTTTCGTGTCACGCGACAGAATACCCTACACTAACTACCCATCAAGGTTCAAGCAATGGATCAGATAAAAACCCCGATGATAATACTGGTACATAGCATCTCAGCGCGGAATGTTGCCTCTTTTTTTCTTGAAACATCTCCAAATTTTAAAACTTCCCAAAATTGCGCACCAAGACTTGCTTCGTACTTTTCCCATCCAACTTGCATGGAAATCCTACGCGCGTCAAGAGCAAATAGACGCAAAGACTGGCCCTCTCCAACCCAACCCTCCCTCGGAGCATATTACTCTAAACACAAAAAAAAAAAAAGACGCATAAACCTCCGCGATTTCTGGTGCGCTTTGCTCGGAGATCACCCAACTGTACCCAGTAGTTAATTCACGTCGGTATACATACTCTTTCGGGCAAAACTCGCATCGAGCAACACTCACTCAACTCACTTCAGTCAAATCCACCTGCTTCCTTCGAGGGAATCCAACAGACGGAGAAAAATTCCTCTTCCATTCTTCAAACCCATCCAACGCCGCAATCCGATGCGCTAACGCAGCAACGCGGAAAACAAAACCTGCCCTTCTGTAATCTGCAGAACATCATCTTCCTACCTTGATACAAGCATAAGATTCAAAACAAGAAAAAAGGCGCGAAACGGACTCGGAGAAGGTCCTCCCCGCGGAAGTGTCTGTGTGTTGCTTGCTTGCTTGCTTGTTGGCTTGTTGGCTTCCGTCTTCTTCTCCTCCCTCGCTCACTCACCCACCAATATCCCGTTTTCTTCTTTTCCTGAAAAGTCCTGAAAGGAATCGACTTTAATGAAGGATAAGCTGGGGGAATATTCCAGCTAGGTCAGTAAAGGCAAGTCAATGTTCTGGAATCCCAAAGGCGGGCAACCAGTCGGGTCCGAGTCAGTCAGCCAGACGGCCAACGCAACGAAACTTCGCCCACTTCCCTTATCCCTTCGATAAGGCATGTAATATGCATGGAGCGAATTGCAGTGTTGCATGCAGAAGGAGAATGCAGAGAACCCTCTGACCCCGCGCTTCTGCTTCTCTGCATATCCGGGTGGCCTATTCTTGGGAGAATGGATGTGAGGGGCGGCCTTCCTCAATGGGATTTGCGTGAGCTCACAGGGCAAAAAAAGGTGTCATCACAACTGGTTCTCGAGTTGTGTCGTGCGTAGGCCGTGTCGTGGAATCCTGCAGCGGCCAACTTCCCTCCCCTGCGAGCGGTACATTTGCTCCCGCCTCAGCCCTTCTCACCCACCCCCTCAAGCCGTGCGCCTGTGCCTTCTTCTCCCCCGGAGTCTCGCCCAGGGGCGGCAGATAGGATGGTAGTACAAAGTCTGTGTAGTAAGCCATGTCTAGCCCAAGCCCTGCTCCCTTGTCTTGCGAGTGCGAATGCGAAGAGTGCCCTCTGTTAGGAGGGGAGTGCTGCTGGTAGAATTCCATACTGTCACGCTCCCACGAAATGCCTTGTAGACCCCTGAACCCTGCCTTGGGACGGACCGGGTGCAATGTCGAGCAAGCAAACGCCATGGGCCGTGTCCTAAGGATGGCGCTTGATGCTTCCTTTGGCTGCCGACTTGTGTCGGCTCTGCGCCCGTAGCCAGACTGTTGTCCTTTCGAGCAAACATCGCCATTTCTGCGTAATGTACGGTAGCAGAGGCTGGCCGGCATCTGTTGCTGCGCAGCGTCAGCCACCGCACTTGTATGTCATTGTGATTTAGGCTCAAGACAAGCAAGAAAAAAGGGTTGCCGGATCTAAAGCTTAGTCCAACGGGCTGGCGGGAAATCTCCGATCGCGGTGGGGTCAGAATCATCATCGTTCAACACCCCTGGCCCCGCCTAGCCGTGCAAACGCTCTCATCACCACGTTTTTGACGCTTGTCTCTATTCTTTGCTTCGCATTTCGGGGTTCGGTATTGCGTTGCTGTTATTATCTCTCCTCCCATGCTGACCAGCGGACAAGGACTGGCCATCCACGTGCAGCGTTCTGTACTGTTCTGCGAGAGTCCAATGAGCTACTCCCGTCCCAAGAAACAACGGCTATGCTGGCCGAAAATAGTAGACATAGAAACAGTGGGATTCGAGGCGCATTAGCCAGGCGCCTCACCGTAACAGAGTCGCATACACCTGCATATCTGATACACAGGTGTCTGTGTGCGTCAGGTATGGCCACCTATTCTGGCGCTCAACCGGAGGCACGTCCACCCGAGGGCCTTCCATTAGCAGCTGCCAGACAGTGGACATCGCTTTGTATGTTTGAAACCCGTTGACGGAGGCTCCGAATTTGTAGGTACGGTGTTGATTGGTTCGTAATGTGGCGAATCAGGAGCGACGAAGCTCCCTTTCAAGCGTCGTGGTTGTCCATCGTCGTCAACAGCCGTGACACAATCTGCGGAGCAGATCAAGATCGTCCGGCAGCATGCTATGTCTTTGCTGTACAAGCATGACCCCGTCTCGAAAGTCCCCGTCATCAAATCAGCAATCTTGGTCAATAGCCTAGCTGCTTACCCACTTGCAGCTCACCGTGCAGGGTTTGCGCCATGGCTTGGCCTTTTGGGGTTCGATTTCTCATCCTGGACTGGCAGATGCGAGGAGTTTCATCTTCGGGCCAAATCTTCCCCAGATACCGGCCACTGTGATTCATCGATTCGAGCAGGCTGGCTTCACCGAGCGCGTACTGCTGCAAGAGTGCACGTCTACAGCAAGGCAAATCAAGGAAGCGTCTCTCAGCTTTGGACGATGCAGACACGTACCGGGCTCCTGGGAGAAGTACAATGCAGTAGTATGTGCTGTGATCCTGTAGGCAAAACATGCAGACGGAAACAGCTGGAGATCTGGACCGTCTCTGCGCAAAGTGAGGCGCAGCCATATCCTCACGGAAGCGGGAAGTGATGAGAAACATCTAGGCATCCATTGAGAAAAAGCCTTTGCATCGCGCTATTGCATGTAGTCTGCAACAAGGACGGCCCTTGGTCAGCACACCAAGTGCTACCAAACTCCTAAAGTATACCACATCAGTCTCCGAGCACTGGAAGCGGTTAACAGAGGAGCCAGCGAGGAAGAACCAGCCATTCTCACCGATAGAAATAGGAAGGCGGGTAACAGATGTGCCACCATCAACACCAACCATCAGCCGCTAGCTGCATCAAGCCGATTCCTTGGATATTCCTTTAGTATTCCTTAAGTGTTCCTCGAACGTTCCTTGGGCCCTTCCCTGGCTGCATCCTCGTACGCTGTCTGTTTATTCTCCGAGGGGCCAGAGAGCAGCGCCCGCTCTAGCGCCCCCTTACAGGTTAGTGAAACCGGTTGCTGGTCTACCGATGCCAGATTGAAGTTGTTTTAGGTGATGTAAGATGAGACGCCCTTGTAGATGTTTGTGCACTGGAAGAAGGATTCCTCCGAGTCGGAGACGACACCACCTCGGTGGCCTGAGGACTAAAGAGTCAACTCTCCCCATGCAAGGTACCCGTCCACTTCATTTACCATTTTGCCGCTTGGGAAACAGTCCGATGATTCTCGAGCTCCTCCTTGGGATCTCAGAGGGGGTTGGCCCGGCTCGGCTTATGCTTTCCCAAGCTGGACATGCTTGATTTTCCCCATCTGCCGTTTTAATGAGATTTGTTTCACTGTTAATTCGCTGGTCTGAGATGTTTCTTGGTTCAACGCAGCTCTTTCGGCAGTCCGGCAGAAAAACGAACAAAGTGAAGCAGCTATGCCTCAGTGTATGAAGACAAGCTCTGGTTTCTGAATACTTTCAGTTCGGGTAGTAAACATCCGGCTGCTGGCCATTTGATATGCTTAACCGTTTGACTGCTTATTAGAGGGTAGTACTACCCGTTCCGGCCGGTTTGACGACGCTCGGTCTCGCCGTGTTGTCTTAGGAATAACGTCTTTGGACGGTAGCCGCGCGCTTTCACCCTTCCTGTTGTCTCCTCTCTGTTATCATATCTCGGGACATGAAAGCTCCGTTTCCCATTTCGGCATCTCTGCCAACTTTATCGATATCTTCGTACTTATCTGCCCAAGCGGCGTGCATGTGTATGTGTAGGACGGAGAGAGTGGATAAGCTGCTGCTGCATCAATTCAGGACAGCGGTCCCGTATCTTACATCTCATCATGTGCTTTCACGCATGCTCCAACAAGCCCATGACTAGCTAGCCTGTCGTATGGCTTGACAGTTCCGGGGAAGCGTAGACTATATCGAGGTATACATGTGCATATGCACCTGGCTGGTGCTGGCAGGTTCGGTTCCGAAAGAGCGATGCGTGTTTCAGATACAGATAGTTTTTGAGCTGTCTGATCTTTCGACGGATATGCATTCTAGAACGTCGGCCGCAAACGATCCTGCGGGTTGCCCCAACACCTTGCTATGGTGATATAACCGATGTCGTAGATACCACCCCAGAAGGTAGCTTTTCTTGTGCTTCGAGAAGAACTTGGCGTATGAACTGTGGTCATAAGGTTACATTGTTGCTTATGAGTTTTAATAGTTGGCGGGATAGAGTGAAGCATTCGATCCCTCCATCTCCACACAAATTCTTCCAATAAGCTAGCTCGTGAGCTCTTTCTCCCTAAGCAGCATGTTGTACGGGGGCACGGAAAAGACGTTGCCGCCTTGTCTCCGAGTGAGGCTCATACCTGCGCCCGGTGCTGATTCGGGATCAAAGTCATCTTTTCACACCGACTTCATATATGTCTCGATAACGGGGCTATGCCTTATCTCGATCACTGGAACCATATATGGCTAGCTGACCTGCTTCCAGGTCAGCGTCGGCGAAAAAGGTGTATGTAGGTAATCGACAGGAAAATACTCGGACTTGGACTCTCGGCGTGGTCGTTTCGGAGGCATTCGATTCAACAACAAAGGATAGCAGCACTTTCTGCTAGTTTCAGTTGGTCTCTAACACCTCATCGCCGTGCCCGTAAACGGAGTTGCAATTGGTACTCCAAAAGTGAGTGAGGCGAATCTGGCCCACGCGGGACTGTATTGAGCGTCCGTAACGGCCAGGCTTGAAAGTGAACCCCTAGCGACGGCACAGACAGCAGCAGAGGGGACGAGGGAGAGCTTCTCCTCGCAAACAACGCCGTTGTTCCTTCAGTAACCGTTCTGAGTATGCCTGTGCGTCTCAAAAGGGCATGTCGAACGGCAATAGCAGCACCTTGTCCAAGTAGGCTAGTTGTCATCCTGCGCATGCGGGCCGCCGTCTAGGCCTGCTGCTGCTCTCTGTCCTGGTATTTGCGCGGCAAGTTCTTGTAGGGTGGCATCAGGCGCGATGGCGTGGGCCGCGGTCGCAGTCGTGGTAGTTGATGCTGACCACCATTTGTCACGGCATCTGTGACGGGTTTAAGTCGTCGTCTTAGCGTTTCTGAAACGCTCGCTAGTGATTCTGGGGATCGATCTCGTGGGCGCTGAGATCCTCCCACGTGGGCAACAACAGGCTTCGGACCGGTGGTTTATGCTCACGTCTATTACTGCTCGTCAGCAAGACTGCGGAGCGTTGGCACAACACGGGTCAAGAGGTTCTTGGGCCAGTGCTGAATTATTTCCCAGATACAACAACGTAGAGTTGGCCGGTATTGGAACGTTCCGCTATTCCAAATGTCGCCTTGGCAGCAATTTAGCGAATCACGGCCTACCTTTGTTACAAACAGGTAGCATGTAGGAACCGTCTGAAACAGCAGTATCTTTTCTTCTTCGTTGCTCCCTCAAGCACGGATGACGTCGCAACTGGAGTCTTATGCAGCCTTGGGTACAGCGCCCGCAATTGCCATCGTCCAAGAGGACCTTGATGAATTCGCAGGTGAACAGACTCATCTCGGGAGCTGAATTGTGCCGGATCCCCGGAGTGTCGTGCGAGAGCTGGCGAGGGAAGTCGTTCCTGCAAGCAGGTGTATGTGAACAGGAGGCCGGTCAGCCCAGCATGTCCCGATGTGTCTCCGTTTAGCCCTATCTGTGAACCAAGAGGCATATTGCTGAGGTTCGCTCGCTTGGGAATAGATAATCCCCGCTTTGCTTTTGCAGCTTTGAAGTGGACGAGGCGTATACTATCCCTACTGGCCCTGTAAGGCCAAGAATAGGCTTCTACCCCGGGAATTGTTCCCTGGCCGGTTCTTGGCGAATGGGACGTTGGCTGAAGACCGAACCCTTGCGAAATGTTAGATGCTAATGCAATATCACGGCAATTATTGACATGGATTTCGGACCTGCCCCCACCCTTTTCATGCACCTTGAGAGGTGTCCCAGCCTCTCAAACCTGAAGCGATGGGCATATTTGCCTCATGAGGGTTGTATCGATGTAACGGTGATTGCGCGCAAGGTGTAGCTTGGGGGTGAGACGTAGAGCTGCTGCTTAAGCAACATGCCGACTGAGCAGCTTCGAGAATCCAGCCACCAAGCGGCCAGTCGCCAAGATCCCAAGGTCGCAAGTGGGATGCTCCAATTCTGTTTGGGGCCTTGCTCAGGCTGCTGACATTGCAGCAGCAGCAGCAGCAACAGCAGCAGAGGCCGCGGTCGAGACTGAGCCAACTTGGCCTGCCTCTTCGCGCATCTTGACGAAATATGAGCGTACGGCTTGCCCCGAGCTCGTAGGCGTCGACAGGCATCATGGATTCTTCGCAGCAATGCCCAGTATTAGAGGCCTGGTCGAGTCGAGGGTCATCTTGTCCTTGCCAGTACGGAGGAATACCACGCGATTGCCGCCCTGTCCTTGTCCGTCCAGCATCTGCCCTGGCCAAACACGCGAGTGATGGCTGTCATTGCGCTTAATGCCCATGCTCTCCAGTCGCTGCAAGGTTTGCTGTTCAACGGCGGCACAGCGTGCTGCTGTTGGTGATGGCGTCGTCCCGAGCCGTTGTCGAGGGAATGCAGGTGCTAGCTAGACCAGGCAGCTGCTTGAGGCGAAACTCAGGTGATGATAACAGGAAGCCAGGGATCATCGGTCATGTGCGATAAGGGCAACCTGCTTCAGGTCGGTGAGGCCAAATCCATTGGAATTGGATGTTACGGCCTAGGTAGGTACTGCCTTAAGGGTCCACACATGGTAAGGTATGACTGCCCTGCTAAGGCCGTACCTCTTGCACGTGGACAGTGCAGCCTGTTACAAGCATCATCTTCCTTGTCGATGCCTACTGGTACCTCTAGTACTTCTATCTAACGGGAACATCTTCCAACAACTCCGAGCCGTCAGTCGCCTGAGACAGTCTGGACTCTGGACAAAGACTCCGTGTCCGAAGACTCTTCGAATCGTGTTCGATTGCCCGATGCGTTGCAGATAACCCATTACTACCGCCTCCAACCATTCGGAATCTCTGTCGCCCAGCTTGTAGGTGTCAGTATTAAAGCGCCTCAATGACAAACAAGTGGTGTGCCGCATTCGGATAATGGCTCAGGGTCGCATTTGCCAAGAGTGCAACCCAGTCCGCTCACGCCATATCGTGTACCCTCAACTCTTCCCCCATTCCGTTGCCACGGACAGTCGAGATAGAGACGAGTGCCTTGTATAGCCTATCACAATGGCCGAAGAATGTCAACTCCTAGACTACCTGGGCTAGGAATCGTAGCAGGGATCCCCATGGCTTCTAGAGGGCGCAAGGTCCATGGATCATGTTGGCTGGAGATCCCCCATTCTGCACGACAGCCGAGGTGGAGCAGCATCTTGACCAGTTCTACTTCCCGGGTTCCTTGGATACAACTATAACAGCGATTCCCACGTGTACCTACATGAGGTGGTAGTACGAATGGGGCAATGGGGAGTATCGATGCGGCATATCCGCAGTCGCAGGCCTTCCTGAGCTCTGTTTCATCTGCGACATCGAAACTCTGGCGGGAAATGCCAGGATGTCAGTGTGAGGCGGTAGGAATCATGGCGGACGGAACACTCCAGGCGCAAGATGAAGACAGGATGGGGTTCATCAAGTACCCGGATGGTAAAGCAAGCGAGACTGAGTGTCACGATGGCATCTACACCAGAAACAAGGGTTCAAGAACAGGGCAAGGGCTTATGGGCTTGCTTGCCCAGTTCATCGTACTATCTAATAATAGAAGATGATACACGGATGGACAAGCTATTGAAGCAGTGCCACTGCAATTATGAATCGAACGCAAAACATCTACAGATGGTTTCCATTCCAGCACGAGAATTCTGAAACTTTGCAGCTGTGGCCGTATGATGGAATATCGCCATCAAGGTCACCACGCCAATGCTAATCTTAATCTATCTGCAAGGAAGCTCGGCAAGATAACTGATGTATGTATGCGTAATGAGCTAGTTGCTACGGATGGATCGTAGTTCTTACTTTTCAGGTTACTTTTCTGCCAATACTACGACCTACTCGGCACCGAGCAGCAGCACGATTGCTACCATTGCTTCCACTGCGACCTTGAACCAGGCAGTCTTATGCTGCTTTGTATGCTCATGCCCTTTTACTGAATTCCCATGTAATAGCGAGACTTGCCCATATCTGCAGTATCTTCAACATCTGATATTGGTCGTCTCAAGTCCGAGCACCCTCAGATCACTAATTAGGACCACCTAATCTGCCGTCCACCTGGCACGCCTTGGGCTTCTCTGTGCTAATAAGTACACAAATAACCGCTCAGATCAGTCGTAAATACCACTTCCAAGTATTGTCATTTCCCAGCTGGCTGCAGGCGGCATCTCCTGGGACTGGATGTCGACTGTGCGCTGCATCGCATCATCTGGACTTATAGCCGTCCCCCTGTTGAACCTCGGCCGCTCCCGAGTGGGGAGACATTGCACCTGGCCCTGGCCTAAAGCTTAGCGGCAGATCAAGCGTAACTCCTCTACAGGCGCTTAACTGCATGCGCAGCGTCTACGTGCATAGATAGGTACACAAATCTATGCATCTATGCGGGCCATGCAGCTACGGCGTGTTTCACCCCACCCCCACGACAAGCTTCATCCCCCTGTTCTAGCCGTTTCCTCTCCTCTTTTCTTCCTCCCCGACTACGCCAATGAGAGGCTCCGATCAGCACACCATGCGCCTCCATCGTCTCCCAGGACCGCTTCTCGCAGAGGCCCAGGACCAACAAGCGATCACGGCTTCCAGCACAGACGACCGTCGACCGTGGTTGAAGGGCTGAAGAGTGGATGCCTTTTCCTTTGTGAAGCCTTCTAGGGCTCTCGGCCATGTACCTGACGCAAAGCAGCGTGGCCGCCAGCTGCCCCAATGGACCACCAATTGCCGGTACAAACGGCCATCTGGACGAGCGTGGGAATGTGACAAAATCGCAGGCGAAACAATTTCCCTCGCTCACCTTTTCGTCCTTGTACGACACCTATACAGGACGGCACCTCCGTCTGTTACAAAGGAGAGCATGCCTTTCCAGTAGTAGCAAGTACCTGCATGTCATACGGTGTCAGCACAGCCTGCCATCGATGCATTTCTTGCCTCACAGCCGTCTCCACACTCGCTGCTACATCTTGTCGTCTTCTCTTCGCTTGCCTCCATGTGATTTCTTCGTCTCTTCTCATGGCCCAAGCTTTGGCGATCCTCACGGCTGAGCCCCCTTGGCCCTTGGAAAGGTAGCCCACTTGCAAGCCTACCTGGCAGATGCAATGCAACACATGTCAAGTAACTAATCTTACCGCGCAGGGAATATTGAGGGGAAAATACAGGTCGAAGAACGAGAGAGAGAGGTTTACATGGCTCGGCAGGTGAATCGTTCCTCATCTTGGCCCTTGAATGCCGGCTAGTTTGACAGAACCAAGGTAGCCGCACATCACCTCCATCGACTCCCCCCCGCCCTGGCCTGTACTGCGTGTAGTGCTCAGGCAAAAGCCCACTCTACCTAGGTACCCGTGGCACACTTTCTCTGTTCGTCTTCGAGGCGTTATGGGGCACCTTGGAAATAGTCAGGTGAGCTGCATTCTGAGCTTGGCTGCCCTCCCTCTGGCCCTGCGTATTCCCCGTGCCTCATGATGAAACGGCTGCAAGACGCTCAGGCTCGCCTCCATCCGTTGCTCGCCCTGACATACAGGCGTGGCTCTAAGCTCGATTGAGCGAGAGTATCTGGCCATTGTTTTCGAGTTCGTTCTCGCCGTCACATCCAAAACGGTCTGGTCAAGCTCATCGAATACGGATAATTGAGACGCCTCCCAGACAGGACATGGGGTAGGTCTGCTCGTGTCGTATGTACTCGACCCCTGTTCAACACTGAATGCTCCATCTAGACCTGCCAATGTACACACGACTACAGCCGAGGAGAGTACTATCTCTGCCTAGCCCGGCACTGAGCAGTGGCGGCTACTGCTGTTCCCGCAGCGTCTTCGCGTGCTTGCCGGACCCCTGCGGTGGTCGCTGTATAGCCAGCTCGATTTGTTTCCACTCACATGCCCTGTGTCGCTGTGAAAAGATATATATACATGTGGCATCACTTTCTCACCCTCCACACAGGATTACAGTCCTTGCCGAGCACCGACAAGTTTACCTGCCAATTGAGCAACACGGGAAGATCACAACGGATAGGCAGCAATTATTCCATCCGTTCTCTCTGTCTTGAAAAGCTGGGACCAATCCTACCGACACTCCTTGCATTTTGTCCTACCTTGGCTCGATCTACTTCATCTCGTCAATCGATTCAGCGGCGCTGTGTTTTGTATCTCAGAGACCTGCTGTCGCTTGTGCTACCGGATTCTTTCCCCGTCTGAACACACCACCATAGCTGTTTTTTATTAAAGCCGCTGCCCCCCCTTATGGTTCATCTCATACTCAGCACATGTTACGCAACGTCTCCGGATCTACTTTTACGCTCATCACTACTGCACAGCGTCGTTCCGGAGTCCTTCTCTCGTCCCGTGGAACCAACCGGCTAGGATCTGGACCCCAAATTTTCCACTCCAATCTCGCCGTTACATTCTAAGGATCCGCAATTGGACCGGTGTGGAATCTACCGATATCTTGCATCCTTCGCACTACATCTGCTCAAGCCGTGCCTTCGACTCCTGCGAGAATAAGAGCACCCCACAACAATATATCTACATATGTCGTATACGTCCGCTCACATCCGCACATACACATATATATACGCCTCCCTTAGCACCCTCACCCGACCCGAGTTTCATCTCGAATCAACCTCAGCCATCCATATTGATTGATCTGAGGCACATCACATCCATCTAATCATCTACTTCCTCAAACACTCGACACTACGATAGTGTCTCATAAGACCCTACCATACGACAAACTGTCGACCACATCACTTTAATACTTTAATTATAATACCAGGGTCTTCCCGAATTGATCACAATGTCGCAAATGACGTTCAAGGGATTTACAGACGGACCTGATTTCAGGCCGTTTGCCTGCGACTGGGAGGCGTGCAAGAAGGTATGGGACCATCAGTTACCTGATTGCAGTTATTGCAATGCAAACCAATTGACACATTGGCAGGACTTCAAACGGAGATCAGACCTCACAAGACACTATAAGATTCACACAAATGAGCGACCACACCCGTGTACAGCCCCTGGCTGCGAAAAGAGATTCATCCAGCGCAGTGCCCTCGCTGTTCACACTCGGACACACACTGGAGAGAAGCCGCACAAGTGTAAATTCCCCGGCTGCATCAAGCGATTCTCGGATGTAAGTCAACAACAAAGCATCCCGTCGCCTTTCTTCTATGAAACAGAAAACTCACGGAACAATTAGTCGTCGAGTCTTGCCAGGCACCGTCATGTTCACACAGGGAGCCGTAGTCGCAGGTGCGCACACATCGATTGCCCCAAGAGGTATGTATTTGAGTCTTGTTTGGGTACAAAGAGGTGTAGCTGACCCTGATCAGCTTTTGCCGCAACAAGCTTGCCGTCAAGCAGAAGCATCAGTCTCAACAGCGGGATATATTTGGCGTACAGATCGATTGTCTCTCCGATTCCGAATCCAGCCGGTCGTCATCTATGCCAGCCCAGCCGACTACACCCCAGCCCCTTCATGGCATGGGACTGCAGGGTAGCCTGTTCCAACACGGTTCATCTGCTTCCGATCTCGACGGCCAGGTGCAACTCTGCTACATCGATGAGCCGTTCCACTCTCCACAAGCTGGTTCTGATGACATGCATGACATGACCTCGATGCATCGTTTCAACAGCTTGCCGCTCTATGCCATGGGACAGGGCAGCGCCCATCTGGAGACGGTGGACCTGGACAGCCAGTATCCTGGCTCAATGGGGCATTCCCCAATCGATGCGTCATATCCTACTCTGGGCCTGGGCAATAGCCCGGATAGCAGTCCCACCAGCCTCCCACCGACTTCCAGCCACGGCTCCATGTCACAAAAGAGCTACTACAAGTATATGGGCTTGAATACTGCCACATACTCTCTCAAGAACGCATCGCCTATGGGACAGACTACGCCCATGATGAGCTACTCTCAACAGCTGGCTCAAGCACGGCAGCAGATGCTGATCAACCCCGGACAAATACCAAGCCAAACAGTGGCGCGCTACGGCTCCCCTCCCGTTACATTGGGGAAGTCTGAGCCGTGGTATGGATACGAGTCCTACGGCGTGTACAACATATAAACAGCAAAATTTTCCTTTGTTATTACTTCTATCTCAGCTGCTCTGACTAATAAACCGGAATACAAGAAAAGGCGAACTAAAATAAATGGGAACTCATAGGGGTTGGATAACATTTACTTTGTTACTAGCGGGGAGGCAGTCTAGTAGAGAACGGCACGGTTTTCACGAGTTCTGCGGAACGGCACAGTCTTATGAGGAGGTGGCTTAATTGCTTGTATCGATTATGTATATTCATCTTCCGTGTATAGCTGTATTTCATTTGTAGATACGCCTTTTAACAGGCTGATGAATGAAGCAAAAAATATTCAACATGAGCATGACTGGAAGTCTGAACAACCCGAAGTGCAAGCCGTAGTCAGCCACTCGAAATGTGGCTGCGGGACCCCAGCTTGCGCCACGTTTCACTCACGTGATGCAGCGTCAGAGTCCCGCCCGGAATGCTGACTAACGCACGGCGAAGGCTCGGAAAAGCCTGGTAGGCCGATCGTCGCCGATAGAACGAGGGCCGTGATTGAGTGGCAAGTTCTCTTTCCGTCTCTTTCACTGTTATTCGCGACTTCAACCGGCATCATGAGGGCGTCGAGGTAGAAGTTCTCTTGTGTCCAGCAAAACTCCCTCAGCCCGCGCTCATCTATTCCTTCTTGACGAATCGGTAGAAGGAGGGACTGTCTTATTGTCGGCATCTGCTGGGCCTGGCCGGCTCCTTCGATAGTGCCAGGTCTTGCCTGGGTAGGCTGCTGCAGCACGTCATACCCTTTACGATCGAACAGCCATTGAGGCATCCTCCGTTGTTGACTCTGGCTCCTTGACTCTTGTCGTCGCCGGATTTTGATATTCGACATCCGACTTAAGCCTTGCTATAAGGCGACGTCAATCGTGGCGATGGCGTTCCACGGTGGTCTGCTGCCTGTAAGTACCTTTGCCGGGTCTCTTGGTGGTGGCCGAGCTGTCTTCGAACTTCGACATCGAGGACGAGATACTGACGGAGAATGAATGGCAAATAGTCAATGGCAGCAGCCGCAGCGGATACCCTCCCTTCCATCACCAACACCCTCATGCGACCCTGGCGGCCCTCGTCTGTACCCCGCCAGCAGACCGATGCGACTGTTGGAGCCGAGGCTGCGCGGTCCGGTCCCGCGGCCGAGGCGAAGGAGAAGGTGAGAAGCTCATCTCGGGATGACTCGCAAAGGCTTGCGGTGCTAACTCGGATGATGTTGCAGACGGCGCGAGTCCAGTTGCCCGATTTCCTCCAGCAAGCATCAACGTACGCACCAAAGGCCGTAACCCCTAACGCGATGGCGACAACCGATGTCCGCGCTTCCATCTCTGGATTGGGCCGGGTCGGCTTGCTTGCAGCGAACCCGGTTCTACGAAGACCTTTCTTCCAACCCGTCAACACCGTCTCGTCTCCCCTGGTCAAGCTCTTTATGCGATCTACCCCCGCCGTCTCGACCCCGCTACGCGCCATGTCCACGACACGGATTCTCTCCGGAACACTCGGTCTGCAGCGCAGAGGCTTTGGAACATCGAATGGAATCTCTCGCAGCCAGCTGGCTGCTGTGGAGGAATCGGCAAACAGGAACCCCGGAAACGCAAACCTTCAAAACGCTTTTTACCAGCTTCTGCTGAGGGCCAATATGCCTGGCATCCTGGTAGAACGGTATCAAACTGGCCGCTTCGCAACAAACGCGGCGACCGAAGAGGCTTACAAGAAGGCTCTGGCTGCTCTGAATAGTGGTACGAGCACCGTGGCCACGGCCACGGCTACACCTGGATTCGCTCGTGGACAATGGGCCGGCAACGAACAGGCTATCGCCAATGCGGCCCTTAGCGGATCGATGGGCGTCAAGGGCGAGCCAATCCACGTTGTGGTCCAAGAGTCGACGCGATCTCTCGTCTTCCGTTGGGTTAAGTTCTTTGCGACCTTCATCGTCTTCACCTATCTGTGTTTCGCCGCCGTGACTATTCTGATTGAGACGCTGAGCACGTTCAGGCGTGGACCGGGGGCCAAGACGGACTCTGAAGTCAAGGCTGAGAAACAGACAACCCGATTCGACGATGTTCACGGATGCGACGAGGCCAAGGAAGAGCTACAGGAAGTGGTCGAATTCTTGCGCAACCCCGACAGCTTCTCCGATCTTGGAGCGAAGCTGCCAAAGGGTGTTCTCCTCGTTGGCCCCCCTGGTACTGGAAAGACGCTGCTCGCTCGCGCCGTGGCCGGAGAGGCGGGCGTTCCCTTCTTCTACATGTCTGGCAGTGAATTCGACGAGATCTTTGTTGGTGTGGGAGCCAAGCGCGTCCGTGAGCTCTTCGCGGCGGCAAAGGCCAAGTCCCCTGCCATCATCTTCATCGACGAACTGGATGCCATCGGTGGAAAGCGTAACCCTAGGGATCAAGCGCACTCAAAACAGACCCTGAATCAGCTTCTCACGGAACTCGATGGATTCGACACGGATACCAAGATCATCATCATGGCGGCCACCAACTTGCCCAAGTTGCTGGACAAGGCCCTTACCCGACCTGGACGTTTCGATCGACACATCAACGTGGACTTGCCGGACGTTCGTGGCCGCATTGCCATTCTGAAACATCACGCCAAGAAGATAAGGCTTTCCCCTGACGTCGACCTCGAGGCAATTGCCGCTCGCTCGCCCGGACAGTCTGGTGCCGACCTCGAGAACATGCTGAATGTCGCAGCACTGCGCGCTAGCAGAGCAAAGGCTCGTGAGGTTTCTAAGCAGGATATCGACTGGGCATTCGACCGCATCACCATGGGCGCCGAGAGAAAGTCGATGGTCGTGACGGAGAAGGAAAAGGAAATGACGGCATACCACGAAGCTGGCCACGCTCTCGTCCAGCTGTTCGAAAAGGAAAGCTCCAACAGGCTGTACAAGGTTACGATTCTTCCCAAGGGCCCCTCGCTGGGTCACACTGCTCATGTCCCCGCCATGGACAAGTACTCGTACACTGCGGCCGAGTACATGTCCAACATTCGCGTGCTTCTGGGCGGCAAGATGGCTGAAGAGATGCGGTATGGTGACGACAAAGTGACGTCTGGTGTTTCCAATGTAGGTGACTCCCTTTTGCGTGAGTTGTGAAATGAGTGCTGACCACTGGATATAGGATTTGGAGAGGGCTACCGATTTGAGCTTCATGATGGTCACCCATTTTGGCATGTCCAGCGTGCTGGGTCCGGTTGAGTACGGTCGAAGATATGAGAACCTCAGTTCCGAGACCAAGTCCATAATTGAGGGAGAGGTCCAGAAGACGCTGAGAAAGTCGTACGAAGACGTGAGAAAGGTGTTGACGGAGAAGCGGAAAGAGCTGGACCTTTTAGCACAGGCACTGGTGCAGTACGAGACGCTGGACAAGGAGGAGGTCGAAAAGGTTATCCGGGGCGAAAAGTTGCCAGGTCGGGCAATAGTGCCCAAGGGACCGCTGACGCTACCGATACCAGACGACATTCCTCCGCCTCCAGGGCTGGGAATACCGCAGCCTCACCCCCCGGAATCACCAGCCCCTCCGGCTTCTGCTAGGTCATCTGCTACATGAAGAGATGGAGAGGACGATGACGGCGATAAGCAACATGGATATGCAGCGAAGTGACGAATGCCGAAAATGTGTGGGTGGAAAACATATTTCCTTCGTTTATATGCGCGGAGTCACCGTCCGAGGTGGCTAGCGAGCAAGCCGAAGCGATGTTTTTGATACTCGAAATCATTTCAAAAGGGCAGGCCGAAGGAAAGCGACACCAGCGGTCTGGATGGCATTGTGTTGCTCGTGTGGAGGAAGCTTTGTCAAAGCGGCAAAGCGCATCAGGACGGTCTCCTTTGTGAACAGCGTGGTGTGACTCGGAATGGATGCATTTGGGACAGAAATTGGGTCTTGAAGAAATGCTACTGTACTGTATTAAAAACTCTCTATCTTGTACATTGAACACTGCTGGATTTGATATACCTCGGAATACCACCGTTTTCTGTTTCCTCTCCAGGTTTCCCTCCTGTCTTGTCATGTTCTGGAGATGACGCCGTGATTGAGACTCATATCAACTTCTACATTGCAAAGGTACTTATTGGTGGATATTCAACCTCCCCTTGTCTCCCAAACTAGTTGATCTAGTTGATTCCATCCCCCATCCAAGACTATCCCCAGCTAACGATGTGTTTCGGCTAGCTTTTGAGCTGTTATCGTGTTATCCCCGAAGCCGGATATATTCCATCGCGGCGATTATCGTGCATGCTCGTTCCCTCCCTGTTAACCCATACCCACCATGCACTGCTCGTGCTACACATGGGGCCTAGATTTGGGGGGGTTCATCACAACCACATGGACTTTTCAGACCCGCTTTGACCCATGGCGGGGAAAGAACGATGGAGGCAAGGCGGGGGGAAGGTGAAGACGTGATTTGACGTCAGGATGGGGGTTTGTGTGAGTGGGAGAATGGAAGAGAAGGAGCTATCGTTCTATCTTCCTTTTATCAATCGGCTATTTGATTCGGCTGTCTCTTCTCTTCACCTTCTTTTGAACTTTTGTCTTCTTCAACTCCCTCTCGAACGAGTGCGATTTACAGAACAATTGTACCTGTCCGTTTGTTGTTGAAACAGCTCGTGTTGTGCGAATCTCGGTGGATCAATACACTCAAGGAGACATATTCAAGATGACCAAGGTTCTCCTCACAGGTGAGTTGATGGTCCCTCTCTCGATACATAATCGGGATTGCTAACGTGTTGAATAGGTGGCTCGGGCTTCATTGCCGGTATGTCTCATACATGACCATCACGCTGCTCCTCACTGTCCAGGACATACAAACACCATGGAGACGATGACAACCACCCATCTCCAACACCCAAACCCCCTGTTACCTATGCACAAACACACCAAACTGACATAACCACCCCCAGCCCACATTCTAGAACAGCTCCTCTCCAAAAACCACACTGTCATAACCACCGTCCGCACCGAAGAAAAAGCCCAAAAGATCCGCTCCGCACACTCCTCCGCCGTCCAGTCCGGCAACCTCGTCGTCGCCATCGTCCCCGACATTGCCCTCCCCAACGCCTTCGACACCGTCGTCGCGGAGCACGCTTCCGGCCTGGAGGTGGTCCTGCATACGGCCAGCCCCTTCCACTACCGCTGGACGGACGCAGAAAAGGAACTCATCGAGCCGGCGCTCAACGGCACCCGCGGCATCCTCGAGGCCATCCATCGCGATGCCCCCTCTGTGAAGCGCGTCGTCGTAACGTCTTCCTTTGCGGCGATTCTCTCCGAGGAGAGACTCTTTGATCCGAACACCACGTTTACGGAAGAGTCGTGGAACCCGGATGGCATCGCCGACGTCGGACGGTCTCCCCCTACCGCGTACCGCGTGTCCAAGACGGCGGCCGAGCGCCTCGCGTGGGACTTTGTTGCCCAGAAGAAGCCCAACTTCGACCTCGTCACCGTAAACCCGCCAATCGTGTTCGGCCCCGTGGCGCATAGCCTCGCATCCCTTGATTCAATCAACACCTCCAACGAGCGCATCGTCGCTCTTCTCAGAGGCGAATGGAAGACTCGCATCGCCGACACGGGCCCCGTCGGTCTGTGGATCGACGTCCGCGACGCGGCCGCGGCGCACATCAAGGCCTTTGAGATCCCCGAGGCTGGGGGACACCGTCTGTTTACCGTCGGCGGCAGGACGTCAAACCGCGAGGTGGCGAGGATCGTGAGAGACAACTTCCCAGAGTATGCGGATCGGTTGCCTGGGCCTGAGGTTCCTGGCGGGGAGCCTGCGGATGAGAACAAGACTTTCAAGTATGATAACCAAAAGACGTATAAGTTGCTGGGGATTGAATGGATTCCAATTGAGAAGAGTGTTGTGGACACGGTCAAGTCGTTGAAGGCTTACGGGATTTAGATGAGTTTTGAGGGTGCCATGAAGGGGGTTGTAGCTTGATGAAGCAAGTAGACTCGATTAGAATGGCAGTGGGAAAATAGAAGCGTTAGATCTATGTATGTTGGAGCCGTTATATGATGAAACATGACTTCCTTGGTCCTCCTCTCCATCTCATGTAGCGCGCACAAGAACAGAAGTATACTACAAGCCCATCTCAATGTCCCTCTTCACTCCACCTTTGTAACGCTATTTAAGCAAACCTCATTCAGCAATGGATTCCTCGCATGCTTGACCCTCCTCGGAGACTGCAAGCCCGTCTCCCCAGACGCCCTTCCAGCACCAACATTCTCCTCTCTCGGTTTTCGAGGGCCTCCGTTTCCTTCATTCACCCCCAGAGACGACCGCGGCGCAACAGCCCCCGAGCTAGGCGAAGCTCGCCGCGTCGTAGGGCTCGTGGGCGATGCCAGCCCGGGCGACCTCAGGGGACTCCTCCGGCCATCGGCGGGGAGACTCGGCAGCGCCCTCGTCGGAGGAGGACCGGGACTGGCCAGACCTCGAATCGTCGCCGGAGGCGTCTTCTTCTCGTACATTCGGGCCGGCTGCCTGTGAAGAAGCTCGCTGTACGGCATCTGCGCCGTCGTCGAGTCTGAGGATGCGTTCGACGCTGCCCTCAGGGTGCTGGCCCTGCTGAATACGCTCGAGAGGCTGCCAGCAGCCGGCGGGATGTCGTTGCGGGGTGGCCGTGGCGGGGGACCCGTCGTCGTCGTCATTGAAATCGTCGTTGTTGCCGTGATGGTGCCGCTGGGCTGCTCGTCCCGATCTTCCAGGGGCCTGCTGCTCTTGTTGGCGGGTCTGGTGGACTTGGACGGCGGAGAAGAGAGCGGCGGCATGGGAGCCAGCGGCACGGCAGTCCATTCTTCTTCCGGATCTTCCTCCTCCTCATCGTCACGCCGACGGCGGTGGTTGTTGCGGCGGAGGCTCAGGGCCCTGGTCAGCAAGAAGCGGCGCTCCTGCAGCCGTGCAGGAGGCGTCAGGGGGCCGCTGGGCGGCAGCGGTCCGGCATAGGAGCTTGATGGCGAGATGAGCGGCGTGGGAGGGAGGCTGCTGGGCTTGACGGGACGGCTGATGCGCTTCTTGTTTCGGAGGCGCATCCTTAGACGCAGGTGCCATGCGATGAGGGCGACGACGGCCAAGATGCCGACCATGACGGATACGCCAATGGTGACCTTTGTTCCAGAGGGCACTTTGCTCGCGTCCCGGGCTCGCTCGTGAAGAGGCTTCGACGTCTCCGTCGTTGTGACCAGGCGAAGCGTGCGAGATCCTGAGGCAGTCGAGCCATGTGCTATCTCGGACGCAGGAGGCGAGCTGATCGTGATCGTGATGGTGTGGAAGCCCTCTACTAGGAAACCTGATGGAGTGGCGGTTGGGAGAGCGCCAGTGGGTGCAGTGTTCTCCTGGCGAGCATTTTCTCTTCCGTGTATGCTGTTTGAGAAATCATGTGCCTGACTTGGGGATGCTAAATTGGTTCCAAAATGGTAGCCATCCCTGCCGATATGAATGTTAAGAAGTGTGTCTTGAGCATGCGTGGCCAGGGAGTGGACAATACCTTTGACAAGAACTGAGGACCCGGCTGAGGCTCACTAGAAGAACACTTAGCTATACATACTGCTGATGTCGCAGGAGCCGACGCACAGTCCAGATCAACGTCTCCTATGGCGTTCATCTCACACAGCCGTGAGCCACAACAGTAAAGCATAGGGAAGCCTTGTCCCTTGTTCTTAAGCCGGTTCGAAAACGCCTGACCTAATGCCCCGTCCTCATCTCCCTTGGGCGCCAGTAATGTCAAGAACCGTGCCTGGCAGTCTGAAGCACAAGCTTGAACATGCTGCGAATTACCTCTAGAGTAAAGAATAGAGTCGTCAATGCAGTGAGCTTCTTCCATGGCGATTCGTTTCACGGTACTCCAGTGTCTATCTGCAAGTCTAGCTTTCAGATGAGAGAACGAGTCCAGCAGAACAAGTCGTGAACTCGTCAAGGATAAGGCAAAGATTTCTAAGCCACTTTTGGTGAGAATAACTGTCTGTAGTCATGTAAGAAGCGAGGGTATATGCTACATGAGCAACGACAAGGACGCCAGTTCAGACTTTCGCTAAAGTCAAAGATACTGGATAGCAGGGAGGGCAAAGGTATCAAGGTTCACCTGTCGGGGGTTTGAGTGTATACTATATATCTCGTGGATTACGACCTCTCGGTACGGGGAGGAAACACAGGTGTGAGGATGCTCATGTCCCTTTTGGCAGGGAACATCGAGCATCTGAGCCTCGAAGGAGAACGAGCAACGGACGGTGCCATGGCCATATGCAGGTGGGTCTCACACGGTTCTGCAGCATACCGCTCCCGACGAGAACAGCCTCGTATGGCCATCGGGCTGTAGCTACATCGCTGGAGAGACTTGAAAATACTGTGGTATGCGTCCCTATCAAACGCCCAATAGCCTCCATCAACGTCGGGGGCGTCCGGATACGAAGAGGGCGCTAATGGGATGGAAACCATGCGAGAGCCTCTGATGAAGGCGTCATGTCCGGGGCACAACAACCTGGTCGAGCTGTAGACTATCCAGCGGCAGCTCGCCTCCATCCAATTTGTGTGTCTCGTGGAACCCTTCCAAGTGCCGTAGCGGATGATTGCTTCCCGGTGGCTTCCCCTGGGCTCCCCCCCTGTCGGCTCATGGCATCCTCGTGGAAAGATCAAATCAGCATATACGAGTCGTAGATCTCCGGGGACAAACGCCGCCGTGACCGTCGCACCCCTGTTCTCCTGATTGCTCGTTCAACGTCGATTCGGGGTGGCAATCTCCAACGGCAAACACACCAGCCATTCGACTCCACGCGGAAGTGGGCGTCTCCGATTCCTTCGAAGCTGGCCGCTCGAGCGTGCTTCGGAGGGCTGAAGGCAGCATATAGTATTCTGCCCAATAGCCTGGTAGCAAGCCTGTACGACACGCCTTCAGTTGAATCGGAGTGTATGCTGCAGCTGGAGCTGGTGTTGCCTGACGGCCGGTAATGCCAAGCGGAGGGGGATTTCTTAAAGCAGTCAATGACCTCTACTTACTCGTTAAAATAGCATAAACGGCGCTGAGCCGAGTACGTTGCTTGCGAGATTTTCGAGGAGCAAGTTTATCTCCTCCGGGAAAGTCGGTGCAGATAGCATACGATGATGAGACGATATGCGAGTCAACAAACACTGACCTTGGGAGTGCTCTCGAGTGACAATGGAATAGCAGACTGTGGTGCTGGTTTCCACTGGAACTTGGAGAAATGGAAGCGAGAGAGAAGGCCGCAGCTGGCCGTCCAGGGGTCACACAATGCCAGCAGCCCATCTGTCCTGTCCCAAGTCCATGTGGCATCATTGTTTGCGATAAGCCGGCACTAGGCCAGCAATCTCGGGGATAGACGAGACCTGACAAACAAGCAAAACACGCCCACGCGGCCTTTCCCTTTCTCGCAGCTGCCGAGAAGCTTGCAGAGGGTGCAGCCCCTTATGAGACCGCATTTCGCAGCGTGGTGGAAAAGGCGTCCCCCATTTTGGAGTAGGCAACGGCGGACACAGATACGGCCAAGGCAGTCGTACCAGGGGTGATGGCAGAGGAGTAGAAACCCACGTGTTACCCATCTATCGCCAGAGCAAAAGCGAGGTTCGATACGCTCACCAGCGAGGCACCGTGGAACCCCAGGCTCGGACAGCAGAAGCCAAGGAAAGCCCATTCTTGTCCCTTGCAGTAGCAGTGGCACACTCCGCGCTGCTCGGCGCCATCGAGATCATATCAGGGGAAAGGAGACGCAGAAAAAAAGGTTGCCGTGCAGGGGTCCTGCAGCCCGAGCGGCTGAAATGCGTCGTGGAGAGCTCACGACTTGCATGAAGCTGCAAACCGGTGGCCGGAAAGTCGCCAGTCAGAGCAGAGTCAACATTTGGCTTCGTATTCATGCTGCGCGCGAACGAGGTTTGCGAGTCGGGCGTTTGGAGAGCGCAGCTGATCAACGCCCCGGCGTTCTGCGAGGTAACCATAGCGGAGGAGAAGAGGAACCGGGAGGATGCAATGACGTCTTTTTGCTTCGGAAGACGGGCCTGGTCCCTTTGCTCTGTGCTTCTCTGTGCACTCGTGTCTTTGACTTCCTCTGTGATTGTGCCTCTGTCGCCCTCACGGTCCGTCTCGCGGCTTCACTCGTTATCTTTCCCGTGCACCTCGCTCTGTCTCTGGTCTCCTCAGGTTTCCTCTCCGGCTGTCCAGGACAGGACAAATCCCAGCCCTGTGAAGGACGCGAATCCCTCTGGACACCTCCCATGCTCTTTACATGCAGTGCCTCAATCCAAACAATGCAGGGCGCCCGTATACAATAGCCTGGCTTACGCGACCGACCTGCAAGCCCCCTTCAATGCACAAAGCCGCCACCCAGGGCGCACAACCACCGTTTCCTCCAGCGGTGTGACGGTTTTTGTCCTGAAAGCAAAGGCAACATGATTAGGGCAAAGAGAGGCGATGAACGGATTCGAGCAACGAGAGGTCGCTTGCTTTCGAAGAAACTAGTGTGCGAGTAGTCGATAACAGAGAATGCACAGCATTCTGAGCGTGAGGTGAGGATGTTATACCAGCCGCAGAGTAGCGAAATCGAGAGCCTTGTAGAAGGCATTCTCTGGGTTTTGGATGTTGGGTCGGTGCGGTCAGCTGAAGCGCAGGAAGCGTGGATGGACGCAGATTAATTGGCGAGATATACGCATTGGTGTACGAAGGTGAGAGAGAGCCAATGATGGTGTTGAGGGCAAGTTCAAGTCGTGCACGACGCTGCCGGTTATCGGGCTCTCGTTATCGTTGTCCTCGGTGAAAGGTACCTTGGTATAGTTGTATGTACAGTACCTATGGGTTGGGTGATACAGGTCCGCGATAGGAAACGAGGCCAATCATTGCATGCGCTGTAGATTAAAATCAATAGGCTGAGTAGTAGCTGAAGGAAGATGAAAGTTGATGGTTCCAAGCAATGGCGGTGGTTATCGAGACGAGGTGTGGTGAGAAGATGCAGTACCAGCATGTTGCTGCATTATCCTGAGTTGGCTGCAACCCAAACGATGCAATGGGCGGGACACAGCAGCAATACAATTATCAATGTCTGCGTGTCTCAAGAGGTATTTATCACTGGATTTGATCATATGAGACTTTGAATTACAGACCCGAATGGATCAGGTGGTCCAACTCGTTCGGTCATGCCTCGAACTTATAGCCATGCTCTCAACTTACAGGGTACGAAGTAGTCTACATGCTCTCCAGCTTCCAGCTCTGTTGACCCAAGTTGCCATTGGTACCTCGATATCTTCCTGAGTGACATCGCCTTGTATTCTAGACCCCCTCTGATAGTGAGTTTCATGTCCTGAACTCACAGTTGCAAGGCACATCCTCGTCTCTGTATAGGTAAGCCCTTGCTTCAGCCTTTGCGGGGAGGATCCATCTCTCCATCTCCATCTCCATACTCCCGTCTTCACCCCAGGCCAAAACAAGCCTAGCTCCCTCGGCGCGCGCCTGAGCCTCGGCACCTTGGCGGAGTTTCGCATCAAACAGCCCCGGATATGGACATCGGAGAGACGACAACTCCATCCAAATCCTGGGGTAATAAGCATCGTCAGCCATGTAAGTTTCAGGTTTTCTTTCCATCATCTCATAAAAGTCCGTCTGCCTTGGCGTTCTTTTTCATCTCGACCCTTCGATTGATCATCTGCCCCAGTGACAAGCCACGGTATCATCAGAGGGCTGTATAGCTTCATCTCCTTGACACGCCCCGTCACTCACAACAGCACCCACCTCGCCCACCATGTCCAACAAGGCCCAAACCCGCATCCAAGCACTCTCCTCCCAACTCCTCCCCCCTATAGCCAAAGTCGCCCCCGGCTCAAGCAAACCCCGAGTCCAAGACAAAGTCGTCGTTATCACAGGTAAAAACCTCCCCCTCCCTCTCTCTCTCTCCATTCCCTCTCACCTCAACCCCCCCTCCATCGCATCCAAACCCCATCATCACACATCACTCATCGCCCCTCGTTTTCTCATCCTCATCCTCTCAACTCACTCACTCACACTTTTCATACATACAAAACAGGCGCCAACTCCGCCCTCGGAATAGGCAGAGCAACCGCCCACCAGTACGCCGAGAGCGGCGCCAAGGCCCTCTACCTCTGCGACTTCGACGCCTCCAACCTCGAGGTGCACAAGCAGGAAATCTCACAGCTGTACCCGGCTGTCGACGTCCACACGCGCCAGTTCGATGCCTCGGATGAAGCCAAGGTCAAGGCCGTGGTTGACGACGCAGTGCAGCGCTACGGCCGCCTCGACGTCTTCTTCGCCAACGCGGGCATCACCGGTCCCAACGTCATCTTCACCGGCCTCAGCGCCGAGGATTTTATGAATGTGTACAAGGTCAACACCCTGAGGTTCGTTTCCCTGGCTCTCCATACCCTCACATATATACAGCTTGTCCATCTATTCCGACGAAGACTAACCCAAAAGCTACTAAAGCGTCTTCCTCGCCGCCAAACACGCCGCCCCAGCCATGGCAAAAACATCCCCCCAGAAGCCCGCTCCCGGCGGCAGCATCATCGGCACCGCCTCCGTCGCCGGCCTCCGCTCCAACGCCGGCAGCACCGCCTACTCCGCCGCCAAGGCCGGCGTCGTCTCCCTCGCCCAGACAATCTCCTACCAGCTCGCCGGCTCCGGCGTCCGCGTCAACGCCATCTGCCCCGGCATCATCGAGACTGGCATGACCGCGCCCGTGTACGAGGCTGCGCGCGCGCGGGGCAGCGAGAAGAAGATTGGGCAGCTGAACCCGACGAAGCGTGGCGGGCGTGCGGATGAGGTTGCGCGCGTGGTCCTGTTCTTGGGGAGCGATGAGGCGAGCTATGTGAACGGACAGGCCTGGGCTGTCGATGGAGGATTGAGCGCTGGACATCCTTTTGTCCCGGGCAAGCTCGCCTAGGAGGATGTAGCCCAAGTCTCATGCGTTGAGAGTTGTACATTATGTCGATAGGAAAGAAGCGAAATCCTATACATAGACATCCTGGTGTCCATGTGTTCTACTTAGCTGCTCATCGGGGTATCATTGCCTCCACTGCTCTCCAGCGACGCAGACAGCACTGCAATCCGCGCCAAGGTGGCCTCTTTCCATGTCCTGTACTCTGCCCTACGGCCCTCGCTCAAGTAATCGTATTTATCCTGGAACATGGTATCCGCTCTTTGTTGCTGACCCTGGGCCGCATCCTCCTCCTCGTGTGGATGCTCGACATCATCACCCTGCCGCAGGTTTTGATCCATGACATCCGTGATCCCATGGTACCAGTCGGTCTCTAACCAGCCACTTTCACGAACCCTTGACACCGCGGCGTCAAAATCGTCATCTTTCAGATCCGTCCAGCCTTCCCAGAGGACATCTGGCTCTACTCCTTTGACCTCGACTTCCTGCCGGGCTCGGCCAAGCTGACCGAGAACCTCGGCGCGAGCCGGTTTGTAGATTTGAGGCTGCATCGCTTGCTCAAGATCCGCGTCGCTCACGCGCATCGCGACAAAGAAGACAATGGCCGCACATAACGCCGTCGTGTTCTCCCATGCCCACGCATCCTTCGTTTTCCGTCCCCCAGGGAGCAAAATCGACTCCATGCCCGCCAGCATCGACGGCGCCAATTTCTTGTGTCCGGACCCAGCGCAGAGGTGCCGTATGACGGGCTGAACCCAGGGGTACATGTCGGAATCTTGGATGCTCAGGTGGCCATGCTTGCTCGATTTGGTCGGCGTATTGGGATTCGAGCCCGCCTGTTTTCGAAACTGCGCAAGACTGGTCTCTTTGGTGGGCTCAGGCCGTGAAGGGACTGGGCGTGTCTGCGATGCCGGCGACTCCCCCACGTCCCGCTGCCTGCGTGTTCTGCGCCCGCTGGCTGACGTATTTGGAAGGATGTTGTCAAGATGTGTGTAGAGGCGCTTATAGATCCGAGGAGGTACAGGTGGCCGAGGCTCTATCGTCGGGAGGTCAAGCGGAATCTTGAGTCTGCGGGTAGTTCTCAACTGATTAATGACCGAAAACACCTTCGAAGCTGGATCGGTGGGAGTAATCGATTACCTGTTGCAGGCAATGTGCGCACAGGCATAGAGGCGGGCAATCTCCTCTTCGGCTTTGAGAGTGCTGGCTAGATGCCGCGACTGGGCGAGGAGGGAGCTGGCGGATTCGACGAGGGAGGGGGGCAGGTCGGAGCCGTATGTCGGCATCAGCGAGACGAGGGCGAGCTCGACTGACTTGCTCATGATGAGGGGATTGCGATGATGTCTTTCTGGAGGGACGGAGAGATGATGGGGGAGCTTGGAAATGCTCGGCTGCTGGCGTGAGAAGTGGTTCGCGAAGGGAGACGCGAGGCGGGGCGGAGGGACAACGCGAGATCACGGGGTCCAGCTTATAGGCAGAGACCTGAGCAGCGGTTACAGTTGATATACTAGCAGAAAGATGTTTCACAAGCTGGCTCATGTTTCGATTGGAGTTCTCAGCGTATGTACAATAGACGGATAGCACCGGACTGAAGAGTCGAGATGACCAGCCTGTATGAGTCAATGCCCATGTGATGCTACAAGAGATAAAGACGTTGCATTGGGGAAGTACTGTAGCTTCAGCGCTGTTCGGATGCCGTTATGGCGCCCCCCCCGCCCCTGGGCGTCACTCTGCCATGTGCGCCGTAGCGCAAAAGCACAGCTAACGAAGCGCCACCTCTCATCTCGGCCTCTTCTCAGCATCGTGTACTTGTACTTGCAATTGTCGCAACCCACTGCATCGCATCCTGTCGCATTGCATTCTGTCTTTTCCTCCTCTCGTTACTTTCTCTGTCCAGCGAATCCTTCAGATTGCGCGACAAGATGCGATCGTTCCTCCTCTGCTCCGCCGTCGCGGGTCTGGCCATTGCCCACGGCTCGCACTCCCAGAAGCCAATTGTCGATGCAAACGCCAACTGGATGACAAAACACATGGCCGGTAAGCTCCCGAGACCCAGATTGCCGAATTCCCTTCGATCAATGATTAGTACTAAACCACCGCCCTCCCTTCTAGAGGAGCACCACGTCGACGGCTGGGACGCCGCCTCCTTCTTCACCCTCCACGACTACGACAGCGACGGCTACTGGAAAGGCGACGAGCTGCTCCGCACCTACGGCCTCATGGACGAGTCCAACAAGCACGTCTCCTGGGAGCGCCGCGACGAGATCCTGCGCGGGCTGCTGGACCTGCTCGACCTCAACCGCGACGGCGTCGTCAGCCGCGACGAGTGGAAGGACTTCACCGCGCAGGGCAAGACGCTGCCGGACATGAACACGGGGCCCGGCCACCACGGCGACGACGAGTACGAGTACGAGATCCACCATTGGGAGAAGTACCACGACGAGAACTCCAAGCTCGAGGACCTGAACCATCCCGAGGATATCGAGCATTTCAAGAAGCATGAGGAGATGGAGGAGGAGGAGGAGAGGCTGGAGAAGATGGACCAGATGGCCATCATAGAGGAGAATATCCCCAAGATATTCCTCAAGGACAGCTGAAGAGGCTAGCCATGATTGAGGAATGCTTATGAGACAGACTTTGGGAAAGCGACGGCGCAGTTCGGGGGCTGATAGGAGGAGGATGAATCCGCCATGATGTTGATATGTTGAATGTTTCTGATGTGCTGCATATATTAACTCTTCATGTACAATTATTAGATATACTACCTACTACTACTTTTACTCCCTCTAATAGACACATCAAAGACACAATGCCAGACCCCCGGCGCAAACGTCTTGACCTGCTCAACATGCTCCACGCTCGGCACCCTCGACTGCGCCCCTAAAGAATCCTCCTCCTCAGCAGCCCACGCCTCAAGTATGCCCTGAACGGAAGCCCTCCGAGATTCAAGATCCTCCACCCCAACATTCTCGTGCAAATGCAACCAAGCCTCCGTCGTCGTCGTCGCCAACCCCGTCATCTCCCACGCGCTCTTCCACACCGGCTCGCTCGTAGGCAGAAACCCGCAATTGACGTGCTCGATGTCGCGGGCAAGCCCCTTCTCGTGCGCCTCCCGTATGCGTCCCCCGGCCCTCTCGTTGCTCTCCAGAAAGACGACGATCTGCTCTCCCCCAGCCAACAGGGTCTCCATCGACATCCTCAACTCCTCCCCTTGAACGACTTTGACAGTCCACTTGTTCGCCAGGGCACCTCGTCGAAGCCCCTCCACGCTCCAGGGATTAATCTCCCAGCACAGAACCCTCATCCCCAGCTTGGCATATGAAAACACAAAGTACCCAATCCCGGCATACAGATCCACTGCCCATCTATCCTCTCCTCCTCCTCCTCCTCCTCCTCCTCCTCCTCCTCCTCCTCCTCGCCATCTCACAGAAGAAGGGCTTTTGAATCCCAAGACGCGGGCCTTCTCCTTGACGTTCCCCCGCGAAAACATGGTCCATCTGGGCGCCCACGTCTGCATGATCCCATTCTGCTTCGTCCCGACCCAAAACGCCTCATCAAAGTCCCTCTCCGTAGGCTCCTCGCCGACTACGACTCCCGCAGGTCCAAAATCGCCAAAGAGCATCTTCAGTCCGCTCGGACTCCTGCGCACGTTCACGGCTTCTTCTTCTTCTTCTCCATCCTTGTGCAGCGGAATGCCCTCGTTCACGGCAAGATGGGTGACCTTGCCCTGTCCAGCTTTGGATATATGCTCCAGGATGGACGTCCATAGCGCATCACGGGCTTCTTCGTCGCAGGCCCGAAGCAAAGAGGCCCACGGTTCGCTGGCGAAGCTTCCCGTCGGGAGTAAGGCGAGAGGCTCATAGACGGTGAAGCGCTTCGGCGCCGAGCTCAACAGCCTTTCGTTTCGAGAGTCCTGGTCATCATCATGACTGCCGGGACTTGTAGAGGCAAGTGTTGTGGTGATCCATTTCGAGACTGCGGCTGTGATGGGATTGACTTGACGCGGCTTCGGTTTTCGGTGGCGACTTTCGCTGCCTGACTGCTGGGGCCTCATTGAGCTGACACCGTCGAGTGATTCAGTTAAGTAATGAGATTCGTATAGAATCACATGCGTAGGGACATGTAGTCATCTCTTCAGTTTACAAGTGGCTGCTCGTTGCATTATTCGTGATGATGGAGAAGATGAGACGTAAATGTGAGGTTGAGATTTCTGCAGCCCACTTACTCACTACTGCGTCAAGCCAACTCGACCACCAGCAACACCAACTCAATCAGCCTCAATCAGCATCGCCAATAGAGAGAAACCAAGACAACGTGTATCAAATATCCTTCTAATAATAATCAGCGCTATTCGTGTCCGCTAGCCAGATCCCCGCCCGTCCTACCCATAATCCTGATGCGTCGTCGATTCTTCAAAGTCCTGGATATCTCAACCCGGATGCTAGTAGTTTACATGCAAAAACCCAACCCGACTCGTCCCAATCTAATTCATCTCTGTCTCCCATCCCCCGTCTCTCCCCTACCCCTTCTCTTCTTCGTCACTCTCACAGTCTCATCACAAAAAGTAGTCGCCCGGCGATCTACGACTTGCGGGGACATGCCTCATGTCATCTGGAACCGCGGAGAATATGCTAAACTTGGGGGCCAGGTCATTGTCGACCGTCATTATTGACGCGACGTTGCCGCATCGGTAGCAGTAGTTGGGCGCCGACCAGACCGTCACGACTGAATTTTCGTCAAAATGATACTGGGAATTGGGATTAGCCACGTCGGCGCAAAGCAGCTAGGCTTCTCATATTCTCGAGGCCAACTCACTTTATATCCTTCATTCACAAGCTGATGCGCTCGCGCAATCAACTTTAGGCCGTTGACATGGTTGAACTCGGTGGCAACCTTGTCGCCAAACAGCCACCCTGCTCCTCTCGGGCTCACGGCCCACGTGTCAATGTCGTCAGGATCTGACCATACGAGATCGCAAAACGCTCCCTCGTGGGGGATTTCCTGCGCGCGGGCAACGACACGGATCTGATCGATAGTCCGGATCTCGGGACTCAGGCCGCCGTGGACGCAGAGGAGCTCCCCATCGACGATGGCAGCGAGAACGAGGAAGTCGAAGACATGGCAGCATGCCTTCCATACGGATGCGTTGCCGTATTTCTGCTGACATTCTTCGTAGAAGCCGTACACCTGTGTGATTTGGCGGGATTCGTGGTTCCCTCGGACAAGAACAATGCGATCGGGGTATCTATACGGCGTCAGTATTGTTCGAAATAAACCAAAGAACAGATGGGACCAGAAGAGAGGTTTTTTTTTAAAAGAGATCGCCCCATCCCATGCAGCGCTGAGGCAAGGGAGCATTCCAAAGGCAACAAGCGGTAACAACATACTTTGCCTTCAAGCACATGAGCAATGTAAACGCCTCCAAGCTAAAGTATCCTCTATCGACGTAGTCTCCAAGAAAGACAAAGCGAGTCTCCGCGCTCTGCGACGACGTCACCGTGCTCGTCGCGGGCACATCGCCGGCTGCCTGCTGCTGCTGCTCGTCCTCGCCGTCCTCGTCGCCGTCCGCGTCGCCCGCGCTATCGGCGCCGCCCCCAGGCGACTTTAGCTTCTTGCGCAGCTTCGGGTTTGTGATCTCGGTGGGCGGCTCGATGTCCTCGGAGGTGATGACGGTGGTCGCCGACTTGGGCGCCTGGACGTTGGTCTCGCCCGGCATGCCGCCGGCGACGCGGAAGAGCTCGAGCAGGTCGTAGAACTGGCCGTGGATGTCGCCGCAGACGGTGACGGGCGTGCAGACGGGCTGGATGTTGGACTCTGCGACAACACTCGTGGCGTTAGCGACTGCGTTTCCACACACACACTCCCTCTCTCTCTCTGCTTGTTCGTGCCATACCCTCCATCAATATCTCCTTGACCTTTTCGCACAGCTCCTTCATGGCCCTCTCGGGCAGGTAGTGGCACTGCTTGGCCTCCTCCAGCCACTCGTCTAGCCCGGCATTGGGGCCCAGGTTGGCAGGCCCTGGTCGAGGTACGTTTGCCGTCATCGTAGCGACTGGGAGAGGCGACGTCGCAAGCTGCTGGGTCGAAGACAGCCCGACAGGATGCCGATATGCGGGTGATGTAGGAGGTGGATGGATGGCTGTGATTAGAGATTAGATGCTTTCATCAGCGGCCCAAGATGGCCATCGAGTTTCTGTGGTGGGGGGTTTTGGCTGCGGCGGTGTTTGGCAGCGGTTTCAGGGCGCCAGGGGCTGCGCTTCAGTGGGACGAGGGCGCCGGATCTTCCTCGGAGGGGCCTGTGCGCCTGCTGGACAGTGACGTGCTGCGCTAATGGGAGCCGCTGGAGGTGCCTTGCCTCGACTGTGCTCCACTGGCCTTTCAGTGGCTGACTGATATGTGGTGACGACTGGATGCTCACTCACGTCCTACATGGAAGTTGATGATACTGCCTGACCGGTTATGCACGCCTCTCTCCCTCTTGTCTCGTAAAGCCCCATGTATTGTACTGCCTGCCTTCTTACCTACTCTCTTACTCGGTGTATGATTCTCAGAGCTGCACCCATCTTTGTCATCATCACCTTCAGCATTCCATCAGACCTCGTCTCATCTTCATCCGCCGCGGCACGTGACCGCTCCATAGACCTAAACGCAAGTCGCTGCTCAACCACGGCGCAGAAAAACGAGGCTCGAGCGACTCCCATTTCACAACCTCAACGTGAGAGCATTGCCGTCTGACCAACCGCCGCCGCCCTGCTTCACCTCTGACACACGCCAATCGTTACTCCCTGCCGTACACCGTGACTAGTGGGCCCGCGTTTTCTCAAATGACGAAAGGCTGCGACTCCATCTCTGATCATCGTTCATCCTCGCCCATCTGACCCTCACCATCTCGAATCTCAGCCTCGCTCTCGACGGCCGCCGGATTGGCTGACCAGGCTCCTTTGATGCTTGCACATGCTGCTACAGACTCCTGACGTCAGGTCTCCCAAGCTCTGCGACATGCGCAATGTCGACTCAAACACCGCAGGTCCTATCTCGCAGGACAAACGCCTCGGCAGCCGAGTCTACCAAGGTGAGATGATGCCCGGCGCTCTGTCGGGGAACCGCTGAACTGATGCGCCCTGCTCAGGGTAAAGCCGCCGCCGACCGTCCAGGTAAGGGCAAGGGCTCAGCTGAGAAGCACGGCGAGGCTCGAAGCACCGCCCACGATGCAGACACGCCAAAGGCGACCAAGACCAGAGCTCCCCAGGAAGGCGAAAAGGTCATCATCCGCCGCCTGCCGCCTGGCCTGACTGAGGCTGAATGTCTGTCTATCCTGGGACCTGAGTGGGCTGTGGGCAATGGAAAGGTCGACTGGTTCTCCTATGCCGCTGGCAAGGTCTCCAACGAGTACGTCTCCGAGCCTCCAAATGCGCATTTTCTTTCTCTTTGTTACCTCAGGACTTGGACGCACTAACACTGGCGATCAAAGGCTCTCGAAGCCATCGCGGCCCGCCAGAGCATACATCCACCTGATGCGCAAGGAATACATTATGCCACTCAGTGACATCGTTCGAAACGCCAACTGGGAGGACGCAAAATCTACCTTCACCAGCCCTTCTCTCATCGGACCCCCTGTCCTAGAGATTGCCCTCTACAAGAAGGTTCCAGGGAACAAGAAGCGGGTAGATGCTCGGCAGGGAACTATCGATCAGGACCCCGAGTTCATGGCATTCCTTGAAGAGCTTGCCAACCCCACTCCGCCCAAAGAAGGTATCGAGAATGATGACGTCGAGGAGGCATCCGAAACCAAGGTCACCACCACGCCTTTGATTGAGTATTTGAAGGAAAAGAAGGCAAATAAAGCCAAGGAGGCTGCTGCTGCCAAGAGCGCAAAGCACGCAAGGCAACAAGAGGCCTCGGCGTCAAAAGGCAAAGCCGCGTCAAAGGAGGACGAGACCTCTAAAAAGAAGGGCAAGGAGGCCAAGAACCCAAAATCGGAGAAGGCTGCCCCTAAAGAGCCTGTCAAGATCCTCACTAAGAAGGCCGCTGCTGCTGAGCAATCTACTGAAGCCTCCAAGCAGGCCGCAAGTCAGACCAACAAAGCCAGCACAAGTGATACTGCTGCCAGCACCGCAGAAGCGACTCCCAAGAGTCGCCGTGCCGGCGTCTCGATTGCCGCCCGCATATTGCAGCGAGACCTTGGCCTTAGCCCTGGCAGTGCCTATCGACGAGCCCGACAAGACGCTGCAAAGGCAGAGGCCGGTTCCAAGCCTGCCGCAGCCGGCAAGGAGAGCAAAGAACAGCCCAGCCCAGCGAACGAAAACACGGCACCCAGTGAGCCGGCTCCGGCTGAATCAAAAAGTTCTCAAGCACCTGCCAAAGACAACGCCTCCAAGGGCCAGCAGTCAGCGCGCAAGGCTCGTGGCGGTAAAAATGCCGACAAGGCCAAGACCTCGGAATCGCCCAGCACGACCACGCCTGTCATTCTCAAAAAGAAGGGTGGCGCCGGCGGCGAGGGAGATGCAGCAAGATCTGCTGCTGAGACGGCCTCCGCCACCCAGCAAAACAACAGCTCCAAGCCGGCCACCGGTGCGGCAAACGGTTCCAAGGGTGCTTCTGCCAAGTCTTCGGGCACTCAGAAGAAATCCGGCGCAGCCTCTTCGTCCGCCAACGCCACCCGCGGCTTTGTGAAGCACGCCAACTCTTCCCAGGGCATTACGGAGCCCGTGTTGAAGCAGGCTCTCGAGGCGTTCGGCGCCGTCACGTTCATCGAGGTGGACAAACGCAAGGGCTTTGCTTATGTCGATTTTGCAGACCACTCTGGCCTTGCCAAGGCCATCTCAGCCAGTCCCATCGCTGTCGCGCAAGGCACGGTCCAGGTCTTGGAGCGCAAGGACAAGAAGCCTGCCGCTTCCACCACATCTGGCAGCGGCAACACTGCTGCCACACCTTCCACGTCTAACACGGCGAAGGACGGTGCTGCTCCCGAGAAGAGCTCGAATGCGAACTCTGGGCGTGGCAGGCGTGGAAGGGGCGGTAAGGGAGCAGCAGCTTCTACTAATGGAACTGCTGTTGCTGCAACGAGCGGCGGCTGAGCAGTTCTACGACTTCTGTCAAACCCTTTGACGCTTTTCATATCATTCCAGTTTAGACATTGATCTTCACAGATCCCGTCGACTCAGGTGCGCCTCCAAAGCTCGGAATTTTTCCAAAGCTCGGAGTCTTTCTTCCCCATGGGGAAAGGAAGAAAGGCTAGCCTTAAAGTGGGATACGAAAAGTGAGAGACTCGTTTCTCACGCTTTACGCTGTAAGAATGTGGAAAATCACGAGAGTCAATCTTCCATCGCTTGCCGGGGCCCAATCTACTGCAAAAGATTGTCTAATGACTCGGAACTAGGGGCAGAAGGAGAGGGCACTCTTGTTCTGCCATTCCGCTGCTGGGGACTCCGACGGTACACGATAAGTCCTTTGTTCCGAGGTCGAATGGGGGGTTTCTCCATCCCCCCTAAAGATACCTGTATATAGGCAAGCATGTAAATCTGCAAGATGAGTGAGCGAGCGAATCGCGGAGAGCTTCATGACTGCCAGGGTCTCGGGCTTCATATTGGTAGCTAGCTTTCTCGAAAGGCCATCTGGTCCCGTAGCCGAATGCCAATTTTGCAGCGAAACAAACATTGTTCGAGCTCCATGTATTCTGTTTTGGTGAACGATCAGAACTAGGTCGTTACACTTGGTCATGCTTTGAACATATAGAAAACAGCTTAGATTCTGTCTCTTCCGAGACCTTGGCGAAACCGCAATTCCACTACGTCAACTGGTCAGTCAGTCTACCGTAGATATAGGCAATGAGCATCACGCATTACGACGGACTTTGGCACGCTCGTCGAGGTAGAAATCTTCATGCTAGAGAGCAAAGCAGCATTTTATAAGCCGAGGTAGTAACCACTTTTCACCCGCAAGGGATCATCCACATACATCTAATTCCAAAGCATACAAAGGCGTTGAGACAGAAAACGAATCAGAATACAAAAACCCACAAACATAATCGTAAAGGCTGGAGACGAAATGAAGAAGAAGCACAAATTTGGTGAGACAAGAAAAATAGAAAATCCAACAAGAAAATAGCAAGGGGAATAAAAAGGCAAAGACGAAAAAAGAAAAGAGGGTAACAAAAGGAAAACATGAGAACCAATCCTCCGTCTATGTCATAAGTGACCAGATACCGTTACATCGTAATCGTAGAAACCCAGCGTACATCTATCCAAGCCAAAACAACATACAACACGACTGCTAACAAGAAACCCACCGCAACGGCTTCTCCTTCAGAGGCAATTCGTCGTACCCTGGCCTTCAGATCACCCAGCCAAAGCCTTTGTCCGGCCTCGCGCCGTGCTGCTCTTAGCCCAGGAAGGCCATCAAGACTGCTGCAATTGTTGGTGACTTGATAGCTCAGCGTCTTGTTGTTCTGGGCCTGTTTCGCAGAGTAGTTGTCTAGATTGGGGCGCTGTTCAAACACGGAAAGCTCGGTGAGCTTTTCGCCATCCCGAAGCCCTCGGCGGAGGATGTCTTCAACAGTCCCAAAGACGACGGGAGCGTTGCTTGAGTCATCCCCGTCACCCTCAGAAGAGTAGAGTTCCTTCTTGACCCGCGGGACACCAAAGCCACAGCTGGTTTGGGTCTGCCAAATGTCGCAAAGGATGACGGCGCGAGCACCGTCAAAAGCCTCTCGTTTGCCCTTTGCAATCTTGCGCACCAAGTCAGGGAATGCGGGCTGATCCCACTCCACAACCGTGGCACGACAAAAGAGTCGTAGGATGCCCGGCGAAGGGCCAAAGCTCATAAACATGAGACAAAGGCGGCCATTCTCGTACGCATGAGAAATTGTCTCGCACCCAGATCCAGTTCGATCAATGTAGGCGCACTGGTTTGGGCCGAAGACGGCAAAGTGCGCATCAAGACCTTTGGGGGAGACGTTGACGTGACGGCCGTGAGTAGAAGCTGATCCAGTGAAGAAGACCGGCTGTCGCTCTGCCCAGCGAGCATGTTCATCAGAAAGAGCAGGGGAAAGCTTCATGATGCCAGGCAGCGGTGATGTGCTGGAAATTTCTGCACGAACTCAACGACTTACAAGTGAACCCGAAAGCAGAAACGAACTAGGGGGGCAACTAGGCAGCAGGAGAGGGGTGCGATGGCCGAAATATAGAGCTGATCGCCGGGAAACAATGTAGAACAAGATGGCGAGCAGGGAAGAAAAGAAGAGTCAGAAAAGGAAAACCAAGAAACGACCGACATCGACGACCTAGCCGAGCCGTCTTGCAGTCGGCAAATTCCCTTTACAGTTGACGGCATCCCGAGCGGGTCGCGATGCGTCACTCCAAAGGATCGCAGGAGTCGATGCTAACATCCAAGCAGCATAGTGCCCAAAATAGCCGGGTGGGTAAAAGACAAAGCGGAGAAAGACATTGGTCCAAGATGCATGATCCAGATCCGAGAACGGCAGAGGGTCGGTTTGAGTACCCGCAGAAAATCCTGGGGCGAGATCGGACAAGTGGAACCGGGGCCGTAAGAAAAGCATACATATCCCGATTGTTGAATTTGACCGAAGCCGATATCAGAAACCGACAATGGTAGAAGGGCAAAACAAAGAAGTGTTGAAGTAGAAGAGACAGCCCCATTGGGCATCATGAGGTGAAGAAGGACGCAAATCGAAACGAAGTCAAGTGAGGCAAACCACTCGACGAAGAGCAACTAGCTCCACAGCGAGCGCCACGATGCAGCCTGCAAGCATGCACGCGGCTGTCTAGGCAACCAATACGCTTTTCTCTTTCTTTTTTTTTTCTCTCTTTTTGTGGTATGTTTGTTTTCTTTGTCGTTGACTGGCATCCAGGGAGACCCAGCCTTACTCAGTCCTGGGCTGAGGGATGGGATAGGGATGGTAATTGCCGTCCTCGTAACTCCCGTCATCGTCGAACACGGCGGCTGTGCTTCCAGCGACGCTGAAGATCCGAGGAGTCATTGGGTTTGCTGCCGTCCGGGGAATGCTGGCATAGACGGGCTTGCTGCCAGGTGTGACAACGGGCACTTGCACGTGTCCCATGTGGCCGTTGTGTCCGTTGAGGCCGTGAGGCCCGCCATGGGGGCCGTGGAGTCCATTGGGTCCAGTGATTCCGTTGGGCCCGTTGGTGTAACTGCGAGTGGAGGATCCCGAGGCTGACGACGACCGGCCGCCGGGGCCCCAGCCCTCGATGAAGCTGTTGCGCCGGTGGGCCATCGGGGGAGGTGGAGGCGCCGGAGCGGGCGGGGCCGGGCGCCTCTCCTCGAAGCGACGAGAGAGGCGTTCCTTTTCCGCCTTGTGCTCCTTCTTCTCCTTCTCCCTTTCTTTGTCCTTTTCCTTTTCCTTTTCCTTGTCACGCTTGTCTTCCTTGGTGCGGTCGCGCGACTTTTCCCTGTCTCGGACACGGCTACGTTCCTCGCGGTCCTCCTTGCGCTCCTTCTTACTTGAGGAGCGGGAGACCTTGGGGCGCTCCGGCAGTGAGCCGGACTGACCGCTACCGGCGTTGGAGGAGAAGGAGGGAGCAGCGCTGTTCAGCGCATTGTAACGGTGGGAGAGCTCGGTGTACTTGGCCTTGAGGTCGTCGAAGCCCCGGGCCAGCTCGCCGTTCTCGTGGCGGAGCCGATCATTTTCCTTTATGAGGAGCTCATATCTTTCTTGGAATGCGGCGGCGCCATCCTTGAAGGTTTGATTCTGGGCCTTGAGGTCGGTGATGATGGCCGTCGCCTCAGTGAGCTTCTTGTCGGCCTGGTTGTATAAAATGAGGTAGCGGTCCCTTTCTGAGTTAGTTTTGTTCAGCTCGGTGTGAGCATTGTTGAGAGAGTCGAGCAGGTGACGGTCAATGTCGGAGGGTACTGCAAGATTGTAAGTACAGGTAAGCGACAGGATCGGTGGAATCCCACTCGTAGGGGACGGAGAGGAAGTTTAATGCGGCAGAAGAAGGAAGACAGGGTAGACGAACCGAAAGGCGATTGCGCCTGCGACACCGAGGCCCTGCGCGAATGGGAGGAGACTCGCTGATGCAGAGACATGGCTGGCGATATGATTTGCGACCGATAGACAGACGCAAGATGAGTCTTATCAGGTAACACCTTTTTTTTTTCTCGCTCTCTCTCTGGTTTCTTTTTTTCCCAATCGCAGGTGGGATGCGACGCTGCCCAACGCTTGTGCGGCAGGGGTGGGAAAAGACGCAGGCGATCAAGCAGCCGAGGCACCCAAAGCCCTTTTTTTTCACTCGTCAACCCAAGCGCGCTATGCACCGGGCGCTGTGGAATATGCAGGTCGAGGGCAGAGATGTGTCTGCAAATGCAAAAATGCTCATGTGCGTCTGCAAGGTCCGCACGCTTTCAGATGGAGTCGCGTGTCGGAGGTGCAAGGGACACGATTCGACGGATGTGTCGCCTGGGAGGATCTGGACAGAACAGGACAGGACCAGGGGCTGAGGAAATTCACTGCAAAGTGGCCGGACGGGAGGGAGGGTGTGGCGCCATACAGGTGGTAATAGCGATAATAGTACTAAGAGGTGTCAGCAGAGAGAGAGAACCATATCACATAAACAAACCAGGCGTGTAATATCAAGGTAGACACTGCAAGAAGGAGGAAGGACAAGAGTGTCAGAGTATCGAGTACATGGACGTGCGGTATCACGCAGTGTAAGCCGTCCCGGCAAGGTACTCCTCCAGCTCAGCAATCCTCACGGGAATCCACGCGCCCCTTCACCTCCAGCCCACGGCCTAAGGTATTCTTGTTCTCATTCTCACACGCCCCGTCGTGTATCTGCTACAACGCCAAACATCCCATGGACTGGCCCTCGGGCGTCTCCCAAAACCCTCCGAGTCCTTGTCACGGCCGTCTTCTGTCCCGCGATTGGCCACGCAGAGGGCTGTGTCTTTTTCTTTGTCAAGGCGTCGACGGCTGCCTTGGTCGATTTTTTTTCTGCTTTACAGCCCCCAAGAATGAATGGTGCTGCCGCTAATGAGATGCAGGAGAAGCCAAAAGATTCGATTGGATTGGGTGAGCTTGCTCATTTCCTCCTTCTTTCTCGGACACGCTGCAGCCTGCCGCGGACCAGGTGAGCTGGCATGAGAGAAGCCGATCGAAGACGGTGAGTCACTCAGGACTTGCAAATGAGGTAAGCTGGCTGGATATCACGAGATGGTGTTGAATGTCTTGACGCTGTCTTGAGCTGAACTGTGGAGGTATATCTACAACCTGAAAACCTCGGTCGATACTTGGGACGACATCCCCAATACATCAACGGTTGCTTGACATTATGCTCTTTTCTATTGTCGCATGTGAGCCCTGGTTCAGTCACAATAATCACTTCAACTCCGAGGTCGTCCTTGATGCTGGTGTCGATGCTGCTGCGACCCGAACGTCACCGCCTTCAAGCACAACTGACCTCCTCTCAAAGGCAGCCTTCCGTCGATTCCATTCCATTCCGCATCGTAGTGGCTGCCACTTCACCGATCTTCCAATTTCAATGGTTGGTGTTCCTGCTTTCCTTCTCTGGCCGCACCGCAGCGCCGTCACGGCTCAAGAGGTCAATGCATGCATGTAGGGCTCAAACTTGACAGCGCATGTCGTATCGTAGCGATCCGATAGACACACGCGGGAAGCCTGCAGAAATCGGAGTGTCACCGCCGCAGAGGTGCATGTACGTACGTGCCTCTGAGACAACCTGCAGATTTGCTCATCCACTGTCCAATTTTTCATTGTGAATTTTTAAACCGACAAACCATCAGAATGCCATAGACAGATCCCATCTTCATGCACCAAATTCCCACTAAACAGCGTCTACCTTGCTTTAGGCATCAACTCGGCGGATCGGGCCGCTCTCACCAGCGCTGACTTGGACGCCGTGGCTTGGGCCCGGTCTGTGGCAGTGTCGGGATGACAAGTGACGGCGACCAAACGGCTGCGTCTTCTCAACCAAAGACGCCTCCGACTGTCTACATGTATTTGTTGTACCGTAGGTACTTAGGTGAGCGCTTCATTCACTCTGCCATTCTCATGTTTCCTCCCCAGGCAAACCGGGGATCCCCATCATCACACAGAAGCGCATCAAAGTGGCAAAAAGCTGCCCAAGCACTCAACCCTCCGTAGAACCACATCCAATCCTTCAACTTTCTTCGTACAACCAGCCACCTCATCACCGTGGCTCGACATGAGAAAACGCCTTAATAAACGCCTAAACGAACTCCGTCCTCCACAGGCTCAAAAGCGGACATCTTCGTCATCACTCTGTTTTCTTCTTCTTCAACGTTTCACGTCATTTCCGAGTTGGACCATGTGTAACATTTTGTGTTGTCCTTATGCCCCTTCAACACACCGAAATTGAAGCATTTCTTTTTCTTTTTTTCCGCTTCCTTGGCTTTTGCTTGTGGTGTTTCGAGAGCACAGCATCCAACGACTCCATCTATGCACCAAGCAAACACAGAAAAGTGCAGGGGAGAACCCAGGCTTGGGAGAGGCAAAGTTACACATACCCGAGCAACAAGCCATGACAACTAAGTATAGTATTCAGTTCACGTACCCCCAAAACAGGGGTGTTCTAACCCCATAGAAGATAAATGCTTCATTGCGGTCGCCACTTGAAATGCAACAACGTCTGAATATAACAGCCAAGTAACAAAAGTCTTTATCCATCCATACTCTTTTTCCTATTCAATATTTCTCGAAGCCAGCGTTTGCTTGTGGCTTTCTTATCAGGCTGTGCTTATACCTTATGAACTCTAATAAGCATCGCGTGATGACATATCGATATCGAACGGCATACTCGAGATTTTTAGTGTACAACTTATGAAAATAGTTCACATGACGCTTCTCCAGGCTTTTCTGAGACTTGATGCCATACGGATGCATCACGAGTCGGACGATACTGGTTGGTCGCATGTACATGGCTCTCATTTTACAAAAGAAAGAAAAAGGAGTGATGTATATTTATGGGGTATATGTTATGTTTCCCAACGTCTCACGTCGTAAAGCAAATAAAAAGCGTTATGCAGAAACCAAAGTATAAAGAAGATCCCGTCAATATTTCATCAAATCCAAGAGACATATGAGACGTGATATCATATCCAAATCCGAATCCTAAACCCATCAAACCGTATAAATACCTGTACAAAAAAAAAAAAAGAGAAGTGAAGCCCGAGGTTCGGCGCTGGTTCGTCTATATGCAAGAAGCAACAGCAAGTCAGTCAACCGTCTATCCTATAGTCGATAACCCCAACATACCCAAAGTGAAAGCCCAAGTAATACAGTCGACAATCTCCGGGGTTACTCTGCAGGTAAAAGTGACCGTGTAAAGACCCAGGAAGACAGACAAGAAGAAGATGAAGGAGAAAGACCATAGCAAAGGAGAGGGTAAAGACGCTCAGATCATATCGTTGCGCCGCAAAATGTCCTCATACGCCTTCATCTTCCTCGTCCTCGTCTCCATCAAGTCGAAGATATCATTGTACCGCTTCAGCAGCTCGTCGTACCGCGACCGCCAGTGCTTATACTGATGCTTCCAAAACTCGACATCGCCAAGAAGCTCCGACACGCGCCGGCTGAAGCTCTGCTCGAGCTGCCTCGACAAGCTCCGGTTCTTCTCCCTCAGGCCCGCATTCTCCTCCCTCAGCTCGAGGTTATCGGCCTCGAGCTTCGTAATCTTGAACCGCAGCCTCTCCTCCTCGCGGAGGTGCTTGGAGGAGCTGTCGCCAATTGTCTTGTCGATGCTCCGGCGGAGCGCCTCGTTCTCGATCGTCAGCACGCCGATCTGCTTCTCGAGCCCGGGGACGACGACGACGGTCAGGCGCTTGGCCTCGGCCTGGGCGGTGGCGGCGGTCGACTTGAGGCGGTTGACTTCGTCGACGACGGACTTGTTGAGCTCCTCCAGCTTGCGCTCCTTGTCGACGAGGGCGTTCCACTCGTCGAGGCTGACTTTGATGTAGTCGATTTCGCGGACGCGGTTGTGGTGGCCGCCGTAGGAGCGCGACCGCTTGATGGAGACGAACTGCTGCCGGCCCTCAGGGGTGGTTTCGACGAACCACCGCTTGGCCATTGTTGCTGAGTTGAGTAGCTGGTGTTGTGTTCCTGATAGAGGGTTGCTGTTGGTGACGATGATATTGTAAAGTTGCCGTTGAGTTAGTTGTAGCTGAGAAAGGATAAGTTGAAGAAGTAACGTAGTTGAAGTAATGTAATGGTCAAACCAAAGCCATCAGAAGACACTGGGGCCCAGGCAGAGTATATATAAACCAGCCCTGAGACTACACAGAAGCACTCGGTCAGTCCAGGTGACCGAAGCAGACACCCCAATCTGTCAACTCATCCAAGTGCTGAATGATGAGCCTCAGCCACAATAATGTCAAGACTGAGTCTTTCTCCGAAGAGTGTGGACCCGTATCATCATCCTCCAGAAATAGGACTCTTGCCTGTTCAAAGAGGGGGGCCATCAAAGAACAAGGGCGGCAACACGCATGAACACACACACACATACAGTCCTACAAACGCGGCCCGTAACCGTTCACTGAATGAAATATGTTCAAAAATCTTTGTACTTTGCAAAAGCTATTGAACGATGACCACCATCAGGAGATGTGGCTGCTTGGTAGTGAGGGTGGCTTTGCGTACGGTCGAAGGAAGCACTTCGACCAGGGCCGTGGTCTTTTTTAGTCTCATGAGGGCCGGCAGGTTCGAGACCAGGTTTAGTTTTGAACATCAACTGTTCAAAGTCCTTGGGGGCCCTGGGGGGGGAAGAAGAGGCACCTCGCACAGAGTCCACGAGGCGGAGTCGCCTGGACGTGGTCACCCGGTGTCGGCCTTTGGGTGAGAAACGTAAAGGGGAGGAACATGAAAGCCCTGCACAACTCGGCCATAGCTGAGATGATTAGTGATGGAGAGTACAGAGGCAGAAGGCAAAGGCATATCGATTTGAATCCAGTTTCGGTTGTCGCTGTCTGTCGAGCTCCGTCTTAAGAAAAAAAAAAGCATCGTCAATCGTATCGCCAATCTTCCATGAACCCATGCACGTCAACGATGGGCCGCAGCAACGGGCGGAATAAGCGCGAGCGACCACTGCAGGCACGCTGCATCTTCTCGGAAACTGAAGCGACTATCGATAACCTGGGAACCAGCGACACCCAGCAATTGGTTGTCGACGCCCCCTCGGTTCCTGGAAAATCGCCCAAACCAGAAACCAGGGCTGAAGCACCGCACGATGATGCCATTCCGTAAGGCTCCCGGTCTGCTGTGGTGTGTGGGGGGAGAGGACAAGGAGGGGCTCACAAGGGGAGGCCCTGAGGTGCTACTGATGGAGTCAGTTGACATGCGCACTTGGGTTTCTTAGTGGCAGGGGTTCTAGTGGGAGATTGCACTGTGCTGATGCCCTCTTCAGGCCGGGTCCACAGGCGAGCTGCCGCTCTCACAGGGGCGCGATGGTCCTTTGCCACGCTGAGGCCGGGGTGTGGCTGGAGGAGCGCGCACTGTGCCCCGTGGGTGTCTGACCTGCATCTGCATACACGCGCGTCTCTCTCGACGACTGACCACTGCGCGTGCGACATGCGTCCTGGGGTACATACAATCAATGATTCAGATACCTGCTGTTTCACTCAGAACAAAGCTGACAGCCGTGTACTCGCACAAGTATAGAACACCTCTCCAGCCAAAACTTGAGCCGCATTTTCATTCCCTCTTCTCCTCGCCGGGAGGCATCCCAGCTGAAGTCTCCAGCCCCAGTATGGCGCGCCATAAGGTAGGTAGTCCTCCGACTTACAAGTTTACAGCTCCCTGCTGCGCCACACCTCCCATGCTCTCCCTCTCTCACCTTCAAATGACCTGCAGAAAATCTCGACCCGTCTCGATTTATGCAGGCTCCCGCTTTGAGGCGGTGCTGGTGCTCGAACCGGGCCAGACTTGCTGCCAGATCAAGCAGCTTGGGTCCATCGTTGCTGGACGGGATTCCTCGCAGATGGCGCAGGTAACACTGGTTGCTGCTGAATTCTTACTTTCAGATGTTCACTCACTTATCACAGCTTGTCCGCCTCGACAGGTAACTTTGGGATCAACGACTGTCAGTAACACGACAACCTCAAGTTGAACTCAAAGCACATGTGCGTATCAAGGTCAACTCGTATCCCCTCTACAGTCCTCCGACGAACCGGATCCTCTTCATCCTTCCCCGAGCCATATCCTCACTAATCCCTTAACAGCAGCTCACTCAACCAACACTCAAACACCTCCCACCAACACGCCTCAATACAAGAGGCAACCAGCCATCCATCCATCCACACCAAGCCAAAGTTGACCCTTCCTCCCTCCCCATCTCTAGTCCTTTAAGGCTGCCACAACCTTAAGCGACCCTCCCACTATCGCCACACTTCACAAGTATCAAGTAGGTTCCCAGAATCAGCCCGCCCCTTCCAGGCAGCATTGCGTCTGTGTACTCTCTGATCCATTCCACACCCTCGAAAATCGGTGTCGTCACAGCTCTTTCTAGGGCGCCGACTTCGTTTACTCATTCACCGCATCCTCCTCCCCAAAGACGGCGGCAATGAACCAATCAAGCTCTTCCCTAGTGGCTGCCTGTCTGGGAAACCCTCCCTCGTCTGCCTTTTTCCCAGAAAAAAAAAATAATAACATATCATCACAAGCTCACCACTTCAACATAGAATCCAAGATCCATGTCTGATTCCTGGCCTACGTGTTCGTCACTCGATGACTCAGGGCTTGTTCACACTGAAGCCTCAAATGAACTCACCTTCAACAGTTGCAACACGTGCCGACTTCGCCCTTTTCTATTACAGCCCTAGGACGGCATGGCCGAAGACTCAAAGAACTATTCATAGAAATGGATGCTCCTAGACGCCTCCGTCAGGCCTATCGCCGGCTGGGCTCCCTCAACTTTTACAGAACACTGAAGTCAGCAGCACACAAAGATGCAGTAGCTGTCAAGTCCTCATCATGTCGCTCTATCGGAGGGAGGTTTCCCGTAAATGTATCATGCATAGGACTAATCGTTTTGACTCGGCATAGCTGCCATAGTTCACATATGCCGCAAGGCGCATTTATACCATAGGTAAGTAATACAACCGTCGGAACCGGTGAATGTTGGCTTCATCTGTAACTTCACACATCTTCATGCAAAAGAGGCAGCCAACACCAGGACCAAACATACAAAAAAAACATCCACATTCACATTTCCAAGGGCACGAAAAACTTGGATAATAACTCCTTACTTTCTTTTTTATTATTCTTTCATACCCATAGTGACCTCCATCCCGAATCCTTTCTGTAATCCGTTTCTCGCCGTGTTTCCACCAGTGGTATCATAATCCGCTTCCCCCAATCTCTTCCACCACAGAGTAAAGATGAAAATGAACATGAAATTTGCAGTCCCATTGTAGTCTTGCTGCTCGGCCCCAGTCAACGCTTATACAATCCCGTAGGAAATAGAGAAAAAAACGACAATAGGAAAGGTATATGTATATATATATATGTACACCACCTGTCTCGCTCAGAGGAATATTGGACATGTCAAGAAAGGGCACACTCTGCGCCGCTGCCCAATACTCGGTGCCTCAATTCCTTGCTGCTCACGAACGAAAAGAGACAGGTCTATGCGTTAGAGAGCCAAAAATATAAAGAAGAAGCGTATGATAAACGCCTTTTGGAACCCTCTTCAAAAGCGCCATGGCCAAATAGAATAAACTCCATCAATAGCTCATACGCAAGCATATGATTTGAAACTCCCATATCCTCCCTTCAACGCGTAATCAAGAAGCCAGCGCTTGTGCAACGGCAGCTTGCAAGCCTTCCAACAAGGCTGCCTCTGCCGCCGCCTCGTCATCTTGTACCGCCGTCTGGGACATTGTCGCCTCCGGCGCGGAAACGAGCTTATGCAGCTCGGTTTGCACGGGCATGGACGGCTGCTGCTGCTGCGGCTGAGGCGAGTACGTCGGGGCAGGCGAGGGCTGGAGGGGTGTCGGGATGTGTTGGGAGAGGTGCGACGGCGTTGGGGTGGAGGGAATCGTTGGAGTAGGCGAAGGATGAGGTGCCGTCCCGTTTTGGAGCTGCGTGGCGACGATTGGCGTCCCGGGCTGGCTTGGGGTTGCTTGCTGGTGCTGCGCGGGAGCTGGTGATTGCGACGGTTGAATATGGGGAGATGGCTGTGGTTGGTGATACTGCTGTTGTAACGGCTGTTGCGGGGATTGGACTGGTTGAGGGTGTGCTTGTACTTGAGGCTGCACTTGTGGTTGAGGCACCTGAGGTTGAGGCTGTACTTGTTGAGACGCCTGAGGTTGAGACTGTACTTGGGGTTGGGGCGGTACTTGGGGTTGGGGTTGCGCTTGAAGGTGAGGCTGAGACTGAGGTTGGTGTTGAGGCTGGTGTTGGAGTTGCGGTTGAGGTTGGTGCTGAGGTTGGTGCTGCTGTGGAGGTTGAGGTTGGTGCTGAGGCTGAGGTTGAGCCTGCGCAGGATTCGGTGTGTGAGTCTGGGCCTGTGACATGGCCGGCGTATGTGTCTGGACCTGGCTCTGCGCCTGGGCATATTGTTGGTGCTGCTGCTGCTGTGCGTGTTGCTGTTGCTGCTGCACCTGCGTCTGCGTCTGCGGTTGAGCCTGAGGTTGAGCCTGAGGTTGAGCCTGAGGTTGAGCCTGTGATATGAGCGCCTGGGGCGCGAGCTGAGTCTGTGGCCGTTGAGGTGCCAACGGAACATGTTGCGTAGCCTGCTGCTGCACCGTTGCGACATGGCCCTCGGGCCTGATCTGCGCCGTGTTGGGCAGGATGATGCCGCCTCGCGAGATGGTGGGTGCCAGGTTGGCTTGCGGCGTGCTTGTCATTGTTGCCGTCGGCGTGTGGTGATGCAGATGCGACGCGTGCTGCTGCTGTCCGGAGGATGCCGACTGAGCTGCGCTGGCAGCCTGAGCCGGCGTTACGACGCTCTGCCCGACGGCTGCCGCCACTGTGACCGGCGGCCTGGCCTGATGATGAAGCTGCTGTCTCTGATGCTGCTGCTGGTGCTGATGCTGATGCTGCTGCTGATGCTGCTGCTGATGCTGATGCTGCTGTTGAGGCGGGTGCTGTAGTCCCCCAGCCAAGGCCATGATGCCCTGCAGCTTGGCTTGTTCCTCTTCAGAGTTCATCCGCGCTCTTTCTTCGGCCTCCTTCCGGGCAGCCTGGGTCGGGGCTCGGGTCTTGAGCTCTCCCGTGACGGCCTGCAGATAGTACGGCATCTCCGAGTTGGTCTTGAGGAAGAAGAGCTTCAGATTCCGTGCCTTGTCCTTGAGCTGAACCTGCGTCCTGTCCTTGAGGATATCGGAAATGGTTCCGTTCTGGCCGAAGAGAGTCAGAATCTGACTCCAATGAGGGCCTTTGACCATGTCGAGACCAGCCATGAGGGCCTTTTCCTCCTCCTGGGTCCAAGGCCGTCGAGTAGAGTGAAGACCTTCTCTCCGCGTATGCGCCGATGACTTGGAGAGCGCTGCTTGTCGAGCTTTATCGTATAGAATGGCACTAGGAAACGTCTGATTAGGTGGGAGGTTGTCGGAGGACCCTGCGGGCTGGGGAGGTTGCTGTTCAGGAGCGGGCTGGCTGGCGTATGAGGTGTAGTAGGGGTGGTGGGATTGGTGTTGATGAAGATGGCTCAGATACGGTGACTGCGCAGCCATGGTCTCGGCTACATCGTGTGTGAGTAAACTCGACCCTGTTGGGTGATTATGATGAGCTGGAGACGCTTACCTGTACTCTGAGGAACTGTGGGCTGGTAGGCAACGGCGGAGAGGCCATTGAGCGTCGTTTTGACATAGTTGGATGTGCTCTCCGCGACCAGCGCCTCGAGTTCCTTGTAGTCTGAGATGAGATCCAGCTTGGTACCGTTCGTCTGAGGTGCCGTCGCGGCCGTTGCCGCATCTGCCTTTGGCTCGCCATTTGTCGTCTCCGCTGGTGCCTCGGTGGTGAGTTCGACCGCGGATGCCTCCTCTGCTGGTGTCTCTTCCGTCAAGCCAGCCAAAGCGTTCTGCACCAAACCCGAGGTCGTCTTCTCGAAGAATGAGGAAAGGTCGTCGAGATCCAGTTCGCCATCGCCCGTTCCGCTTGGTATTGACTCCTGGTTGGCCACGTCGCTCAGCAGCGCCGAGACGCCCAGCTTCTCTCCGACCTCTGTCATTGACGCCAACAGTGTTCGTACATGCGCCGAAAAGCTTTTCAAAACGTCGCCGGGTGGAAACTTTTCTTTCAGAGCGGCTAAGAGAAAAATGTCAGTTGCTCCTCTCAAGTAAGATGGGTAAAGCAGAGGACAATGATAACATTGACGGGTGGGCCAAAGGGGGCTACGAACCTGGCTGCTTAACCTTGATTTCCTCCTCCAGCAAATCTTTCCGAGCATTGGCCAAGGTCAACAGCTCTTGTTGAGGAGCTGATGTCGGCTCGTTCCCCGCGGTCGAATCATTCAGCCCGTCCAGCATGGTCGTCTGCACCACATGCACCTTCTCTTCTATTGATAACCCTTCGCCGTCCTTTATCAGCGACTCGATCGCCTTGTAGGTCTTCATTTCGACGTAAAGCTGGGACAGCGCCGGTGATAGGTCGGAAACCTGACAGCGAAAGACGGAGGTAAAGTTCCTCTCGGCGGCAGTGAAAGAATCCAGCCCGCCCTCGACCAACCACATCCCAAACTTTGCAATGTTGGCCAGTTCCAGCAGCGTCCGGGCTTCGGCCTCTTGTATCTCCAGCTCGTCAGCAGACAGCACCTGGCCGTCCGAGAAGAGCTGCCACGTCGCATCGAAAGATCGCTTCAGCCGTCCGTACGAGCGCCCGTATCCCGAGTCCGCATCCCCGGCCAGCTTCGACATGTCATCAATGGGCTGCTGGAGCAGTATCAGCAGCAACGAGAGCGCCAGGTTCCCCAGCGCATGCGTGTTGGCGATGCGCACGTACTTTTCCGGCTCCGACAAGAAGGACACGGGTGCCGGGCGGGCGTCTGCTCCGTGCGCGTCGTCGACGTCGAGGGGATCGCTGTGGTGCGCCTCGCCGGCATCGACGTTGAAGCCCCGGACCAGGTCGCCGACGTTGGACAGCGCATTCTGCACCAGCAGCGCGAGCCCGTCCTCGAGCGACGACTCTTCCTCTGTGGTGTGGTTCTCCGTCTTGGGCCTCTTGGCCTCTTGCTCGCGCTGCTCATCGTGGGTGTCCTGGGCTACCTGGTCGAACGGGCGCTTCGACGCGAGCTCGGCGAGGATGCTGAAGTCGAGGCCCTCGAGAACCGCCGTGTGGTCATGTTCGTGCTCCTGCTTGATCTCTATGCGAACGAGAGAGGAAGAAACAGCCGGTCAGCTACGTCTCCTCTCATTGCCGGGTCCCAAGTTGTTGCATCTGCAGTCCCGTCCAACAGAAACAAAACAAAAAGCCAAAAAGTGCAAGCATCTCTCACCTCGGGGAGAACCAGCAGGTGCTGTCTGAACCTGCGCCGGCTCAGCCATTGTTGCCAATTGCCTCGGAGGAAGGCCTCGTCAGGGGAGCATCTGCAGCGGTTCCCCGTCGCCAGAAGCAGAAGCGAATTCGGTCCAGCCAGGCGATGAAGAGTCGGTTCGATGCGATTGAGTCGGGATCGTAATCGATAACGCTCGTCAAAATCTCGGCAGAGGTCGGTTTCGCAATCGCCCAACCCAAAAGGCAAGGGCCAAAAGTTGATGCAAGATGATGATGGCCAGATATTTTGCTGAGTCAGTCGAGCGCCGATGCCCTTATTTCTTGCCCCGAAAAGCAGCTGCTCGCAGATACACAACGGGCACAAACCCAGAAATTGGGGGGCTGAGAAATTTAATTGGGGGGTTGAGAAATTCGAGGGCAATCCCGGTTGCGGGAGGTTGTAAAAAAAGACAGCGGAGTAACAAATGGCAAATGGCAAGGCGAGGCGAGGCTGGCGTGCATCGATAAAGAAAAAAAAAAAAAAAATCCTTATCCTTGCTTGTTAGCCACTAGGCGGCCTGTCCCTTCTCTCTACTATCAACGGCAGCGTTTTCTTTCCTTTTTATTTTTTTTCCACACCAGAGGCGGAATAGCGAGACAGTCATTGGACCGAATTTTGTCACTATGATAAGGCTTTGGTGGGGATTGTTCCGTCTCTCTTTCATCCACCTGCTTCATCGACCGATGGCTTTTAGCTCAGATTCGATGTGAGGGAGACCAAAGCAAGACATGTTCCTGGCGGCTTACATAAGGCGCTACGATGTCACTCTTTATCGATTGTGCTCCAGTATGAGATGCATGCCTCGGTTCACGAAAGAGATGTTGCATGATGTGAAAAATTAGTATAAGAGAACGGTCGTCAGCTGTGAAAGAAGAGTTGTTTGCTCTTGAGTTTGATTATCTGAAAGCCTCGGGCAAAAGCCACCACCATGGAAGCCAACTACTGTTTACAGCTCCATCCTGTACTTTCAGTGTCTTCTTAACCGACTTCATCTCTCTTGCCAGACCAATCCATATCCCCAAAGCACAGTTGCCATTGCCGTTATCTAGATAGCCCCCCTAAACATAACAATACAACATAGTCCCTTTATAATAAATCGATATCAAATAAACCAACTTCATCCTCATCCACGTCCATCATCCTATAAACCCTCCATTCCCCTTTCATACATGCTCTCTACAAGCCTTCCTACTAGTCTCAACCCATCTTGAACTGAACAACCTCAAGCGTCCTCTCCTCCTCCCCTACATACAAATCATACCTACATACTCGTAATACAACCAGAAACCCAAAAAAAAAAATGATTGACAACCGCCAATGCCAAACCCACACTCGCACCCCCTGGGGCTCCTCCCCCCACCGCTACGACCCCCGCCTCCGCTACCTCGTCATGGGCCTCCTCTGCGCCTCCGTCCTCGCCGTCTTCCTCATCAGCCTCGTCTTTGTCGGCAACTCCGCCGTCAAAGCTTACTCCTCTTCCTCCTCTTCCTCCTCGTCCTCCGATGACGACGACGGGAATCACGACTTACCTTCATCGACCAAGCTGCTGCCTTCGTCGACAACGGGAATCAATACTACCGAGCTAAATCATACTACATATACCTCAGATAGCGTCACTGTTACTGTCAGCCTACAGACGCTGCTTCAAACTACAATAACGGTACCAATCGGTGATGCCTACACAGCGCTCCAAACGACAGTTACGGTACCATTCGATGGTTCCTCTACAGCAGACATTGGATAGAGCAAAGAATAAGGCATACACACAAGAGGGGAAATAGGCTCTTCAGAGCGTCACGTCAGAAGGGCGATTGTTGGGTGAAAAGAAGGCAGCTAGGATAGCGCGTGGCACAATAACAGGCACACAATGACAAGGGTTGTCGACATTCAAAGACATTACACAATTGGCAAACAAGGCTCCCAGCATCTCATGTACAACATTTCCTCATCCATTGAGTATAAACACAGTCATGCCTCGTTACGCGGCAAACGTCATGAGAAAGAAAAATCATCCCCTCTCCAAACGTCCAGCCATCATACAAAGCGCATTAGGGGGGAAGCCAGGCTAAAAAGCCAAAGTCCCGTGGTAACATTAAAACAGAAGAGCAAAAAAGCGTGATAAGAAGTAGACGGGTATCTGATACTGATTTGACAATACAAATCCAACAAGTAACATGAGTCCGTCTTACAAGAGGACTGCAGCACCAAGAACAACGCCCACCAAACCGGCACCGAATGTAGTGATCCGCTTGTCCAAGGGGCTGCCGTTGCTCGTCTGCGCGCTGTCGGCGCTAGAGGTGGTGGAAGAGGACGAGTCGGGCGTAGACGTCGTGGCAGCCCCCGTGTTCTCCGCCGAGTCGTTGGAGGAGGTGCTGTCCGCGGTGCTCTCGGCCGTGTTGGTGCCGGTCTCGGTAGCCAGGCTCAGAGTCTCGGTCTTGACGGCAAGGATCTGGCCCAGGGTGGGCAGCGGGGCGTCGCCGTCCACTTGCCACCAGCCGCCAGCAGTCGACGTAGGGCAAGCACGGGTCGACACGTCGTCGGCGTTGTAATCGTCTCGCTTGACGCCGGTAGGGGTGTTGGTCGCCCACTTGGACTGGAGAGCGGTGAAGTCGGGCAGCTTGGGCGTGGGAGTGCCCTTGCGCAGGAAGCCACCCTCGACGTTGGGTCCAGCCGCTTGGCCGGCCGGGGCGTATGTTATGATCCCGTAGCCGTTCTCCTCCTGAATCCACTCGTAGATGATGGCGCCGCTCCAGTCATTGACCATCTCAGGGCCAAAGATGGCGTCCTGGTCGTCGAACAGGCGAGGGCCGGGGACGATGCATCCCGTCTCGGAGAGGAAGATGGGCACCGGGAAGTTCTTGGCGTACTCCTCGAGCTGGTCGTAGGTGGACTCCTTGTACGTGCTGGGGTCGCACCACGAGTACGAGTTGAGGGAGAAGAAGTCGACCGTCTCGGACGAGTTGCCGCCGCACGTCAGGTAGTCCTGGAGCATGGGGCGAAGCTGCAGGATGTCGGCGGCGGAGTAGCCAACGGGGATGTCGCGGTAGCCCTGGGCGTCGCGGTACGCCTTCATGTCGCGGGCAGCAGCCTTGAGGTAGGGCGCCGTGGGAGAATCATCTTTAGTAGCGATGTTCTCGTTTCCGACGAAGACGCCCAAGAGGTTGTCGTACTTTTGGAACGCGTCCAAGACCTCGGCATACCTGTCGAACTTTGTCTTATTCCAGTAGTTATTTTGCTATAAGAATGTGTAAGACGAGGAGCCCAAAGAGAAGCAGGGGGGGGGGAGTCGACGCACGGGAATAATGTAAGTGTCAAAGGTATCCAGATCAGCAAGGACGTAAATGCCCGCGTCGTCAAACGCACTCATGCAGCCGTCATGGTCGGCGGAGGGGTCGACGTGATAGACGCGGATGGTGTTTGTCCCGAGCTCGGCCATGAGCTTAGCATCGCGTTTGCACTGGTCAGCGTCCACGAGGGGATCCTGCGGAACAAGCTGGTACGCAATACCTGGAGAAGAAGCGTCAATACCAAACATTTCATGCCTCAGCCATTTTTCCGTTTCCTTCTCCACGCCTCCACAGCGACGTACCCTTGATAAAGAACTGCGAGCCGTCCTTGTTGAAGAACTTGTTTCCCACGACGGAGACGGGATCCAGCGCCACGGCGAAAGATTTGGCGCTCGCCAGCGCAACGGCAACCGAAGACCAACGCATCGTGTATCACAGCCAAGATGCGAATAAACTGCCGGTTCCAAAGTGGAGGCGGTACGGTATATCGAACTGTTCACTGTTCCAAAATCTGGGCGAACAAAACGACGGCTGAAGGAACAAAGCTCGCAATGGGAATCGAGCAGATCCAAACCAGATAAGAAAAGGGCCCGTCAATGGTGAAAACCAAAAATGAAACAGGGCCAAAGAAAGGGGAGACGAGCAGCACAACGGCAAATTTTTCTTGTCGAACAAAAAAAAAAACCCCCCGGTGAATCGTTGGGTCACAAATTCCCCTCAAAGAGGTTTGGAAAAGGGGAAACCAAAAGTGAGCGCAACGTGACCCAAGAGAGCCAAAAGAGCGAGCGAGGGTTGGCAGCGACAAGAAAGAAGCGAGTGCGGTGGACGGACGGGGTCTCGACAGCTGGCAAGCCGGCGGGTTTATCTAAAGAGCGAGTGATACAATGGTACGATGACCGTGAATAACCCCAGCAACCGCGCAAACGCAAAGAAAGAGCAGAGAGAGTGCGAGAGGAGAGAGAAAACGCAGATCCCGCAAAAAAGAGAAGCGCGACGATGATGAGATTGTTATGGCATCGTCCATGCAGCCGGCCGGTCCTGTCCTAGCCTCCGTCCTCACCCCCATCTTTGGACATGGGAAAATCAAGGTTGTCTCTGCTGGCAATTCGAACTTCCCCCATCTTTCCCGTTAGCTGCCAGGATGCGGCTAGCACTAGCCGGGGAGAGTGGCCGAGAATGGAGGCAATTGGCTGGACGAGCTCGAATCCAACTTCTTGGCTGGGCTACGCAAGTACAAGTACGAGGTGCGACGGTCGACGCCGGTGCTGTGCTTGTCCAGGCACAAGGAACGGGGATGATCACGAGGCTGGGCGACGGCGAATTGGTTCGTTTCGATGCTCGTGTTGCGGTCGAATTGGGTTGAGTGCCACCTCGCTGTAGCTCGAGTATCATGACAATTGCTCTGAAAACAGCAGTGTGTGGGAACTGCCTCTCTCTCTTTCTATTCATCGAGACATCACAATAGAGGCCAATGCTCCCTCGCTCAGGCCCATCACAGCAAAAAAACCACATCCCGCCTGCACCATGACGTGCTGCATTGTCTCGTCTCATGCATCCACGATTCACTCTCGGATTCCCACAGCCAATGGTTTCCCCCCCTACTAGAGCGTGCCAAGCCCAAATCCAATGAGAAAGTCAGACGGCGCCTCGTATAGAAGACAGTCCGTTCCCCTTCCGTCTGGGCATTTTACTATCGCAATCCGGCACCATGACGGCGAGATAGATAAGATAGCCTAGGCATTTACAATGCTTCCTGGCTCACCAACCATCTATACCCGCAACAAAGAGGAAAACAGGACGCAAAATATAAGGACAATATTAAGAAATGGCCCGTGTCTCCCTCTCTTGTCCTTCCTTCGCCCCTCATCCAATCGCTATGATTTCCCCCAGATACAAACCGCCCCAATCGCTGCAGATGTCTTACCCTTTCATGCTCGCCTTTCTCAACCCCTGCCCGCAACGCTAACGAAGCCGAGGTGCCTCATTTCAGGAACACGGAGTTTCCCATCTTGTTTGGCGCTTACACTTGCCATCTTTTGCCCTCTGGCACTGACGTCCATCCATACCGGGGTGCTGTATCTCAACTGCCAGGATACGAAGTAATGGAGCTTGGGCCAGGTAAGGTAATAGGTAACTGCATGATATGACATGACATCGATCTGCTGGTTTATAGTAGTATGTATCTCACGTGGCTCGTATGCAAGGGGCGGATATGAGGCCCTCAAATGGGAAACAGTCCCCCCCATGTGGCTCGGGTCTTCCCGAGGGGGCTGTCTTGTCTGTCCCTGTCGCTGGTTTTGCATCTTCTACCTACCTTAGCTACTCTAGGTATGACATGGCTCTTTTGCGTCGTCGGGGGCAATTTGTTGAATACGAAGAAGAAATGTCATGGCAGCAGCAGCTGATGTATGTGGGATATTATGCAAATGCCTCTGGCTACCAAGTTGTTGTGGGTTCGTTTATACATCCGTTCAAGGCTCTTATTCTACGTCATCACCCGTAAGCTTCACTTTAAGCTACAACATTACACGTAAACGCCATACACATCGCAATATCATCCCATCCACAACCGGGAAGAGTATGTATAATGAGTTTTATCTACCCTATGTAGTAGTCTAGCAGGTGATAGGATGCAGTCTATCATATGCCAGTTGTATCGAATCATAACACAATGCTTCTTTCTTTTTTTGTCTTCCAAATCCTCCCCCCTCGACCAAGCAAAACATAGAGACGCCAGCGTCCCCAAAAGGTTTTCTACCTCATCTTCTTCCCCTCGTCGTCCCCAGACCCCCTCCTCCCAATAAACGTCCTCATCCCCCGATCCACGCCGGAAATCTTCCTCGCAACCAGCTGCACCCCGACCGGCAGCACGTTGTACCAGTCCACCCACCGCGCGTAAAGCGGCATCGCGGCCGTGGCGCCCTTGCCGCCGTCAATCGCCGCCACAATCTCCTTGGTCACGTCCACGGGCTCCACGACGGGCGCGAAGAAGCTGTTGGGCGTCTGCACCCCGTAGAAGAGCGGCGTGCTCAGCTGGCCCGGCGTCACCAGCACCGTGCGGATGTCCGGGTGCGACTCGCGCAGCTCCGCCGTCAGCGACTTGTGCAGCGCCGTCAGCCCGGCCTTGGCCGCCGCGTAGTCGCTCAGCCGCGCCGCGCCCAGGTGGCCGATGACCGAGGACACGTTGACAATGGTGCCGCCGCGGCCGCCGCGGATGATGGCCGGCAGGAACGTCTTGAGGCAGTAAAAGGGCCCGAGCAGGTTGGTCGCGATGCTGGTCTCGATCTCGTCGATGGACAGGTCCAGGAGCGACTTGCCCACGACGATGGCGGCGTTGTTGATGAGTACGGTAGGTGTGCCGAGCTGTTTTCAGCCGAGTCAGTCCTTGAAACTCCCCCCCAATCGCCATCATTTCGATTGACCACATCTCCCAAAGTTCAGGGGAAACAAACTCACATCTCGCTCAATCTCCACCGCAACCTTGGCCACCTGCGCCTTGTCGCTCACATCGCACTTGTAAAACGTCAGGCCCCTCGCCTCGCCGTTCTCCATCTCGTTGACGTCCAGCACGGCCACGCTCGCGCCCCTCATGCCGTACACCTCGGCCACCAGCATCCCCAGCCCGCTCGCGCCGCCCGTCACCACAATCACCTCCTCGCCCAGGTCCACCTCGCGCGGCGCGCCGTGCGCGATGCGCTGGTTGGCGGCGCTCGCGATCCACAGCAGCGAGATGAAGACGGCCCAGGCGATGGCCGCCACCATGGGCGGCGCCTCCCAGCGCGTCGTCTGCGCGCGCAGGCACAGCGGGATCAGCCAGCAGATGAAGGGGTGGAAGATGGTGACGTTGAAGACCTTGAGGATGAGGTCGATGGAGAGCGGCGCGAACCACGAGTCGCGCTGGGGAGGGCGCGAGTAGGTTGCTGAGGGCATGGTGATGGTGATTATTGCGCGAGATTGCTGAAGTTTGAGGATTTGAAAGAGACGTCAGGTAAGGTAGAAGAAGACAAAGGGTGGTTCAGGTTCAGGTTCAGCTAAAGTGGCTGCGGTGGGAGGCTATCACATGAAAGAAAACGTAAAAAGACAGCTGCCCCAGTTCAGCAACCAGAGTAGACAAAAGAGCTCCCGTCAATTGGCGAACTCAGAAGTGGGGAAGAGAAAAAAAGGCCAAAAAGCACTCCTCCCAGAAGAGAAAAACGAAGATGAAGACGCAAGAGAATAAACAAGCAGAAAGGGGAAGAAGAGAAGAAAAAGGACAGAATTCCAATCCTATAAATCTCACGAGAAAAGGCGACGGTGACCCCAAATCCATCCATGAAACGGGTTTTAGCGCAACCCCCTGGCTTCAGTCGCCTAGCTTCAGCCTTGGGCGCCTCGCCCTCTTATTGGCCAGAACCGCCAGATCTGGTAGCCGGTCACTGAGGTGAAACGCTTTGGGCGGTGCCTGAGCTTTACCGGTTTCTGATGCTGCAGAAAAGGATGTACATACACAGGATCGGTTTGGTGGGATGTTTGTGTTTCACTTTGCGGTGGAGGGTTGAGAGAGTGTTCCCTGTGGCTTCTGACGTTGGGCATTTGCATGCCGTCTTAGTTCAAGGTGGTGATGATGGCGGTGATTCGTGTCTAGAACAGGTCAAAAACCGGTTGTATGCGCCAAGTATGCAAGAAGCTGTGCACAGAATGCCCATATGCAGAGCCCTGTGTTCCGTCAAATGCCATAACCCATGAAATACTATCCCCAGAGCAGAGTCTATACATACATGAGGCTCCCATCAACAGATCCAATGCCTCTGACAGTCATACACATCATCCAATCCCACATCATTGCCTCCCGCTCCCCTCCGCCTTCTTCTTCATCCTCTCCCGATAAGCCCGGTACTTGCTCACCTCCTCCTCCTCCCACTCCCTCTCCCTCTGCGCCGCCCTCTTGCTCCACTCGTGATACCCGGGATCCCGCGCGATGCCCTCCCTCCGCCACCGCTGCGGCGGCTTGATCCCCAGTGCCGCCTTCTGCTCCCACACCTGCTTCCCGCGCCGGAACCAGCGCTGCTGCCGCTCCTCCTCCTCGTCCGCCGACGGCCGCCAGCTGCTCTTGAGGATGCGCCGGATCGCCTCGCTCGACACCTGGAACTTGTCCGCCAGCGCCGCCGTCGTGTACACGTCTGGGAACTGCGCGTTGAGCGCCCGGATCCCCGCCAGGGCGTCGGGCGAGAGCCGCTTGCGCGGCTGCCAGCCCTCGGGGAACTTTTCCTTGAGCGCCGCCTTGTGGACCTTCCACGGCTCCCGAGTCCTCGGTCGGGAAGACTCTGGCGGCGGCGACTGCTGTCCGGTGGAAATATCTGGCGAGTTGCCGTCGGCGGGGGATGACGGCCTGGCCTTTCGTTCCCGTTTTGCTCCTATTGATGTCTTGTTTCGCGAATCGTCCTTTCCATCCGTGGCAGCAGAACCCCGTTTCTTTCCATCCCTTGCCGTCCGTCTCCTCTCGACCGGGTGTTCATTCGCATCGGCAGCCACCTCGTCCACCATCTTCGCCACGCTTGCTTGCCCATCCTCAGCAATCGTGCCCCGTGATCCTCCCTGTCCATGTCCTTCCTCATCCACCGCCGCTGCAGCAGCAGCAGCAGCAGCAGCCGATTCCTCCTGTCTCCTATATCCCGAGACACGCAGTCCACGGCTCTGGGGCCCCAACAGCACCAGCTGCCGAGCCGGCCATCGAAGCGGCAGCGCAGCCGAAGAAGAAAGATTGTCGGATCGGTGAATCTGGGCGAGGCCCCGCGCAAACGTCCGCCATGTGGCGAGGCGACACGAGCAGCTCATTGTCGTCGGGCGCGTTGGGGGGAGGGCGGGTATCAAAAAAGACGGCTGTTGTTTTGTCTTTTTTTTTATATTGAAGACAAAAACAGAAGAAAAATATGCCCATGGCAAGGCTGGATGAGGAAAATCGATTAGGTGCGGTTATAGTGGGGATTCGATGTGGGGCTGGCCGACTTCTCATGGCTGTCCCATATCACTGGATCAGTTATGCGTCAAGACGCAACTCGAGGCCGTTAACGGATGATGAACGTGGTATGGAATGAGAAGAGAAAATTATTGAAGAAAGATATAATTTGGTGCTTGATCAATTTGGATAAGCTCAATAGTTTCATCAAGCCACATGCTACAGATATGATGCTGCGCCCCTCTATTTGCGATGGGTATGTCTCTATTCTGACATGATGTTCTGCTTTTCATACAACCCCTTATGCTCGGTCAACGTGAAAGAAAGCCCAAAACGCCGGTTCCGTGTAAGTAATGAGTCCACAAGAATATCGACAGTCTCCAAAACCGAAGTAGCCGTGTGTCATATCGTTGCCAACGCCTGCCAAGAGCCTTCCTCCCAGAGAAAAGAATGGCACAAGAAGCAAATAAACAAGTAATCAAATATTATTATGTTCACCATCCGTCGTATCACCGTGTCCAGAACCTCCTTTACGCGTCGTGCATCAGCTCAACGGGAGGTCGCGCAGTCTGGGCCATGATGGGCTTCGAGACCTCAATGGGGCTCATCGTCGGCCCATCCGTCATATCCTCGACAAAGACTGCGGGGATACCAGGGCTCGTCTCTGCGTCTGGCTGGTAGATGAGCGTTGAGCTGCGACTCCGGGTGCCAAAGTTGGGAACACCGCCGTCGGTCGGGGTAACGGGCGAGTCGTAAGTAGGCACGGGGCGGTGGTGCAGCTTGGCCAGGGCCTCGGCGAGGTCGTCGGCGTGGACTTGCTTGTTGGGCGCGTCCTCGAGGCGCATCTCCCAGCCGTGGGGAGGGCTGGGGGGCGGCGAGATGAAGAACAGCTTGCCGGCGTCGGGCAGCTCCAGGTGATCTGGCTTGGTCTCAATCGGCGTGGGCTGGCCAAAGTAGAGCTTGATGCGCTCGCCCATGACGGCCTCGCCGTCCCAGACCTGGCGCACCGCTAATGAGGCATCGACGTCAAAGAAGGAGACGATGATGCGGCGGAACGACTTGAGCGGCGCAAACGAGTGTATGGGTGCCGTGTGCTCGATGAGCTCGCGAATGGTCTGTAGGTTCTCGGGCAGGAAGATGTCGGTGTTGTTCAGGTTTGTGAAGATGAGCGTGTTCGAGGGAGGCGTCGGCTGGACGAGTGGCGGGAGGTTGGAGAGGTCCAGGCTGAGGTTGGACTTGTTGCGAGACGAGGTCGAGGAGGACCGTGAGAGACTCGGTGTGACATCCATTACGGCTGAGGTTGATGGAGTGATTGTGATCTTGAGGTTCGGGAGGAGTTTAGAGAGAGTCGATCATAAGGTGGGAAACAACTATGGCGATATAGCAATGGCGGTGATGTCAGGCCGTGCTTCCCGGTGTCGTGTGACGTGTCTGGTGCAAAGCGCAGTTGGAGGGAGAGCTGTAGCTTCAAATGTTGCGGGATCTGCAATCGTAGCCGTCTGTGATGGCGTCGGCAGCTGACTTTGCAGTTGAGGTTATTCGTCTTTTGTCTTGAGGGAGAATGGAGGACAAGAAGAAAAGAGAAGGAGAAGGAGGAGGCGATCTTATAACATCCAAACGCAGCAAAGCCCCGAAAGAGAAGGCGGAAGGTCCAAGTGCGAAAAGGCGAAGTGGGAGGCCACGGGACTGCTGCGGCCCAGGATTGGCTGCGCAAGAGGGCGGATGGCAGAGACGGTGGAGCCGCGATTGGCGTGGCCCAATGCTTAGCGCTGGCGGTACCCCGTGCGCCTCCAGTCAACTGCTGCACTGGAGAAAAAGGTACCTCTACAGGGCGCCTTCGGGGGCGAAGGTACATACTTACCTCAACACGTTTGCGCCATGCTTTGCCGTTGCTTTGCCATGCAAAGGTGGCTGGTTGTTAATCGAGCATCGCGCGTCGACAAGCACTGGCCCGGGGGGGCTGTGCAGCTGGTTCAATGAGTAATGCAGGCGAATTCGTGCGATGAGCTTTGCAAGACTTTTTATTTGATTTTTTTCTTTTCTTTTTTTCTTTTCCTTTTCGGTTTCCCCTGCAGGATCACTTCATTCGCCACATTCACCTCCAAGGCTGCATTGATTTCAACAGGTGAAATCGGAGATGCAAGGCATGGCACAGGATCGACCAAGGTAGTCGTACATGGCACAGATGACTTGAGGCTTTCTGCACGCAGCTTGTCACTCGACTCCAATCTCCAAAGAGGCAGCTCCCCAATTCAATCACAGTTCTAGCTTCGATATGGCGCAAGACAAAGGTACCTGCGGATGGCGGAAGACTCTCGAAACCAGTACTCAGACAATACGGGTTTTGTCACCAACCCAGCGCCATCCAATCAAGGTATCCCGCGGGTTCCTCGAGACAGGGCGCCAAAGTACCTGGCTTTACCGCTGAACTGGCACCGAAAGCCCGTCCATTTTGATCCCCCGCCTGCCGAGACCCAGCGGGCTTGTTTGGGGCTGTGCGAAGTCTGGTTTGTGATTAATCAGACATTTGATGAGAACCGCGATGTATGTAGGTACCAGTACCGTCTGTAAAGCCCGTCGTTTTTCTTCCTCTTTCTTGATCTTTCTAGTACTTGTACATGGAACAAGTCCGTTTGTTTTATGCGCAAGGTACGGTAGGTGCTAGTATTATCAAATGAGATGGGTAGGTACATGCATGCCCAATCGTCCGTCCAATCCAAGCAACTCGTCTCGACATGAAGAATCGTCGATAACGTCGCATGACAATCTCCAGCAGCCCATATCTATATCCACTCCCCTTATCTCACATTCTCACGGCATCTCCCATCCAACGAGACAAATGCCGCGGGGCCATCTCTTACAATGTAACAGAAGCAGACGAATCTATCGAGCAAAGATAGTAGTATGTAGATGCAACAACTCCGGACGCAGCGGCGGAACTCCCGCTCCGTTTGATACGTACCCCCGTCTCTTCTCGGGCGGCTATATGCCTTGGCTTACAGAATCCCCTTGCCTTGCTAATCACCACTAATGAGCCTTTCCGAAGCACACGCGTTTGCAAGTTGAAGTTCCAAGCATATGGTGCCAAATCACAAATTGGATTCCTTGTTGGATTCAACAGATTCCGCCCGTCTCCCAAGGCTCAGCACACATCGTCTGTATCCGTCAATCCACTTACTTACTCGCCCTCAGGACGGCAGTGCAAAAGCTGGAACGAGCCATAAAGGTGGAGTCCGGATATGGACTTGTCACAAGTTGTCCACATGCAACTCTACCACCCAAGTATCGACCCGATTCCATTCCCTTTTGACGAGTAGTAATTACATCGTAGCCCGCCACAAAAGACTTACGTACGTGCCATGGATGCGAAGGTGGTTTGGGCTTTCTCGTTTGCCCTCGAACTTTGACCGACTGACCGGGCTGTGTTGTCTCTCTCCTCTTCCTCTCGGTCTCTATTGGCTGCGAGATGCCCGCTTGCCGGGTAGCTTTCCGGAGTTGCCTCGTTGGGCTTGTTTCCTGTACGAGTACGAGCTTCATGGCTGAGTTTGACATTGCAAACGAACAATTCAATCGCAAAGCCTCGAGCTGGCGCTTGTCTTCCTCCAAGGCTCTTTTTTGTGCGATGCAGTAATGATGTTTGTAACCTACTATGTACCTTGCGTGTGTCAATATGCCACGGAGATCGATATGCGTTGTGGCATCCCCCATCACGGCACGCCATCTTCCGAATGAAACCCGCATCGGGACTCTTCAACGTTCACGATACCCTCGACGCTTTCACTCTCCGTGACACCCAAGGAACATAGTGTAAACCTCAGCATTAACCCTTTTTTCTCACAAACACACACACACACCGAAGCTGACAACCAGCAACACTTGACTTGATAACACCAAGCAACCATCCCTTCCGAACCAAGCCACACACACACGCAAATACAAAGCCCATCCTCCATTCCCATCCATCTCACACACGAGTGCATACATGCATCAACAAACAACGTCATCCCGCAGAAACGCATCACATGAGCTTGACTCAACCAGTTCATTCAATTTCCAGCACGCCCTCCCAAATCCATACTCATTCCAAACGGGGGCTCATTCAGCCACACTCAAACGAAAATAAGCCCGCTTTTTGTGGCTGAGTCCAAAGGTACCTTACCTGTACGAGTATTTCCCCCAATCTCAAAGCAAACAAACAAAAACACCAAAGCCCATCAATACCAGCCATTGCATGATATCAAATACTGGCTTTAAACGAATAAAGTCTGGCATCTTACAAACGCCTGAAAACTTCAATTTCGCTTAGGATCTCTGTACGCAATAAGTGAAAAGTTGCTTCGGTCGCCGGTTGCCGAAGAAGCCGTCTCTTCCGCTTTCTCTCTTCTTTTCTAAACCCCCCCCTGCCACGTCACTTTACCTCTTTTTTTTTTCCTCCCTTGATCCTAGATCTGGCCTTGGAACTCATCTACCTAAGAGAAAGTCAGCTCCTCTGGTACAAGCATTTCTGCTGTCAAAGCGCCGAGGCGCAGCACCAGGACCTGTGATTACATGTACACTGCCGATTTTAATGCCCTGCCGGGGTTGACTACAAGGCGTTTGTAAGGAACCATCAATCGAGCATTTTCCGTCATCGAACCTGGTGTTCAACTATTTGTTTCGTTTGTCTGAAGTGGATTCTGTTCCCCAAGAATGCTATAGGAATATACATGTGATAGTTGTACAAGGCTGGCACAGTCGGCCAGCTTCCCACGCGGCCAATCTCAGCCAACCAACGCCGCTCCCAGATCTCGGTCAAAGCTCGCCAAGATCAGCTCGGCTGCTTCTCTCTCCGCCTCAGCCTCAGATCATAGAATGCTACCCAACAGCCTTCATCGTGGGGCAGATTCTCATCGCCTCTCTGTCTTTCTCCCCCCTTTTTTTTCCCGCCTGCCCTGTGCTGAGCAGCGCAAAGCGCACCGGCCAAGCCTCGCTCAGCCTCAAACGGCTTCGTACGAACGAACACCGGAAAACCCCCCCTCACCGTAGTTCAACACCGAGCTTGTTCACCAAGGCTTGCCTCACCCTCTCGTGGAGGTTGTTTGTCTCCCGCCCCGTCAGCGTGCGCTCCAGATTGCGGTAGACAATGCGATACGCCACGCTCTTGCGCCCCGTCTTGGGGTGGACAAACTCGTCAATCAGGGTCACGCTCTCAACCACGTCGCCGCCGACGCTACGCACCAGCTCCATCACATCGTTCTCGTGGAAGACGGCCTTGTCGTTGCCGCCGGCCGCAGACGTCGTCGAGCGGAGCCAGAACGACACGTCCCTGGGGCTGGGCGGGTGCTTGGAGAAGGGCATGAAGCGCTTGAGCGTGTCCAGGCTGGCCGACACGCCCTCGAACTGCGACAGGAACCGCTTGTCCTCGGACCAGAAGAGCCGGATGTCGGGGATCTTGAAGAGCAGCATGGCGATGCGGTCGATGCCGATGCCAAAGGCCCAGCCCAGCTGCGACGGCACGCCCGCGTTGATGTAGATGTCCTGCTTGACCACGCCGCAGCCCAGCACCTCGAGCCAGTCGCCCGCGTAGTAGACCTCGAGCTCCCACGACGGGCTGGTAAACGGAAAGTATGCCTCCACCCATCGCATGCGCAGGGGCTCATCCACAAAGTCCGGGTCCGCCTTGATCGCCGCCGCTTTTGCCCTGGAGAAGATGTCGACCACCATGTTCTCGAGTGACCTCTTTAGGTGCTTGCCGAGCGCCTCAGCCTCCGCCGCCGAGTGGTGCGCTTCCTGTAACGGGTTTCGCTCGGGATGCATGGGCGGATTCGGATCCTCCACCACCACGTCGTGCTTGGGTAGTCGCTCAATGTCCTCCAGGACCGCCGCCGCAACGTCGCCGTTGGGCACCTTGTTGCGGTCCCACGACCGCGCGCCCTCCATCTGGTGAAAGATTGGGTAGTGGCTCCGGTCGATGGCGTCTCGCCGATACACATCCGCCGAGATGAGATACCCATCGCTCTCGTTGGCCCTGAAAGTCTCCGCCTGGTGCGCGCTGGTATGCGTCCTCAGCAGCAGCTTCTCGTTCAGATAGTACGTGTCGCTGAGGGCTCGGCCAGGGTGATCCGCCGGGAAGCCCAGCGAGTCAAAGTTCTGCTGCGTCGTCACCACGGGGCTGTACTCGTCGTAGTACTTGTAGGTCGGCTGCGGGAAGTTGGCCTGGATGATTTGCCGCGTGATGGAAATGGGGTGGTCAGGCTGGAGATGAAGGCGCCTTGACGTCTTGGAGATGATGTTTGGCGGCACGTTGAACCAGGGCTTTTCTGTGGGATATGTGTCTCCGCGGATGGTGACTGTTGATGCTGCTTCCTCAGACTTCCGTTTCGTAGCTGGAGACGTCAGTATAAGCCTCGTTAGCTTAGCCACTTCGCAACGCCCTTTCTTCTTCTTCTTCTTCGTCTTCTCGCCTCCTTCTATCGCCCTGTTGGGGGGGCAATTATGTAGAAGGTGTCTAACCTGCGGAGTAGAATCGACATGCAAATCCCTGTCGCAACGCTCTTGAGCTCAGTGAGAGCTGCCGAGCTCTGACTGACGGGCCGAGGCACCGCATGCTTCCCATGCCAGCCGATGGCATTGTGACAAGGCAAGTTCAAGACGCCCTCAATGCCGCGTCCAGAAAGCAAACAAGAGGCAGACCCAAACGCGTCCAGCACCAAGTCAGCCTTGAATTGAACACTCTCACAGACCCCGAACCGATGAGTTTCGACTTTCTCTGAGCTCATCCCACCAATACCCGCTTAAGCGCATATCGCTCAAACAAAATTCCAGGTGGGGTTAGCAGCATGAAAGCCGACTACCCTGGAGTTAGGGCTTCATCTTCGGGCTTCATATACACACTCTGCTTCATCGCCTCAGCGTCAATGGGATTGGCGAGATGGCCGAGTTGGTTATGGCGTCAGGTTAAGGCTACCTTAACAAGCAATTCCTGGTGGAGCAATCCGCGTGGGTTCGAGTCCCACTCTCGTCAGATTCTCTTTTTGTCACTCCTGCTTGTTTGCAGCATCGCTTTGCCTCTGGATTCGTTTTCTCTCTTCTTTTTTTCCTTTCTGAAATATGCTTGAAGACATACTGACCTTCATTTACTTCCATCCATGTTGAAACATATCATCTGTGACGAGTTGCAAGCCAGTCCGAACCCCATGAAATACCTCGACTCCAAACCAACGCAGCCATATGCCGTGTTCATAAGTAACAATCATAACTCACGATTGTACCATCTTCCAAACAAGATGACCAGCTCATGCTCAGTTATAATAATCATCCCGCTTGATGATGGCCTCAAGAGCAGCCTCCGGGCTGGACTCCCACAGCTTCTGCGCCTGTCTGCATGTCCTGAAATGCTTCAAAAAGTTGTCCCGCGAAAAGACCCCGTCCCACGGAGCATCTGCCGGCCTCGAAGCCTGTCCAGGGTGCTGTTCAATGGCGCGGGCCTCGCAGCCAGCGCACGATATTCCGTACTCCACGGCCCGAGTCTGCGGATCATAATAGGGAAGCTCACATGAAGACATGAAGTTGTGAGCCGGCTCCCAAAAGGGCCGATGCCGCGAGCGAGGGACACCCGTCTCTAGACGATCCCCAAACTCCTTCATGGCTGGAAAGTAGGGTACCAGCCTGAGCCGCCCTCTCTGGTAGGACTTGTCCGTCGAGTACAGCCCCGTTGAATAGATGCCGGGCATCGTTTGGCACGCCCGCTGCCGCCCGACTTCCGCGCGCGACAGCCGGAAGAGCCTCCGGGCCTCGGCGACCGTCACCATCCTCGTCTCGGGATCCTCCTCGATACACTCGAAACAGCAGCGTATCCACGAGGGCAGGAAGACGAAGCCCCCAAACTTGCCGCAAAAGGCGCAGTCCTGGGCGCACAGCACCCTGTAAAAGTCCAGCAGCGTGACGTGAGCGGCGAGCCTCATCCGCAGCAGCGCGCAGTACGCCGTCAGGCCGTGAGACACGACGGCGCGGTACTCCTTGAGCGAATCGACCATCTGACGGGCCCGGAGGTTGACCCGGCGCAGGTTAAAGAGCGCCTGCATGTCCATGTGTCGCAGAGCCTGCAGCAGCAGTTCCACGGGCAGCCGGTCGAGGACTCCAAGCCCCGTCTGGGCGACGATGATGGACGACGCCAAGAGGGACGACTGCACCCTGGAATGGTCGCTGGGCGAGACATGGACGACGGATAGGGCATAATCTCGTCGGCGGGAGCCCGCAGTCCGGATAATGGCGTCATCCAGCTCCCTCTGCAGCGCTTCACGGGATGTATCTGGCGGCGGATGCGCGAGAGAGACGAGTCCCCCGTCGGCTGGAGCCATATTCTCTGGCCGTCGCAAAGCCACTGCTCCCTGCTTCTCTGGATCTCGCGCCCTCGTCTTTCGCGCGTTAATCACTCATTCAAAATGCACTTCCCAGTTCACAGTAGCGCAAGCATAATGACAACAAGCAGCGGAGCATCAGCGCATGCAACGAACGAAGCGACGAGGTCAGGCGAGCACGAGTAGACGCATTGAATTAGGATGGAAGTTGCTGTAGATGCAAGGGAATGGGGGTTTCGTCTGTGCCTGATTTTCTGCTTTTCCCCGCCATCCAATGTCTTGCATTCACCGACTTGCCTATTTGACTAAGACGCTACTCTCCTCTCATAGGTACGTAATGCTGCATGAAGCAATTGATGCCAGTATTCCACGTCAAGAACAGGCATCTTCTTGTGGTGAGACACATGTCGTAGAGTTCCTGTGATCTCGTGAGTGTCCTTCAAGTGTTACCTGCCGCTGACGCCCATCTCATCCGCATATCCAGGCTGTATCCATGATATGGATCTCATCAGCCAGTAGATCAGACACGTCAATTCCGCAGCCATACCACCAGCACATTAGATTGCCCCATAATCTCATTTGACGGCTCGTCCTACAGATCTACCCTGCTCTCCCCCGAGTGAGCCAATGCTCGAATATGCACTCCCAGAGCCCCGACATCCGCTCCTCAAGTCTCGTGGCAGGGTGAATGGCTCGCAAAGGCTCTCTGGTAAGAGCATGTTGGAGCTTGTTCAAGCATTCGGTAAGACATAAGGTAGGAAGCTGCGGTGATGGCGCGGTTATAATAAGCGATCGGGAGTCGGGGAGCCGCGAAACAAGACACTCGTGCTACCATGAAGAGAGCGATGGCAAGTCAGGCATGAGAAGGCAGATACATCGTGATGGCGACGGGAGAGGCAACTCAGCATGGGTAGGCATGGAGATGGCTGGAGTGAAGGAATCTCAGCAGACAGCCATACGAGCATTCACATGTCATTGCGGACTTTGCACCGCCGCACGCTCCCTCATGCAGTCGCAGTTGTCAACATGACCAATGGTGGCAATATCAAGCAAGCCATCGAATTCCCACTGCAACTGTACAGTAGTATGACTGACTGCAGCCTACCTTGCGGTGTTGAATGATGCCGCAACAATCATCGCCAATGCCGCCCGATAGCCTCACTGCAGTCAAGTGTCTAGTTGACGTCCACTGTAGTGCCGTCCTACTGTAGGTACTAGTAGTGGAAAGCTGACAGCTGAGGCGTCCCTCACCGCCTTTCGGCCCCGAGCGGCGGTCCTGGTTTTTCTGCCGCTGCCGACGTCAAGATGCAAAGTAGCCCGTCTTGGATAAGAGAAATCAACGGGGCTGATAAATGGCATCCAATGCCAAGTAGAACCATCAGACAATCGTGGGCCATAAAAAAAAAGAGTCCAATTCCATCATCAGCTGCAGCAGTTGGCCGGCTTCGCTCTCTCGTCGCTGATGCTATAAATCTCGACATCCTCCCCCTCTGATAATCCCTCCTTGGCTCGGCTTCTCGTCTCTTTAGCATCCCATCTCTCTCCTCAAAAAACTCCCTCTTTTCACTTTCAGCCTATTCAACCAGCAACGGGGCAATCAAACAAGCAGTTGCATGAGTACATGTTGATGCTTCCCCAGCGGCATGTCCCCGTAGCCCGCTGTCGCCTCTCTCTGCACCCGCAATATCTCGACTCGACGCTGTTGTTGCGCACCCGACGATGACCTCGGCAGCAGCCCAGGCGGCCTCTTCGGCCCAGCCGCAGCAGCTGCACGCTGGCGAGAAGAAGAAGAAGCTGAGAGCGCCGGCGATGCGGTATCCCTTCTGGTTTGGAGGAAGCGCGAGTAGCTTGGCCGCCTGTGTCACGCATCCGCTGGACTTGAGTATGTTTGCTCCCTATGATTCATCTTGGCTCACTCCTTTTTTTCTTCTTTCTTCTGCCATTGTTACGGTTATCCCCGACTCCCTTTTGGCAAAATTCCCGTGCTGACCCAGTTATATCAATAGTCAAGGTACGCAGTTTTGAGAGATGTGATAAATACGAAGCGCTTACGCCGATGTTCGGCGCATGGTCCCTTCACGATGGCTCCCCCCCCGTCCCGAATTGAAGCTCCAATGGGATTGACATCTTGCAATCGAACGGAATTCCGCAATTGCAAGAAGGGAAAAGGAAAACATTTGAAGAAAGGATGACCAAACTCTAACCAATCTCGTCCCTAGGTCCGCCTGCAAACGCGCAAAGCCGACGCCCCCAAGTCCATGAGCGGCACCTTCGCCCACGTCGTCAAGAACGACGGCGTCCGCGGCCTGTACAGCGGCATCTCCGCGTCGCTGCTGCGGCAGCTGACGTACTCGACGGCGCGCTTCGGCATCTACGAGGAGGTCAAGCAGCGCTACTCCCGGGCGCGCGGCGGCAGGGATCCCTCGTTCCCCGCGCTCATCGCCATGGCCGTCGGCTCGGGCTTCGTCGGCGGCGTCGCCGGCAACTTCGCCGACGTGATCAACGTGCGCATGCAGCACGACGCCGCCCTGCCGCCCGCCGAGCGCCGCAACTACCGGCACGCCCTCGACGGCATGGCCCGCATGGCCCGCGACGAGGGCGCCCTCAGCTGGTTCCGCGGCTGGCTGCCCAACAGCTGCCGCGCCGCCGTCATGACCGCCGGCCAGCTCGCCACGTACGACACCTTCAAGCGCCTGCTGCTCGACTACACCCCCATGGGCGACACCCTCACCACGCACTTCACCGCGTCCTTCCTCGCCGGCCTGGCCGCCGCCACGGCCACGAGCCCCATCGACGTCATCAAGACCCGCGTCATGTCCACCTCGCACAAGCAGGGCATCCTCCACCTCGTCAGGGAGATTAACAGAGCCGAGGGCATCCGCTGGATGTTCAAGGGCTGGGTCCCCAGCTTCCTGCGTCTTGGCCCGTAAGTTTCGACCAAAATAATACCTATCCTTAACCCCCCCCCTCCCTCTCCATTCTCCTCTCACATTTGCTGGCCCACCCCCCATCCCGCTAACCCATCAACAGACACACCATCTGTACATTCGTCTTCCTAGAGATGCACCGCAAGGTATATAGAAAAGTGAAAGGCGTCGACGAAAAGACGATATAGACACACACCCAGCCACACACACACACACACACACACACACAAACAACACCGGCAAAAAAAAAGTAGAGAGAAAAACCATACATACTTACTACCTATTACACTGCATACATACCTTTTGGATTCAAAAAGACGGGGGATCGAAAAAATGGTTGTATAACAATTGTTTGGCGGCGTTTCTCTTTTTTTGGCTTGTTTTGATAGAAAGTTTCCTTTGGCGGCACATCTTCTTTTGACATCTTCACATTTCCTTCTTCTTTCTTTTCCCCCCCATGTCCTGGCTCATATCTTTGTGTTTTCACTACTTGTACTTTTTTTCCATTCATCGGTTGTCCCCAAATCTCTCCGGGGCTGCGGTGCCCCCCTCCCCTGATGTATACTCCCCCGTATATAGAAGATAGATTGGTAGATGACATGAACAAAAACACTTGGCAAGGGTTATCTGAATAAGTGCTGTTTCAAGACATTTTGTGATTGAATATGCGCTGTTCTGTCGAGCATTCACCGCCTCCCCTATCTTTTGTTCTGATAAAAGAGGTTGAATCCGACTCACCATTCTAATTATTACGCTGTTTGGTTCCCCAATATAGTACAATCCAGAAGCGTAGAATCACCCCCTTGCTGATACGACGGGGAGAAAAAAAAAATAGAAAATAAGCAGCAAAGAGTTTCCCAATTACCCATCAAACGCCGCATCCTCAATTTTCTCTTACTGCCAAGCGTTGCCCTGGCTATACGGTCCCGAACCGTAGCCCGAGCCGCCCGATCCTCCATACGCTGTCGAGCCGCCGCCATATGCCGTGTTGCTTCCATAGGCCGTGGCGTTACCACCGTATGAAGTACCTCCCCCGTAAGCCGTATTGCCGCCTCCATACGCCGTGTTGTTCCCATAAGGAGTCGTGTATCCGCCATCTTGCCATGGCGTAGTGCCGCCGTCCATGTTCATGTCGGGACTCCGAGGCCCGTCCATGTCGGCGTCGTCGCCGCCGTATTTCCTCGGGTCGAGCCCCTTCAGCAGAGCACCAATCTTTTGTTGCAGGACTCGAATGCCGCCCTGGATGATCAGGTCGGGTTCCATGGTTCCCGACGCTTCCACCTCGAAGTAGAAGCGGTTGGGCACTGCGTCATAATCGAAGGGCTCGCCCTCTTGAAGCGGCTCCTCCCATTCGGCATACTTGCTCTTGGGCCTATAGCACGGGTTTGTCAGGACCGTCGCTTTAACCGCTCCCATGACAATGGAGATGTGAAACGAAGCGTGTACACTTACCACTCCTTTTCTGGATCTGTGTTATTCTCAAACCACATATCCATATGGTGCAGCTTATTGTGAGGGTCGTATTCAAAGCCAACCGCCGACGTTGGCATCCATTTTGCGTGCTCCTTTGCAATTCCCTTCTTGGCAATGCAAGTGATCTTCAATTCCTGGTCCTTGCGCAGCTTGGCAATCAGGCATCCCAGCCCGTCGGGGTCGGTAATGATGGGGCTTCCGACAGAGTTCGCATGGCGTCCGTCGACAACCAGATCGCGGGCGTAGACCTTCATGATTTCGTCGCTCGTGCATTTCGCGTGCAGCGTGAGGCTGACGCTGCATTGCTCGCAGTACTGCTCGCAGTCGCAGTCGCGGGAGTAGTTGAGTTCGTTGACCCCCTTGGAGTCGAGGGGGATGAGGCCGAGCCGATGTGCGATGAACTCGTCGGCCAGGACAGAGCTGTTGACTTCCATTTCCACCAGGTCGATGGCGATTGTGGGCACTTCGGCCTGGATGACTCGTCGCAGGGCGTTGGCGAAGGGCAGGTTGGTTCTCGAGAGCTCAAAGTCCACGCGCGTGCTGTCGGCCTGGGGGGCACAATCAAAGTCAGGGATGATGCGAATCTTCCGCAGCGCGCCCGAGAAGAGATCTTTTCATACCGCTGAGATTTTCACCTGGGGCTGCTCCGGCTCCCCATCAATGGCCATCGAGTCGTAGTGCAGGGCGTCCATCGTGAAGAAAAAAGAGAGGCCGGACTCCGGCGCACGAGAGGAAATCGAAGACGGTGGATTCGGACACTATTTCTCTGATCGATACGTTTAAAAAGCAATAGTAGATAGAAATATGCAAAAAGCTTGCCGCGTGTTTGGGAGAGGGAAGAAGATGAGAGAGTGGCGGAAGAGGGGGGAACAAGGTGAGAAAGAGTTGAGGAGAGGTTGATGAATCCGTAATCCGCCCGCCACCAGTTAAGGTTGAGCGGCAGACACGCGCCATATCGATTAGCTTTGTTCGCCTGGCAAGCGAACTACTAGTACCTGCAAAGCCGGATTATTAGTAATCCCGCCGCTTATCGAGACCTCATAGAACGGCCGATAAGAAAAAAAAAGTTCTCCCCGCGAAATGCAGGTTCAAGCAATTGGCCATTGCTAAATTTGGAGCTTCACTGCAAAATCGAACGACTCCAGACACCACCACCTCTTCCCCTCCCAGCTGATTCTTGAACCACCAAATACAGAAGGCAACATCTTGGAAAAACCAGAGTGAGAAGAAGAGAGAGAAGCCAACATGAAGATCAAGGCCATCAGCCGATCCGTATCGGCCATCCAGCCGCCCGGCACCGACGCCGTCAAGCAGCCCCGGAACCTCGACTCAGCCGTCCACCCCTTTGAGCGCGCCCGCGAGTACAAGCGCGCCCTCAACGCCGTCAAGCTCGAGCGCATGCACGCGGCGCCCTTCATCGCGCAGCTTGGCCGCGGCCACGTCGACGGCGTCTACTCCATCGCAAAGGACCCCAACTCGCTCGAGCGCTTCGCCAGCGGCAGCGGCGACGGCGTCGTCAAGGTCTGGGACCTGGCCTCGCGGGACGAGGTCTGGCAGGCGTCGGCGCACGAGAACATTGTCAAGGGCCTCGAGTGGACGCTGGACCGCAAGCTGCTGACGTGCGCCGCCGACCGCACCGTCAAGCTCTTCGACCCGTACAACCCGGCCAGCGGTTCCGCGCCCCTCTCGTCGTGGCTCGGCTCCGGCGCCTTCACCAGCCTCTCGCACCACCGCTCGCGCAACGCCTTCGCCGCCTCGTCGAGCGTCATCTCCGTCTACGACCTGGAGCGGCACACCGCCGCGCCCGAGGTCCTCCGCTGGCCCACGTCCACCGACACCATCACGAGCGTCGCCTTCAACCACGTCGAGACGTCGGTCCTGGCCTCGTGCTCCAGCGACCGCGGCATCGTCGTCTACGACCTCCGGACGGGCACCGCCGTTGCCAAGACCGTCCTCACCTTCGCCTGCAACCGCGTCGCCTGGTCCCCCATGGAGGCCTTCAACTTCGCCGCCGCCTCCGAGGACCACAACGTCTACCTCTTCGACATGCGCAAGATGGACCGCGCCCGCAACGTCCTCAAGGGCCACGTCGCCGCCGTCATGGACGTCGAGTACTCCCCGACCGGCGAGGAGCTCGTCTCCGCCTCCTGGGACCGTACCATCCGCCTCTGGCACCGCGACCGCGGCCACTCCCGCGACATGTACCACACCAAGCGCATGCAGCGCGTCCTCGCCGCCAAGTGGACCCCCGACGGCAAGTACGTCCTCTCCGGCTCCGACGACGGCAACGTCCGCCTCTGGCGCGCAAACGCCTCCCAGAGGCAGGGTGTCAAGTCCACCCGCCAGCGCCAGGCCCTCGAGTACAACGACGCCCTCATCAAGCGCTACGGCCACCTGCCCGAGATCAACCGCATCCGCCGCCACCGCCACATGCCAAAGGTCGTCAAGAAGGCCGCCGAGATCAAGAACGAGGAGCTCAAGTCCATCAAGCGCCGCGAGGAGAACGAGCGCAAGCACTCGAGCAAGCAGTTCCAGGCCCGGAAAAGCGAGCGCGAGAAGATGGTCCTTGCTCGAGAAAAGTAATGGATTGGTTTTTTTTATGCTTTTGCATTTCTCATTGCTTGTTGTATCTAGGGGGGTTCTATATAAATTTGGGAAAAAAGGGGGAGGCTTGGTTGTTTTGGCTTGGGGAGTCTTTTGGGTTGTTGCATGGCACGGCGTTTCAGGAATAGGGGTTTCTTCTGGGACATGGAAAATTCATTCAGTTGAAGTAGTAATGTCCACTTTGCCGGCATCACGACAGGCAATATTCATTTACAGTCAATCTCACCTTTCGCTCTTGTCGTGCTGCCTAAAGTGTTTGAGCAAACAGATCAAGATTCTCAGACCAAGATTCTCTTCAAAACAAAGAAGCGATTCTGGAGTTACTACCTAGGTAATACTTCTATCTTGGAAGACAAAGTAACATCTAGTAAAACAACATCAGAGCTGAACACAAGAAATCTCAGCAAATCTGTCTTCCTGTCAAAGAAAAAAACAAAAAAAAGATGCAACACGCAAGTTCGTGACTTTTCATCTAGGTAGTCTTCATCGCCCGAAAGCAGGTGCCAAAGCGGCACACACAGCATCAAATAATGCCAGACCCAATAGAGAAAACAAAACATAAGACTCAAGCAAGACAGGATCAAGCAAATCCTTGAGTCGGCTCAAAGTTCCGTAGTTCCCTCTTTCTCGCCCCTTGCCCCCCTTAACGCCAAAAAAGCTTGCCTAACCCTGAGGCCAAAAGTAGGGAAAGAACAGAAAACAAAACAAAAACACAAAGGAGAAAAAAACATGTCAGCAAGGAGGCCAATTGTCGATGCTCAGTCTCAACGAGGAAACAAGACTCGCGTCCATATTGAGCTTAACAGGCACTCCCTTTTCCGCTCTGTAGGCTGTAGAGAGTGCAGTCGTGATAGAAGGTTGTCCTGTTTCTCCTGTATAAAAAGACATGCCTTGCCTCCCTAGCCCCCCTTCACCTAAGCCGTCGCGACCCTTCCGCGCGTATCGTCCAAACGCCAAAAAGAATCGTGTCGTTATTGTTGTTACATTGCCTGGCCTGCTTATCCCGGCGGATATCTTGAGTCTGAAAAATCGAAAGTGAAACTAAAAAACAAAAGAAGCAAAGGAAGGAGATGAAGTGATGAAGGATGTTGACGTTAGACTCAGGAGACACTGGGTCGACTGGCCTTCTGAGGCTTGTAGTTGGGCAGCTCATCAAACCAGCCACGTACTTCGTTGTAGCGGTAGGCGTGAAAGGCAATGCCGTATGGCTTGGGTTCTATAGAGTAGAGCATGCCCAGAGGCACGTCCATGTCGGTAATGTCCTCTCGGGTGAGGTCCATGAAATAGGCCATCAAGACCCGGCAAACGGACCGGTGTCCAATGATCAAGACATGGTCTGTGATGCGTTCAATTTCGCGCACCATGTCGCGGAGACGGCTAATAACCTGGAGATAGCCTTCACCGCCGACGCCCGGGTAGATGTAGTTGAGCTTGTCATTGGCACGCTTCTTGAACTCTTCGGGGTACTTCTTTGCAATCTCCTCGTAGGTCATGCCCTCAAACAGGCCAGAGTTGAGCTCGTTGAGCATCTCCCAGTTCTTGACGTCGTAGTCATCGTCGACGTCGAAGTATTCGGCCGTCTCCACGCTGCGACGCAGCATCGACGTCCAGACACAAAAGTTCTTCTCGTCCAGGTCGCTATACATGTCCGGGTAGGGCGGAGTGTTGTCGCCAGGCAGAGGGGGGAATGACGCCTGCGCCATCTTGCTCTTCTGCTCCATGATCCACTCCTTTCGTTTGTGCGTGATGAATCGGTGAAGGGCCTGGGCGTAGCAGTGGCCTCGCTCGGTAAGAGGAGAGTCACCGCCCAATCTGCCCAGCTCATTATCGACGCTTTGGCCGTGGCGAGTAATCCAGATCTGCCGGGGGGCGAGATTGAAGCTGGAAAGGTAGGTGCTGAGGCCACCGCTGAGGAAGCCCTTGAGTCTGTGCTGGATCAACTTGCGACCAACATCAATCATCTAGAAGAAGGTTAGCGAAATGATGAAAATAGCCAAATGTTCTTGCACAATATTGCCGACATACCTGAATATATTGCATATCGTGCTCTTCCTCGTAGTCTCCGAGGGGTTCGTAGGCGCTGGCATATGCTTCCACTCGCGCCTTAAAGTCCTCCAATGACTTGACAGGGTCCTTGTCCCGGTAATCAGGACCAGAGAGCTTCAATCGCATATTCGCTTCCAGCAAGTTGGGATCCCTGCAGATGCTCTCGATAAACAAGATGCCGAGCTTGGGTTCTCTCTGCTTGATGTGATCCACAATATGCTGTCTGCGCTTGATTGTGCTGTTGGTGGCATCGAGAATGCCGACGGCGCCACCTTGGTTCAGGAGGTAGTCCAACAATTCGTCCAGAGTCTCCATCGCCACCTGCTCTCTAAAGGCCGCGGCCTTTTCGTTCTTGGGGTCAAAGAACTGAGCGGATTGATCCTCCTCCTGCTGTGACTCGGTCCGATTCAGGTCGAGCTCAGTAGGCTCATCCCGAGGGGCAGGCATGCCATTGAGCAGAATTTCGGCGGCCTGGACGGGAGGGTCAAGGCAGTAGGGTTCTGGAGCCAGCTTGGGATGGACCGACACCCTGCGACCGGCCGTCTTACGCCGCCGGTTGCCCACGTTGAAGATGCGCGATTCGTGCTGCTGCCATGTCAGGTAGCGCTGGAGCTTCTTGGTGATGTATGATTTTCCGCGCGCAGGCAAGCCGACCATGACAATGACGAGCTTGGCGGCCACATCGCGCTGGGGTATCCGTCCGTCGGGCGACACCTTGGATCGGGTCATGCCCGGAATGTTGAGCGTCGTCGCATGGGGTCGCACCCGAGGGGTTTGGCTGCCAGAATTTTGTCTCTGAGGAGGACTAGATGTGCGCCAGCTGGTTAGTTGACCATCGCAATGATGAAATTGGGGAACTCCCTGGTGGCAACCGCAGTGAAAAAACACAAGATCAAGAGCACCAGATTCCGCCGAAATCGCCGGCAACTGCGGGAAACCACCAGAAGGAAGCAAGGACCAAATTTTTTTCTTGCACTCACATTCGCGGCGAACTGGGTGCCGTCGAGGTGACGCTGCGCGAGTACGGCGGCGTGTCCGTCAAGTCGTTCATCAAGCGCACAGCGTTGGCCACGGAGGCGACCGGAGCCAGCGAGCCGGCAGCATCCTTGGCTGTGTGCGGCTGCACGGCCAGCTGGTGAGGATGCTGCTCCAGCTCAGGAGACGTGGGCGATGTCGAGGAGGGAGAGGTTGAGGGCGGCGACGGCGGCGACGAGAGGAGCTGGTTGTTCATGACAAGTTTCGCGAGGGCCGATTGTTTTGCGAGGCGGCGTCCGGCGTCTGTTGATGTCGAAGAGAGAGAGAAGACGAGTAAGCAGAGATGTTCTCGTGCAGCGTTTATGTATTCTCGGGTTGTTGGAGTGAGGCGTAATAGACTCTGAGGCGCGCAGGAATTGGAGAAGGGGAAAAAAAAATGTTGAATGACGCTTGGAGGTGGGAGGTGGGAGGTGGGATGCAGAGTTGGAGGGGTGGGAAAAAAGAACGAAATTTAACGAGGAAAAAGGTAAGGTAGTGAGGATTAGAGTCGCGCCCCAAAGGTTAAAAGTCAATTAAAGTTGACGAGAAAGTGAGAAGAAAAAAGGAACAATGCAAACTCGGCAATGACGACGGAGTGATTGAAAGAGGTTACACACCTTCTCTTCGAAAAGACACTGCGGAAGGCATCTGGAGGCGCGGAGGTGCAGGATCAAGTTCAGGTTCAGCGTCCAGTTCAAGGTCACGGTCGAGATCAAGGCCGACGTCGAGGCTGCGGTTTGACGCAAACGGGGAGGACCTCGCAGGGAAATAAAGGGCCTGCAGCATGTGGCGCGGCCAATCAGCAGCCAGCACGGTCAGAGGCCCTGCGAAACCGGCTCGTGGGCTGGATGAGTGGGCTGGAAGCGCTGGACGGGGGGCGTGTCCAGAAGGGCGACGGAGAGCAGCTAGCGGGCCAGGGGCCCTGGAACAGGCAGCGCTCGGGGCTCCTCTGGGGGGGTGCCGGTGGCTGCTTCGAGGGAGCGCAGAGGCTCGCACAGGGCAGGGCTTTCACTGCAGTTGTTGGGGGTCGCCGGCGCTGGAGGTGCGAGTGCCTGGCGTGGCGGTAAGGTACCGGTACCTGCGGCGTTGAGGCTTGTTGAGGGAGGGGCGGGCGATTTGGGTGCGCGACAGGGCCCGGAAGCGAGGAGGGGCAAGGTACAGGCACGCAGTCGCCAAGTAGAGGTACTTGCGCGTGGAGGGCGGATCGGGGCTGGCACAGGTTCGGTGGTCGAGTCCTGGTGCGAGGGAATCGCTTCCCGATTTGGCGCAGCAAAAAAAGAACTCGGTGCTTGGAAATGGAAGACACAAGAATGTGCTGCAGTAAGCCGTGGGCTCGCACTAGGAGGAGTGTGTGTGGGAGGAGCGAGATGTCGTAATATATGGCCGTTGCGAGAGTCGAACGAAGCGAAAAGAAAAAGAGCGAGTCGAGCTGGTGGTATTGGAATAAACGAGTAGAAGAATCTGCCAAAGCCCTGCGTGTTCGTAATGGAATCTCGTTAGCATCATATCGTATGTGCCGGCACTTGAACTGCATGGGCGAGAAAAAAAAAAAAGGCCGAGAGATAAGCTGGGCTCCATAATAGGGCATCATGTCTCGCGCTCATGTTCGACAAAAGACACAAAACCACAGCATCGCAGCCCACAATAACATCACCACAGGTGATTCATCAGGTTGGGCGCGGGAGCCAACGTATGTCCGAAGCCTGTTCTATGGCCACGTACCAAAGGACGGAAAAAGGAGGTTTCAGTGTACGAGGTGCTGCTTTGATGATGAGAGGAGGCTCAGCCGGTCAGCGCTGATACGTAGCCGGCCGCGTCTCGAGCCTCAGCAAAGGTGAGGTGATTTGTGCCGCTGTCGTCGGAGATGGCTTTCCGTGCCTGGACGGATCGATCGATAATGACGGCCGTAAGTAGATTGCGGCAAAGGAACGACTAGCAGTGGCAGACTCTATCCTGGCGAGTCTCGCTGAAGGGGTGGACTTTGAGCAAGCACTGCAAGGTAAGGTGACAACAAATCCAACTCGATATCAAAGACAGGCACCGAGAGACGAAGGATGCAATGGCTCTGTGTCAAACAGACGTCTTGTACAAGGAACACAGAGAGACGATGGAGAGGACAGGAGAGGTACGAAGAGGTATCTATATGTGTAGATGCCAGAATCCAAGAAATACTGGACATGGCTTCCACATGGAGAAGCAGGGCTTTATACAGACAAACCACCTTCACGCGGTTATCAAATTCCACAGACAACGGGCTCCTACCCATTTGTCCCATGCAACGACTCAGCGGCGCACTGCAGACATACTGTAGCATGGATGGTGGTTGGAAGCCATCACCTCGCTCTTCAACAGACCGGCCAACCCAACCCACCCTTGCTCTACCCGTCCTGTACTCGATTCTACATCGGACAGACAAGTTCCTCCTCCTCTTTCATGCTCCATCCCTCCAGCAAGCCAGCCAGCCAGCTACCTAATCAGCATTGCCAAGTGGGCGGCAGCGTGCCCTTCTGAGCCAAGCAAGTTACATGTGAGTAGGACTAGGTAGCACCACCTGTCCTACCCACATCAACATGTAAGGACCTTACCGAGTAAGAATAGCAAGATCCGTAGCATGCAGACAAGCTGGCTCGCGTCATGCATCCAGAGCGGCATGGACGGCTCAACGATGAAGAGCGTGCCTCTAAAAAGAAAAAGTCAGCGGAAACGTCCAATTCAGCACCAAAGAGAGAGGAAAAGGGCCCTTCGTGCCTCGTGTCCCTGTAAGCTACTGCTGATCGGACTCGCGCCGAGAGATGGCCGGCGCTCGCTTGTCAGACGCCCAGGGGGGGTGGCTTGAACTTCTCCAAATCTCCGCCGCTCAAGTCCTCGTACATATTGTACTGTACTCCGTATCGACCTCGAAGACGTATCACAAGTTGCGAACCCGTTGCCGGTTGGTGATGAGCTGCATTTCGGCCTCATCTCTGCCATTGGCCTCTGGCAGGCATTCTGCCGGTGCTTGGCGCACTCCGCGGCTTGTCGTTTGTAATTCCTTGTCCCCCAACTTTCGAGATACACACTCACACACCCTCCGCCAATGTCTCATCCCTCTTCAGCCTCTCGTGCGGCCCCCAGTCCATCCCTTCCAAGGATCGCTGTGGTGCTGCCTTGGATCTCTGTCTATCTGCTCCGTCCCCGCGATTTACATCAATATAGCGGCATGCCGTGCGCAACCACCACCCGCAAGCCGCCCTGCACGCCGCCGGGAGCTCCAGTGCCGGTGCTGCTCAGCTGTCCAGCCATCATCGGCTCGAGGCACCGAGTTGCAGTACGGTGGCTGCGTAATACATGTAGGGACACTCGTGGTGATTGTCCCCGTGTCCGTGTCGTCAACCGCCGCAGCCCGCGAGATGGAGCGGCCCATGATGCTGCCACAGCCTTGCACTACGTAATTTGCCCTCACCGACGTGGGCTCGTGAGAGACCAAGCCGTGGAGACGACGCAGCTTGCGGCAGGATGATGGCGATGGATGAACATCACGGACCAGCGATGATCTCCTTCTCCCTCTCAAGGCTGCTGAAGCCTCTCCTCCAAGTCCTCCTGTACTTCGCCACCTGTCGATTTCCCTCCCCCCATTCATCGCTCAGCAGCGGGCAACAGCGGCAACCGCAGTGTCTTCCCAAAAGGGGCATCTCCAAGGAACTTTGCCGTTCCATTGGAGCACCGAGAGGGTGTCCAAGAGCATTTCCGGGAGGGTGTGCATATCTCGTCCCAACTCCCCAGCTCACGGCAGCCTCTGTGCTCGACACGTGCTAATTTCCTTGTCCAACCCTCGTCTAACTGTTGTTTGAAATACTTTGGGCCAATCGCCGTCGACGTCCCCCACGGGCCCTGTGGTTTCGTGCTTGATCCTCCCAGCTAGGCAAGCCAGGCTCGTCATCTCGCAAATCCACGGCAGCCCTCGTCCACCACAGGCACAAGGGCGAGCCGTTGGCCGCAATCTCGTGCTCCTTTATCCTCCCTGTTGGACACAACCCAAGCCTCAGCCATTGCTCTGTAAATACAGTCGAAATCAAAGCAGTACTCCGTAATACTTCGTAGAACCGTTTAGAACGGCGACACCCATGTCTCACAGCTGTCACTGTATCTTCCTCGATACAAGCCCCTCCTCTCTGCCGTCCCGCCGATAGCGGACCCCGTCTCTTCGCGCACGGAGGAGACGCATCGGACATCACGGATCAATGTCCAGCTTGCAGTACATAGGGCGCTCTGATGCAAATCGGGCGCCGTGATTGGCGGGCTGGCCATTACCCTTCCTCTTCGCGTAATATCACTGGGGGCTCTGAAGTAATGATGCGTGGAATTCACCTGCATTCTGGCGAAACGGAAATCTGATTAAACAACTATTAAAAATCGCTTGTCACAAAGCTCGAGTGAATTCATGTCGGATGGATGCAACCTGTACCTGTCCTCCATGTCAGTTATGCCAAGAAGGGCCGCGACAGCCTTGCTTGGCCTCGCTTGCCGATGTTCGACACTCTCCGGTCGTAAATGACCGCTTCGCCTCCTCCTTTTGTGCTCTGTAGCTGGCCGTCTCGTCCTGCAAGCGTGAGCAAAGGGAAGAAGAAGCGTGAAGCCTGCTTTTCCTGACAGTCTTGCAGCGCGGCCTCGCTGGCAGCCGGCCGACGTCATACAAGACCAGGGGGGGCCAGCAAATCTGCTGCGAGCAACATCATGTTCATCAACGGGGCACTGCTCCATAAAAGTACCGGAACACCGTCCATGCACTAACCTGGTGCGATGACCAACGTGCCTTGACGTCTTAGTGCTCGTCGTGGTGAAGCGGCTGGCGTTTACAGGGGCTTCACGCTGCAGCGGTGCTCGAGGTGCTATTGAATCGGTAGCGCACTGTCTCGCAGCTCGCACCGATGCATGGATTCAGTCGTGCCAGCGTCTTCGTAAGATCGAGCACATACGAGTACGTGGCTGCGCCGAGCCTGAACCGTACTCGTAATACTCCGTACAGCCAAGCGGAGGCTGAGACAAGAAGCGGCCTCAACGAGCCCAGGTCGTTGAGATTAACGTGAGACCTCGTAGCACAGGCCGTCGCAGACACAGACAACAGCGCAGATGAAGGGAGATGGGTCAGAGACATGGCTGCGTATGCCCAACTTATGCGGCCCCTTTCCACCCCATTCATCAACAGTTTGTCGGACGGTTTCACGCCATGGCAATCTCCCAAGACATGGTGGCTGCTCCAAGGACGACGGACCAAGGAGACGGCGTATCGCATATCTCACCATTGCTTGGCAGGTCTCATTTCGTAGCTGCCTGTCTGCCTCAGCATCTGGCGGCAGCCCCCTTTGGATCTCGTCCAATGGCAATGCAGTGCTCGAAGGGATCTGCCTTTGCCAGTCATGAGACAACGTGGGCAATTTGATGGCAACGAGATATGACAGCACGGCTGCGCTGCCGTGTCAGGCGGGAAATGGTAGCCATTCCAGCCCCCATCCTGTGCTGCCATGCTTGCTCAGACGGATCGCTACGCCATGCTGCACTCGACAGCGTACTATCATGTGTCACGCTGACGGAGGGCGCCCGCGAGAAGAAGAGTCGAATGTGGTGATGGACTGTGCTCGTGCTCGTTCGTGCTCTGCGTTGATCAATCCAGCAGGATCCGGCGGTTACGGCCCCCTTGGTCGACGCAGGCGGCTCACGCGGAGCATCTGCTGTGTTACAGGGTTTGACCAATGCGACTGAGCCAGGTCAAAAGTCTCGTGCTCCATCGTATGTCAAAGACGAGCCTCACGCCGAAGGTCTATCTCGGTGTCGGCGACCTATCAGCCAATCGCACCACTCAATAAAGCCCTGACCGCAGAAGCGATGCTCTTCGAGGACTTAATATTGAAAGCATGCCCATACCGGCATTTCTCCTGCTCATACTTCATATGCCATGTATCGCACCCTTCGGCAAGATACTGATTGCCAAGCTGCCGCAGCTGTGCTCGGTGTTTCCTGTCCGGCTGGTGTGCTGAGCTATGGATGATCCTTGTTAGGAGGAAGCTGCACCAGAGTTTCCCAAGAGGAATGGCTGACAAGCTGGGATAATGAGCTGTAATATTAGTGCATGAGTGCGTTTCGGACTCCGAGGGCATGGAACGTCCCCGGAGCTTTTGGTGCTGGAGTGAGCAACTGAAATGGCTGGTGAAATCCGTGACAAGCGCCAGATGCGCCGCGTAATAAGAATGAGCAAGACCCTGATCTTCAAGCCAAACGATCTCGGTGGGCTCGGAGAACCACTAAACTGCTAGTACATGTTGCATCAGTTGCTCTGTTTCCTTCCTGATGCTGACTTGTGGCCTTGTTTCTCACTCAGTGCTTACCTTAGGTAGTCTACCTGGCAGGTAATGCTAGAATCGCTCGTTCGTTGACTCGAGGTCGCACATGCATGTACCTGTTCGTCCAAGTAAGTAGTAGTATGTTCGTATCCTCGCTTTCACCCCATCTTACCCCGCGAAATCCTTTCAGAGACTGGGGAGCGACAGCGATCAAGAGCCTCCGTGGTCCGTGAATGGAAACGGCGCCGGATAAGAAATTCTTGTGACAAGTGCATATTGGCAAAATGCAAAATGGGGGCCCTCTCCAGGTTGGAACCTCCTCATTCTCCAGGCGTGGGGGGCGACGCCAGCTAGTAGTAGTAGCCCCAACCTCCGCGAACCCGTTGTCGTTCCTGCGTTGAAATCACAGACGAGCGAGACGATCGGGACAAGGCTGACAGGGGACGTGGGCTCCGAAAAGCGCGGCATGCAGCGCTGGCGGCGTCGGCCGATATTGAACATTGGTACGAAGCGCCGTCGAGCTGGAAGGAGGAACAGATGCTGGGAATCATGTGTGCGGCCAGTACTGGAGCTACAGTACAGCCGATCCTCTGCGCTGATGTGAAGCAGAACGGTTGGCGAGCGGGATCAGAGAGAAGCAGTATGAGCAGCTGTGAATAGAAGAGCGATCAGCAATGATGAAGCGAGTAAGCGCTGAATCTGCCATCCATTCTAAGGTATCAAACAGGACGGGAGGATGTGATGGAATATGGAATTGCCTTAGGTAAGGCAGCTTCAACTGTCGTTTGGCAGGAACCACCTCCGGCAGTCGCAGCCCATCAGGCAGATACAGGTACCCGGTACATTTTGCCCTTTCTTCTTTGTCGTTTCTCCCTATCGTTTGATTTTCGTCGTTCTATATGCAACAACCAGTTTGCAGTCATTTGCTCTATCACACGGCACTGGCAGTGCTGATTGCATGTTCTATCGCCTCTCTCACTCACAGTCGTCCAGAACTTTTTGTGACTTTCCATCTGAGATGCAAGTGAACATTTTAGGTGGAGCCTCTGTATCTACCGATCTCATGGCCAACCAGCGCCTTCCATTTCTCGCCAATCTCCACTTTTCTTCAACTACCTGCAATCTTTATCGGCTTCTCACCTGAAATGTTCAACGATTCGAATATCAAACATATTCAGCCATCAAGTCCAAACGCGCGGCATCAAACGCTCCTCTGGTGAGGTCTGCTTGCATCTCGAGCCTCGTAACGCTTCGTGTTGCCACCAAGCAAGTTGCCCTTCACATTCCGCTTTCTCCAGCTCACCAAAGAAAGAAAAATCGGCAGTCGACATCTTTCTACCAAAGTCCCAAGCGAGCTTCCCTCGTCAACAAGAACCCTTCGGGCGGCAAGCGAGCTCACTCGGCTTTACGCTCCCACCTTGCAGCCGTGGACAGTAGCTCTTTAGAGTCAGCGTTGAACTGTACTGTCAGGGCAACCTTACCTTGACTGTGGGAGCTTCCAGGCCCTTTTCCAATCACCTCTACTGTCACTTCTCCTGGCGACCAAACGAACGCTGCCGCCACCTGGGAAGGCGAACGAGATCATCTCTTCCAGAGCAGTCGCCACTTTTTCATGACGGACTTGCTGGCGCCTTCCACCTGGTTCTCCCTCGACTCAGAGCGGTGAGAATTCGCCAGCAACGACCGCGTTTGCGATCGACTCTCAGTTACTTTCTGCGCGTCGGCTGGCCAAAACCATCTCCCCAGTAACGCAGCCAGGCCACTTTTCCCATCATCCATCATATCAACAGCCACCTAAGGCTTTCCCCATCATTTACCTCACTTCACCATACCACTGCTGAAGCACCCGAGTTGCGAAAATAGGAGAGTTGTTTACTTGGTGTTTCAAAGCTTTCCCCCTCTTTTTGCTCGAAGAAAGATTTCTCCAGCTGATCTCAGCCCCTTGTTTTGAATCCTTCTACTCAGAGAATTGTTTCCTTGTTCTCGACGGACACAAGTCCAAACACTACAGAGCATCATGGCTGTCGAGGTTGATTACTACGACTCTGCAAACGGCGACGCTGGGATGGAGCTTGACATCAAAGAACCCCGTCAATTCAGAGGTGCATCGCCAAACCCTTTGATCGATGACCTCAGAGCTCAGGATTTGCCTCGAGGCGTCCTCATCCCCCTGAAAACAACTCAGGAAGTCCGCCAGGATCACACTATTGTGCAGGCATACATCACCAGAGCCCCTACAAAATCTGCCAACGACGTTATCACGTAGGCTTTCCCCGATTCTATGCCTGCAATGTACTGTACACTGACCATTTTCCAGCCTCTTGCGCGACATGTGTCCCGACGGTAACGCTAATACCTTACCGCACCTACGCAGATGCGCAAAGCCATCAGATCTTCCTGCCCATCTCAAGACCCAGTTGATGAATGACACCCCAACGGGACGGCAGATCCATACTGCGAAATCAACCTGGATTTACATCATCGTGGGAGAAGCCAAAGATTTCTCGAAAGAGGACCTGGTCGAGCTGCTGTCCAGCGTGGAAGGAATCGAAAAAGAACCCTTCCTCAGTCTGATTCCTGTCCCTCTGTTGGCGCCGACGTCCCAGGTCCAGGCCGCCATGTGGTCTTCACAGTTCTGGCCCACTGTATATCGCAAGAACAACCCTCTGGGACCGCATCCTGGCATGGTGGCCCGTGGCACCGACGATATCAAGTATGACACGGCCATATGGATGGCGCTGGCCCACCGCGTCGCCCTTCAAGCCAAAGAAGCAGGCATCGGAGAGGCCATGGGAGCCGTGATTGTGCAGCGAGGAGAGACGGGCACGGAGCTCGTTGGACTTGCTGGAGACGCCCGATACCATCACGAGAACGGCGTGAGCTTCCCCAACAACCCAATGTCGCACTGCGTCCTGCGTGCTATTAGTATGGTGGCTCAGAAGCTTGTCCGATATGAGCGATTGGCGACCGAACAACCAATGGAGCACGCCAATCTGGAGTACGACGCCTTCCAGGACGCACCCTTGATTGAGCTGGAAAGGGAGTGCTTCAAGCAAGAGCACCCAAACAGAGACGGATATCTTTGTCACGGATTAGAGCTCTACACTACTCATGAGCCATGTGTGGCGTGCTCCATGGGCGTGCTCCACTCCCGCATGGGAAAAGCAATCTTCTGCAAGCATATGCCTCGATCAGGCGGCCTGAGCTCAGATGATCGTCCTAATGGAGGTGGACGAGGATTGGGTCTTTTCTGGCGACGAGAGCTCAACTGGAGCCTGCTGGCATGGGAGTGGGAGAGTGACGGCCTACCTGACCTCCCCCCTGTTGACCCAACCACTCACATTTAGGATTACCACCTCCGAGGACGATATGAGACTCGATGCTGCCAATCTTGGCTGGAACAGTGCTGGACGAGACATTTGTCCGAGCAGATGAGCGCCCGAGCCGTGTGGCATGGTTTCGACAAGAGTATAAGGTGTTTTAGCTGCGACGAACTGCGGCTGTTTGTACGAGTATTGTATCAGAGGATATGTATATTGCTACGATGCTATCGACGACGACGAATAAGAGGAGAGCTGCAGGACAAGGGAGAGGGGTTAGATAATCCTCTGTGCGCTGGAGGGACTCGGTACGAATTACGAGGCATCGGATTAGTTTGTGGAAACCCTGTGGCTTTTGGCAGGACATGGCACGGCGAACGGATTATTGTTTTGATATTGGCAAAGATGCTTATCAGTGGCCTATTACACCTTCGAATGAATCATGAACAGAGACTTGTTTGGCACAATGACGATGCAGCCTTGATATTGAGTTGACCAGGTGGTTGGTTTCCAGGCTGACTGACTTCCTCGTTCATGTTGACGCACTCTGCGATGCCCCGGTACTGCACCTGCTTCCTCGACCAACCTCGCATGTCACGTCGCCTCCCATTCTCCAATTTGTGTGATGCTGCTCGTCGTCACCAGCTTCGTCGTCCAGCCAAAGGGCATGGTAGGTAATATCGAGGCACGGCCGAGGTCTGGACAGCCAGGCGGCAGAGATGCCCCAAAGCTGCCCTGACCACCGAGGCCCTCACAGGGATTGTAGCGCCTCGCTCCGGGCTGATGGGCGGCAAAAGCGACCGCCCCCAGCGTCTCCACAGGCGGGAGACTGAAAGCGGACAGCGCTGAGCTGCCCCTCCTAAAGTTTGCGCGAATCACGCGGCTGCTCGGCCTTGGTCCTCTAAGGGCAGAA
>NW_020194720.1:916690-944959 GCF_003025115.1 Trichoderma citrinoviride | reverse complement strand
CCTTTCGCCTTCGCTTCCTCGCCTGGCAATTCTCGTCTCCTCCCGGTCAGTTCCCGCAGAGTTTGTGACGAAAAAGCAAAGCAAGGGAAAGACGAGCCCACCAGCCGTCCGAGCGCACCGAAGCCCCAGAGCCCCAGCTGGCCCTCCTCCTCGCTGGCTCATCGCCATGCCATTGATGTGAAGTTGATGCGCCTTCGCCCTCAGCCTTGTGCGAACATCATCGCCAACGGCATAAGCGCGGTTCGCCCCGAGCTTGGCCTTGCCCCGACCAAGTGCGCCCGACAACGCCGGATTGTGCTGCGACTGGTCGCGACGACCGGGCTGCTGCGATCAAGCCTTGTCCGTGCCCGCACTGCAGCGCCGAGCCTGGCGCGAGAATATTATGCCCTGGCCTCTGCCTCGTCTGCTTCCCGTTTTGCCTTTATAAACGACAACACGCCGACGACGACGACGCTCACAACGCTCGAGACGATGGGGAGCGGTAACAACAAGCGACCGGCCGCTGCGAGCTCCACGGCGCCGAGCCTTTCGAAGAAGAGAAAGACGGACAATATGCAGAAATACTATGCCGTACAGGCGGGCTTTGTTCCGGGCGTGTACCTGACATACGCGGAATGTCAAGCCCAGACAGCCGGCTTCAAGGGCGCCGTTTGTGAGTTGGCCACGTTATTTTCCGCGGCGGGTGACATAGTAGATATTGCTACGAACCTTTCGTTCTTGAAGATTGCTTGAGGCAGCAGCTCTAACCTTATGGCATATCCGTCCTGCAGTCAAGTCCTTTCTCTCAAAAGACGACGCCGAAGCCTTTGCAGCCGGCAAAAAGGTGGCCGTGGCTGACGAGCCTGAAAAATTCTACGCTGTTGCTGTCGGCAACCCGACCGGCATCTTCACAGACTGGTCGGAAGCCTCGAAGGCCATCACCGGGATCAAGGGTCCCAAGTACAAGCGCTTCAATACCCGCGCAGAAGCCGTTGCATATATCCGACACCATGGCAACAGGGAAGCAATCGAGGCTTTGGGAGAGAAGGTAGAGCCATTGGTGGAGAAATTTGAGGTGGAGGAAAAGCCGGCTATAAAGAAGTTCACTCCCATCGAGAAGGTGGCTGTCACAAAGAACCGCGAGCTCGACACAAGGCCGCAAGAAAACGTGCTGAACATCTGGACGGATGGCAGCAGTCTGGCCAACGGCAGGGCCGGCTCTCGCGCCGGGCTGGGCGTTTACTTTGGAGACAACGACCCTCGTAACCTTGCGGAGAGACTGCCCGGCGAGCCGCAGACCAACCAACGCGCGGAGCTCATGGCTATGCAGCGCGCCTTGGAGATTGCGCCGACCGACCAGACCGTCCGCATCCACAGTGATAGCCAGTACTCCATCAAGTGTGTAACCCAATGGGCCGATGGCTGGAAGCGGAAGAACTGGTTGACGGCCAGCGGCGAGAGTGTGAAGAACCAGGATATCATACGGGCCGTCCTCGCAAAGATGGATGAGCGAACCAAGGCGGGAAGCAACACATACTTTCAGTGGGTGAAGGGCCACGACACGAACATCGGCAACATTGCCGCAGATCGGCTAGCCGTCAGAGGAGCCAATCTGCCTTGAGGCCGGCGTATGAGTCTTACGCCGAACCACGGCGATTGTGCGGCGGCACGGGAGACCCGTGCCGAATGGAGACGCGAGGCCATACTTCTTGGTGTCTTGATATTCCCTTTCTATCCCCGATGCTCTTCTGCCAACCCACATCCGACGGCTTTGCTACAGAGATGTGGTGTGCTACGAGGAAGACACGGCGGGGCTGCGGAGAGGGCATAGCATGGAGTTGGGCATGAACATTAATGATTGTAACGGCAACAGGACGGGCTGGATGCGATTCTCTATTTTCACGTGTTTCTTATATACCAGCTGTTGAAGGGCGGGTGTGGGTGATGTCTTTCCTGGATCTCACTGCTTGGGTCGTTGAGATGGTTTGACTCGGAGGTGTGTGTTTCTCGTTCTCATTGCCTGTAAACATACTCGTATCTGATTCGGTAAATAAAACGAAGAACAATAAGAGACAGCAGTCGAAAACGTCAGTTGTGCTGCGATATAGAAATCAGCAGCAGGGCTTATCACGTCTAGATGATCGTCATAGCTGAGCGAACACTTCCCCATAGAATTATCTCATCGATGACACCAGATTGGCCGCTCCCGCTCTCCCTCAAGATCCTAGTCCAGCCGGCCCCCAAACCGTCTTCTCTAATGGTGGAGATTTTTTTTCACTACAGTATGGCTGACTGAGAAGAGAGACGCCACTTGCCAAGGCTTTCGTAGAAATTCTATCCATCTTGGCGGTTCTTATCGGCCTTCCGTTTTCCTTTTCTATTTTATGACTGATTGATATACAGAGTGGAAAAAAGGCGGTCATCGGCAGAGACTCTGACTCCTGAAGTCCTCCCTTGTCATACCTTTACCGCCGTACAAATTCGTTGCCTTGTCCTCTTAGACAGGAACCAACCTGTTCTCTTCGAAGAAAACTAACCCACCGCCACCTCCAGCTTTGTGGAATCCCCGATCGCGAACCCACCGGGGCCAACGCCTCCTCTGCAGGATATAGAAGAGTTGAAATGATCTCGACTGCTATCGTCGGTACTGGACTTTCCTCGCGTTGCTAACATTTGCTATCACCCTGTGAAGGGGATCAGCAAAGATGGCCGATATCTGGGCCGTTCCGTTGGCGTTGACCGACTTCAATATCGTGGTGGCTGTCCTGGGGGGCTTTGTGTCGCTGTTCGGGCTGGTGTCGTATCTGCTCAAGGAGAACTACTACCTGTCTGAAGCTCGTGAGTCTCACCATGCACCCTTTCTCTCTCTCTGAAACAATCTTCCCGGGCTGTTATCTGTTTCTCTCAAGTTGTCGCAGCTCGGCGGAGACTGTCTGAACACCAAACGAAACATTGCTATCCAGCATCAAGTCATCTTTCTCCAATTCCTTGCTAACCCGCATGTCTGCTGTGCTGCAGTCATCTCTCTCCTAATCGGCGTCGCCTTCGGACCCCATGGCGCAAACTTCATCCGCCCAGACGCATACACCGGCTGCTCCGGCGTGACCGACGTCGCCTGCACCGAGAGCCGCCTGGGCAGCATCACGCTCAACTTCTCGCGCCTCGTCCTCGGCGTGCAGCTGGTCATTGCCGGCGTGCAGCTGCCGAGCAAGTACCTCTGGCGCGAGCGCAAGTCGCTGATGCTGCTGCTCGGCCCGGGCATGGCCGGCATGTGGCTTGCCACGAGCTTCCTCGTCTGGGCCTTTGCCGGGATGCCCAGCTTCCTGCATGCCCTGGCCGTCGGGGCATGCGTCACGCCTACGGATCCTGTGCTGTCTGCTGTCATCGTTAAGGGGAAGTTTGCGGACCACAACATCCCCAAGGAGCTGCAGAATCTGATTGTGGCCGAATCCGGAGCCAACGATGGCCTGGGCTATCCCTTCCTCTTCTTTGCCCTCTATCTGATCAAGTTTGTGGGCTCGGGCGCGACCTCTGGCGGGGCTGGAGAGGCCATGGGCCTCTGGTTTGCGTGGACCTGGGGCTACACCATCATCCTGAGCATCATATACGGCGCCGTCGTCGGACTGCTGGCCAAGGAGCTGCTCCGCTGGGCCGTCAAGCGCAACTATGTCGATCGCGAAAGCTTCATTGTGTCCGCCATATCGCTGGCCTTGTTTGTGCTGGGGACCTGCGGCCTCATCGGCACGGATGACGTCCTGGCCTGCTTCATCGCTGGAAACGCGTTTACATGGGACGACTGGTTTCGTCTCGAGACCCTTGACGACTCGCTGCAGCCGACAATTGACATGCTGCTCAACGTCTCCATCTTCTTGTGGTACGGGGCATACATTCCCTGGACTGAGTTCCGCCACAACTCCCTCGTTCCCATATACAAGCTCGTGCCTCTCGGGGTGTTGGTGCTGCTTGTGAGGCGCCTCCCGTGGATCTTTGGGCTGCATAGGTGGATTCACCAGATTACGGGGACGCATCAGGCTCTCTTTGTTGGCTTTTTCGGGCCTATTGGTGTGTCGGCGGTGTTCTATCTGTTCATCACGTTGGAGTTTATTGAGAAGTTTTTGAGTGATGAAGAGGGGAACCCGAGAAGCGATGTCACACATTTGGGCGCCACTGTGAGAATCGTGGTTTGGTTTTTGGCGGTTTGCAGCGTGGTAAGTTTCTTCTGGCTTCTTGAGCCCATGATGTTGAAAGATGTGCTAACGACGTCGTTTGCTGTCCAGGTTGTCCACGGCTTGAGCATTCCCCTGGGCAAGATCGGGTACCTCGCACCACGCACGCTTTCTCGCGTGCTCACCGAGACCAGCATCAGCACTTCCGCCGGCGGCCTTGGCAACATGGACAACCCCTCGACCTTTTCCACCATAGCCAGGTGGTTCCCTGGCGGAAACGGTGGCGCCGGGGTGGCCACCAGAGAGACCGTCGTCGGGCCCCCTCTGAGCACATCTGCCACGTCAGAAGTATCAAAGCCGCAGCCTATGCCCCCCTCTGCCGACATTCCGCTGGATGCCCTCGGTCCGGATGCTGGGCCTCGAGAGGCGGCCCGAAATGCCGTCCGGGAGACACAGATTCGCTTCCACGACGAGCTGGAGTCTCGGAACCCGTCTCGAAACGAGTCGAGAAACCCTTCTCGAAATGTGTCTCGGGACCCCTCACGAAATGTGTCGAGAAATCGAGACGAGCCTCGGAGAAAGGGAGATTCAGCCTCGCCGACGCCGAGCCCGAAATAGACACATTTGGGGCCAATTTTTTAATTTCTTTGCTCATGCTCGAAAATTAGACCGCAAGGCCAGCCATATAGACGCTGTTAGAGCTTGATACGTGTATCCTTTGGGATTCTCTATCCTTCCGAGGGTAGTACGGAAACATGACTTAGATACTAGATATTGTATGAGATAAGGTAGGCATCAAAGCCTACATGTAACTGCAAACCTACACAGCTATTTCCACCTCCATGCATGATCAGTAGATTACCTTACATGCAACTTGCACTTCGTAGGATTACTGCTATGTAAGGTAATGCCAGGCCAAAATACGTATACCTGAGGAGTGCGTACAAGTATCTTCAGCGTCAATGTATCTGAAACCCTTGATCATGTAATCAGTTACGATGCACTTCCATGGCAGGCCACGTTGCCCTGAGACATTCAAAGGGTCCCTGCGAAAGACGACACTTGTCCATTTGTTGGGGGATGACGAACGATTCAACAAGGCGGGATAGAAGGAAATAGATACTATGAACGAATTGTCGTGAGGCTTAGCTCTTGTGGGGAAGTGGGGTTTGTTCTGGAAGATTACAGCCGCTCTTCTCTTTTTTCTTTTCGGAATACTAGTACTACTACGGAGAATAGCCTACTCGCAAGTTGAGTTCAGTGCTGATGGTTGGATGAGTGTACGTAGGCCTGAAGATGTGTGTAAGGGTGCCTCGGCAAGGTGAGCATTTGTACGAATATAAATGCGCGCCTTGAATTATCAGTCCCAAGTGAAGAGCTTATGAAGTCTGCAGAAGCCACATGCCGCCTTGTGGTAGCTTGGACAAATGGAATGACCAGTCACCGGACGTTCATCACGAGTCACATACATAGCCTTTGGTGTGAGTGATGGTTAAGGTAAGGTTGTAGGTTAGGTTACTGGGTAGGTAAGTAGTGGCTTCACGAGAGTGGCTCCAAGCTCGCCTGTAAAGTTGACACGTTTCCATCCCATCGCTAAATAACTGATGTCAAGTAAACAGAAAAGAAAGCCTCAAACTCATACCTTGAGCCGTCGAATCAAACTTCGAAGGAAATACAAGTGCAAAACCGAAGCTGTGGAACAAGGAACCACTTTGTTGGCAGGCCGGGGCCACGGACAGATTCGAGTTGCGCTGCCCCCGACGCACTGTGTGCGTCAGCGACCGGGGGCTATTGAAAGACTTTAAACTGGGTGCATATGCACGGGCAAGGGTTTGTCTCTGGGCCAGCCCAAGGACGGTGCGAAAACCAAAGAGTCGCAGACGGTGTACATACAAGAAGGGAATCCCATCCAAAATTGCTGTGTGGTCATCATTGTGCGATGCCAAAAGGCTGGGGAGGCCCCATCGTGACGAGTTCGGACGGGCTCTTCTGTGGATGAAGCCACACAACCACAGTGCCGCCTCGCGTAGAGCCGTTGCTTTCTGCACCCGCGGGTGACTCAGAGGAGAGGCAGCCCGGCCGTGCTGTTTGTGGTAGTGGTACGCGTACCCAGACAGTGCGGAAGCTCGTGTGGCCGTTATGATCTAATGGTGCGCGTATTCCTGCGGCGCAAAAGGGACCTGAAACGCCCACCGCTGGACAGCCCAGCTGTTTAGTGGGAAGAGCCCTGTAACGGCGCCTGTTGTTGGTTCCTGGGCCGGCCCAGTGTCGATTCGGGCCATTGCCATCTTCACTCCAGGGCTGTCGAACAGTCTTTATCTAAGGTTCAGCCACCCCTCACGTGACGTCTTTCTTGCGACGAGATAGCAGTCCAGCTTCGTTCCCCTCGCGCTCCCTTGCTTCTATATAATCCAATCATGCCCATGAGCGCTGCCTCCCTCCTCTTGACGAGTGCATCGCACGAACAGCTTTGTAGCGGTGCGCACTGCTGGTAAGGTGGTACCTCTAGCCGCGCACAGTTGCTGGCTGGTTCCCCGGTACCCCATAACACCCACAGCACCGCTCCAGCAAGACGCGGCTGCCCACCCGGCTTGTGCGCTAACTGTGTGCGCGTGGTTGCTCGCCGCCTGTTTCAATCGGCTGGCGTCGCCGTCGCTCGACCTTCTCCCGCCGGGGGGGAGAAAAACCCTCTCTCTCTTTCCCTCCCATTCTCTCCTCCCTCCCCCAAGCACCCCTGCCGCCTCGTCAACAGACATCGCTTTTGAGGCCACGGCACTCGGAAACGATGCAATCGTAGGAGGTTGAGGCCATCTGGGACACTCGCACTTGCGTGACTGCATTGCATCGTCGTGCAGCCAATCCATCCAGCCTGGCCGTTCCCCCTCCCGAAGACGCAGCGGACCCTTTTTTTTTCCCTCCTCGACTCCGTACTCCCGCTCCCACACAACAGCAGATAACCACCACAACCTACCACATACATACCGCATACATAGACACACACACGCCGTCGTCTCCTGAGACACGCCCCGCACTTCCAAAAGCCCGACGTTATCTCGACCGGCTTATCTGCGACTCCCACCGCTGACACAAAAGGGAACAAAACACACAAAATCTGAGTCGAAAAAACAGCCCGCCGGACGACACGCCATCTGCATCCTCCCACCCGCTGTCTCCCGCCGCTGGTGAGCCAGACAGACGCGCACAGAGGGGAACAGAAACCACCGCCTCCCGCCCTTCATGGCGTCGACTCCGTTCCGGTCTGGAGCGGGCGATCCGCTGATTGCGAGATCGTCGTCAATCCCCCGGGACGAGCCTCAGGAAGTGCCCGATTCCTTCGTTGCTGCCTCGGGGGACTTCTTCAGCCCCGACGATCTCCAGCAGTACATCAGCACTCTCGGCACCGAACCTTTTAAGAATTTCTGGGAGAACCCATCAGCGATTGTCCCGACCGGGCCCTTTGAGGATTCCACCAGCGGCTCGCTTTTCGACGAAGACTTCGACTCTGGCGCCGCGTCGCCCAAGGCGCCCGCTGCGGCAGCTGACACCGCCTCCCTGAACGCGAATGGCCACCTTGATCTCATGGCCGCCTTTCGGACCGCTGAGGCTTCGGCTTCTCCATTTACTCTTGCCGGCCAGTCGTCGACTTTCCTCGGGGCCCCCGACGGGAGCGATATGTTCGCGTTTGGCAGTGGTGACGAGACCGTGACGAACCAGCCCTTCGTCTTCTCACTTCCCGATCCGTCTGCCATTTCTCTCGCCTTTCAGAACTACGGGCAGGCAAATATGGGAGTGGCCCGACCGGAAGAATTGGTCCAGCAGGTCATTTCGGTACGTTGATTTTCTTTACGTCTTGTTTTGGGCAATTCTTCGACTTGCGAACTTTTGGGATTTATATAGTTAGGGCGAAAGGAGGATACTAACTCTCATCCAGCCGCCGGACATGACAAGCCCGAGAGGCCAAAAACGAGCAGCGGCGTCAGAATCGTCGGTATCAGTCAATCAGACTGCAGAGCCATCGCCAGCTACCACCCCTTCATTCGAATCGCCTCAGTGGGGACAGGTTGAACAACCGCAACAAGGCCTTTCTCAGAATACGGCGTTCATATCACAAATGGCCACGCTCGGTCTTCCCCCTTTTACCTACCGTGGCGAATATGGTGTGAATATTCAGCAATCTGCCCTCAAGTCTCGCGTCGAGACCCAGATGATGGTAACCATAACCATGTCTCACCTGCCCTTTGGCGTCACAAAGTTGCATCTGCCCCCCCATACCATCTCCAAGCCTAAGCACAGGCTGAGGCCTCCTCCAACCCCGTCTCCCGATACACTGGAGCTCTTTGTCAGCTTGGTTTGCACAACCCCCATGGAGAACCCGGAGCTGAGGAGGAAAGCCTTGCAGAAAGCTGCCGAGGTTGATCATCGATATCTCCCCAGCCCTCAAGAAGTCGAGCACGAAACTCAAAATGGCTGCCAAGTCCGCATTTGCCCGAAATGCATGGAAAGAGAGCGCAAGCGAGCCAACCGGAAGAAGGAGCATGAAAGGTCCGATCAAGAGGAGCTTTGGTACATGGACGAGTCGCACCGCATCATCATCTTCAACACCTTCGAGATGAGCGACTGGCGACCACCGACCGCGCAGAAGGAAAAGGGCTCGGACAAGCCGCCGCAAGCTGAACTCTTTCGACAGTGCCCCACGGCCAGGCAAGTCGTGGTACCCATGCGGCTCGCGTGCTACTGCCGCCACCAGAAGGAGAAGACGGGCTTCAGGGTCATCTTCACCTTCAAGGACTGGAAGAATAACGTCGTTGCACAGGCCATGTCCGGCTCGATCATGATTACAGATGACCACAAGACGACTTCGCCTTCGGCCGCCGATGACGCCCCCGAGCTCGAGCCTCAAGGCCCGGCCAAGAGGAGAAAAGCGAGCGCAGCAAGCTCATCGGGTTCATCGAGCGCACCCAACACAATGAGCGGGTCGCCGTCATCGTCAGCGGAACCTCAGGTCTTGACCACTAACCACCAGGCCCCTCAAACAAGCCTGCCCTTCCAGAGCGGTCCGGCGCAGCTCACTCCCACGGTCAGCCCAGTCTTCTCGCCCAACATGAATGGCTTCCAACAACCGCAGGGCCATATGGGGGCCATGACCCCCCATGTGCCGGTGGCGAGCGGACCTCCTCCCGCCCTTAATGGCGTTGCCCATGGAATCCAGAACTGGTTCACACCCACACCTCGCCGCCCCGAGAGCAGAGAAGACTCGGCCATGCTATATTCCACGCCGGTATCTCCCCACTCTGGTGGCTCTGTGAGCCCAACCAGAGGTGGTCTGCAGAATGGAGGCAGCCTGGTGCCGCATAACCAAATGGCGCAAGCCAACAACTTTGCAATGGGTCTCGCTGCTACTCCCCCGTCTCCCCCCGAGGCGAAGTCGTCGCCACCCATCATCCACAAAGTCGTTCCGCCCCAGGGCGATCTCAGCGGCGGAACGGAAGTCACGGTGCTTGGTGCCAACTTTTTCCAGGGTCTTGAGGTATGGTTCGGCGACAACAAGGCCACGACAACCACGTTCTGGAGTGAGGCATCACTGGTGTGTCTGGTTCCGCCATCTACGGTTGGCGGACCGGTGCCTCTGACTCTGAGGCTGCTGCCAGGAGCTCAGCCACCGCGAGGCATGCAGGCACCTTCCCACATGGGCAGGCAGCAGACGACCTATACATACAAGTTCAACGGCGAGAACGAAAGTCCGGCACGCTCTCCTTACTCGTTCCTCAACGTGAATCTGGCGAGCTTGCCCATTTTCAATGCCTATATCCCGCAACCTGCACCGCTTATGCGAAAGGTACAGGAGATGATGTCGGCCTCGCCCGGTAAGGCTGCAGACAACTCGAGCGACAATGACAGCAAGGCGGACTCGCGCTGGTGGGATCTCTCATCGTACATGAATAGCGCGGTAGCTCCTCCTGCTTACAACGACATCTATCCGGCAAAGGATGCGCAGGTAGAGGACCTGGATGCCAAGTCCGTTCTTTCGGTAGCCCGCGCGGCTGCTGAGGTGGAGGCGGACATGAAGAAGCGTCGCGTCCGAGACGACGAGCAGGAGTCGTCATTTGCTCAAGGCGTGGTCGTTTACGAGGAGCACGAGACGGTCACTGCGGCCAAGGCCGGCGAAAGCAGCAGCAGCGCCGTCATTCAGCCGCCCGCCATCCTCGAGATTGGGCGCAAGCATGCCATCACCAAGGAGCAGCAAGAGAACTTTTTGCGGGCTCGGGAACAGAAGCTGAAGAAGCTTAGTAACGACCGAAATCTCTTCTTCATTTGGGTGAGTCGCGACAATATCTATCCGTTTGCTCAATCAAACACACTTGCTAACTCTTGTCAGATCCCTCTTCTCTTGGTGATGGTTTGCGCACTGCTCTACAGCTATTTCCCGTCACTCTTCCCATTTATCTTTGCCTCTATTCGAGCTCTGATCCACGTCTTGCTCCGCATGCTCGACTAAACGACGCCGAACCGGCAGTCAAATACTCGGGGTTGAAGGCGGACTACACCTGTACCACTATCGCCTTGGTCTTCGGGCCTCTGTACCCGCCCTCCCCTCTTTACTCTTACAACTCAACTATATGTATTCAACAAGATTTTCTATATGACCCAAACGACCGCCATCATCAAGATGACTGGCTGGGTCTGCTGTGGTTCGGAGTGTGAATAAGGGCTGTGTTTTTTTCTTTTCTTAAATGCGACTGGCTGGGAAGGAAGGGCTGGTGAAATTTGGGCTGCGATGTTTGTTCGGAAGCAGGATAATGATGGGTATGTTCTACGATGATTTGTCTCTAAAGGAGTTGGTGGTCTTCCGGTACAGCAGTCAGTACTTGGTATCAGCGGTACAGTATCTCTTTATTCCTTCTTTTATATCTTTCCACCCCTTGTTGTTCTTCTTTTCGAACGATTTCCCCCCTTTCCCCGTGGACGAACTTATACCTCTTGCTTTTCTTTCTTCTCTTTTTTTTTCCTACCTAGTAGTTGGTGTTGTCGGGGCCTGGCAGACCAACGAGAGATGTGGCTGTGGTTTCTTTTTTTATGGATGTTTCAAGTTTAGAAAGGCAGTTCTTGGATAAGGGAAGCTTTACAGGAACGCAACAAGGTAGAAAACTAGTACTAATAGTATCCCCCCGTTCTTCACTTATTTGCTCAGAACAATCACAGCAAATGCTTGGTTTCATGCAATACGGAGTACTGCCAACTTGGTCTCACACGAATGACTGCCAATGTTTCCACCACATTTATATAAAGACATGAGAGAAGAGAAGAGAAAAGTAAAAGATTGATGTAATGTCTTATCATTCGTAAAAGAAAAAAACTACCTATGGTAAACTAGCCTAACCTATTAATACAACTTCACGTCCAAACTTGCCTCATACCCCCTTCCCCCTGAAAATTCATAATATCATCAAGATCCCTCTCCTCCCCCCCCGCCCTCCCTTCTCTTCCCTCCCACTCCTTTCCTCAAAACTCATATTTCCGGGACGTCTTCATGACGTTTAAGCCATGACACTCAATCCATCTGCATATAGAGTTTGTAGAAGGAAAAAAAGGGTCAAGATGAAGAAGAGGAGATGGAGAAGGAGGAGGAGGAGATCAGAATAAGTAAGCGAATGTAAAACTGGTTAAAAAAAAAGAATAAAAAGACGAGACAAAGCCGGCTTCTTGTCTTCCGCGGGACAAGAAATCCATAACAGGTAACAACAAAGGCCGGGAGGCTTTCCATCCCCCCTTGAAGAAGAGAGCAAGAAAGCAAGTAAACGAAAACGAGAGGGGGGGAAAAAAGAGACAAGGTAGAAAGTAAAAAAGGAGGTCGATCTGATATGCCCCCTTGCGGTTTTGCAGATCATCGTCATACCCAAACCGGGGCAAAAGAGTCGAACGAAATAAAGAAGAAGAGTCTTTCTTCTCTTCTCCTTTTCTCCTCCCTGTCCTTTCCTTTCTTTTTTTCCCCGTCTTCTCTTTTTTTTTCTTTCCTTTTTGCTTTCTTTCTTCCTTCATTTCCTTTTTGCTTGCCGGTATCCCCGTCCGCTTCCATCAGATCCACCTCGCTCGCTCGCCTTTTAATCCTTGCACAAAAACATGTCGTCAAAGTCGTATATACGTGAGAGCTTGTGGGTTTTCATATATTGTTCCTTTTGTCATGACACATAACGTAACAGCAACAAAACGTTTGGCTTTGCATAAAAAACACAAAAAAACGCAATGTTCATGTTACCAACGAAGGGTAAATCGGGGAAGGGAAGCCTCGCTACTGGGAAGCAAGACTCCCGTTTGGGGGGAAAATCATTACATCGGTGGGTTGAGGTGTCCTTTTTTTTTTCGGTTTTTTGTTTTGCGGGTTGCGTTATCTTCCATTTTTTTGTGCTTTTTTCGTGTGTGGTTTTCTGTGTGTGGTTTGGTGATGATGGCCCTCCGAACGGATGGGGTATAAGAGCAAAAAAAGATAAATCATTTCATATCTCGTCATAAGAGAGAAAAAGAAATTCGTTAAAAATCCGAATCATGCTCGACCCGAAAATGCTTTTGATGGAGAAAATGATGGTAACCGAAATCGCCGAAATGCGCCATATAAAACAATCATTATGTGGAAAAACAAGTCGACAACTCCTTCACCGTCTCAGCCCCCGCCAGGGCTGACCATTCTCTCGATCTTCTCCAAAGGTATACTTGGCGGGAATAGAGGGGACGCTGGGGATCCCTCGGTTGGCGTTGGGAACCACCTTGAGGGGCTCCGCGGCAGCGGCAGAAGCAGCAGCAGCGGGAGCCGTTTTTCTCGCTCGCAGCAGCCGGGAGCTCTTGGATCCCGAGCCGATGGCACGAACGCTGTAGACGCTCTCGCCGCTGTCTCGGCAGGACGACGTGCTGTCGAGGGACGCGCGAGGGGATGAGGCCGCAGACGATGTGGGCGAGGTTGCGCACAGCAGGTGGGAGGACCGCCTGCTATGCCGGCTCGACGCGCTGTGATAGTGGTGAATGACCACGGGCGGGAGGCTGGTGCTGCTCGGGTGCTTGCGAGCCTTTGTCCGGCCGGTCGAGAGCTGCCGCCGGGATCCAGAGCTGCGAAGGATGGGAATGTTAAAGTCGCGAGAAGCCGTCTTACGGATCTTGGTGCGCGATTCCCTGGTCCGGTTCGGTTTCGGCCTTTCGTCCTGGTGGATCTGGATCTCGGGGGACGACGGCTGGTTCTCGTTTGCGGTCCGCTTGGTGCCTCTCGAGTCACTGCTGGCAGGCGTCATGATGGATAGCGACGTCCTGTTGCTCCTGGGCGTCCTGGGCGTCTTGGGCGTCGTGTTGAGAGGCCACTTTGGCGGCGGAGGCAGAGAAGGGGGAGCATGGGTAGGCGGCAGCGGCGGCGGCGGTGTTGAAGGAAGCGCCTGGTGGCTGGTAGCTGGCCGTTGCCGCACGTAGCCCGGCGGAGGAGGCTGTCGCGTGGACTGGATGGCATGAGAGGTGAAGAAGCCCGACTCGACCAGCAGATGGTAGCTCGCCAAGGCCTCTTCCCTAGTGGGCCTGTCGTCGAACACACCGGGCGTAGGCTTCTTGGGCGAAGGGGTCGAAGGGGTCTCCTGCTTCTTCTGCTCTGGTGATGCCGATGGCGTATCCTTCTTGAGCTTGAAGCGCCCTCGAACGCCCTCCCACACCTGGCCCAGGACGCCCTTCTTGGGCGACGTGGTAGCAGTGCTCGGTGCCACGCTGGGCGCGACACTCGGCGCGACGCTCGGGGCGATGCTGGGAGCGATGCTGGGGGCTTGCCGGGACATGTACAGCTGGAGATGGCGCGTGGTGTCCTGAGAGCGGCGGGAGCTCCGCAGGTTATACTGGTGCTGCTCGAGCTCGGCGTCCAGCGGCCTCTCCAGCGCCTCGATCTCGTCGGGCCCGAGGAACTGGGACGGCGGCACGGCAGAGGCGCGGTCGTTCATGGAGCCCTCTTGGAAGCGGCTGCGGCTCGGCTCGGGCTTGAGGCCCTTCTTCTTGGGAGCGCCCATGGCGGGCAGACGTGCGTAGCAGGGAGCCGATGGAGAAGAGGAGGGGGAAAGGGGGGGACAAGTCGTCGGCTTTCGTTGGCTGAAGGGCTCGGTGAGGGTCTGATTGGCCACGGCGTGTTGCCCGCAGACGATTCGCTCTGTCGATGCGTTGGGATGGGATGAAGACGATGAAAGGAACAGGTGTCGGTGTCAAGCCGCATCCATTCCCATCCGATCGAAAGAAAGAATCGCCTTTGTTCTCGGTTTGTGTTGTCGACGACTCCGCCCGCCGTCGTGCTTGGTGCCACCAGCGCCTTTTTGCTTGTGTCTCTTGTGTCTTGTCTTGTCCCGTGTCCCAAAACAAACGGCCAGTAAACAAAACACACCTAAAACACGGACCAAGGCCCAAAGGCTCCAAATGGTTCCAAGCGCCCTTGCGACCGGAATGCTGCTGCTCTGCTTGCTCTGCTCGTTATGTACTCGCAGCAGCTGTTGGTCCTCTCTTCTCTCTCACGTCGATCCTGGTCTCGGGGAGAAGGGGAATCTCGTCTGTCGTCGCCGCTCTCCGCAATCTTTAATAAGGTTTAATGAGGGATCGTAAGCTGGGGCCGGGCGAAGCAGAGAGGAGTGATTTTAGCCAAGGTTCGATTCGACAGTCTCGCAGTGATGACATGATCCTTTTTGATTGGAAGAAAATAGGAGGAGGAGCAACGGCGGGAAAGGGGCTGGGGCAAACATCTGATTGGGCTTATTGTGTCTCTTCTCGTCGGGTGCGACTTACGTCCAATCTGGGGTCAGCAGCGCTGTACCTTGTTGTCTTGCCTGTTGTCCTCTCTCTGTTTTGTCTTGTCTTGGTGGTGCTTCTTTTCCTTTTCTGCAGGAAGCCAAAGACACCCAGAGGCAGCAGCAACAACAACAACTTCTTTGGGCTCTCTTCGAACCGGCCCAAATTGACCTTAGCTGCCTGCAGGCTCGCAGCGCAACCGCAGGTCAGATGGTTAGCAACAACAACACAACGCCTAGGGGGGGAGCAGCCACCGAAATTGAGAAAACAGGCGCAGCTTGTTTTGCTTTATGTGCGGCGCTGAGGGAGGCTTGGGTGGGCTCCCCCGTCCATGATCCATGCATGTCTGCCCGCTCCCCCGGCCACACGTGAGCGTCGCCCATGGCAACGCGCCTGCGGGTTTGGCTCCAAAGGTCCCTGCTTGAGTAGCTTGAGAGCGTCCGCGCCGACGATCCCGGCCGGTACCCAGGGATCTCGACAGGGATGTGGATGGAGGCAGGGGTTGGAGAGAGTTGTGGCACGGCTTAGCTTCCCCTTTGCAGCGCTGTCGTACTCGTATGTACTGGTGGCGGGACGGCGTGTACTCGTATGATTTATCGCGAGAAGGAGAGGAGAGGGAAGAGAGAGGCTGTCGCTTGCATGCAGGTTGCTGAACTGTCACAGTCGTGCCGCAGGATCCAAGGACGATGAGATGGCACAGGGCCTCGTTATAAAGGAATCCAGCCCAGACCCCAGCATCAGCAGAAAGAAACAACAGCAGTAACGACGGCAACAGGCCCGAACAACACAAACACGACACGACACGCACACCAAGCATCAACCCGCCAGCCACGAATTCCATCACAGGACCAGCGGCACAGCTTAAGCGCTGTGCGCCGTCGAGATTGCAACATGGGACCTGGTCCGGGCTACCAAATCAGTCCGAACGTTTTCTCAACCAGCCCCCCGAACAGCGAGGGTATTTTCGGACAAATGCTTCCTTTCACCTGCGTCTCGTACCACCGACTCTTCATTCGTGTGTAAATCCTGAACCGACGAGAGAGAAAGGACGCTAGGACTTGCGAGTCGCGGACGAGAGCCGCGAAAGTGAGGAAGAAAGAACAGAGCTCTGTCTCTCAGGTCAGGGTACTTCTGCTTCTTGTCTGGGAATCTCGGTCCGATTTGCTTGGCTGGAATAACCCGTGCAAAGAAGCATCTGAACTCGCTATGAGTGAAATATGTACTGGCGCGATAAGTCGTCTTGGTAAGTTGAAGTTGGAGAAAGAGAGAATCGGAAAACGGCTTGAGAGAGAATATGGAAGGCAGCGAGAAATTGCCAGGGCCACCGCCCTTTGCCAACGTCGTCGCTAGCACCAAGATGTTTCCACCTGAGGCTGCGGCTGTGCTGCTCCCCTGAAACTTGAATCAACCCAAAACTCCAGCAAATGTCACTGCCGAACATCTCCTCATATCAACCCCCATTTCTCACCTCATCTCACCTTACCGTACAAGCGGTATGAACCATTGTTGCAAATCTGTATCTGCATCTACATCTTGCATCGCCATATGGCTCCCCCCCGTCCATCACTCACGTTAACTACTGCACTCCAGAGCCCCCATCTTCATGCACACGTCCGCCGCGGATCGCAGCAGGTAATTAAAGCAAGCGCGTGTGTACCTTACCTTACCTTGCTTTCTTAGTCTCCCTCTGTAATAATTACGGGGTATCAGTCACGGCACTCGGACTTGACCGACGATCGGTCAACGGCAACGTTCGCGGGTCCTATGCATCAGTCTTTCTTTTTCCCCAGCCTCTTACTTTTTTGTGTCTTCAACAGTCGACATTACCATGTACTCGTGTGCTTCTCCAAATGATCTTGGTCTTCATCTACACTATCCACTGATATACTAACGTCGCCTTTGTTTGAACCGGATACGACGAACATAAACACTTCTATCACATTCGAGACTCGAAATCACCTCTGCAAAGTAACGGCCGTCCAAGGAGAATGGTAACGAGTAGGACGATTCTTGTAGGATATCCTTTCGATCGCTTAAAACACTCCCATACCACATCATCTGGCCACTTACATACAACGTATCGTTATGATGACATACGACAGTCACCCATTCATGTCAATCAGTATTTTGAAACCCCAGAAGTGCCCATAGATCGTATCATTCAATATATCAAGATAAGCGACATCGACGAGAATATTTAAAATAGATAACCAAGACCAATAGATATCGGGAAAAAAAAGAGTGTAGCCGCCCGGCTTTTGGCACATAATAGGTAGGTAGTAATAGATCCTCAAAGCTGGAAAACGAAGGCAAAAGAAAGAAAAAAACTCCCGTACTCAGGTCCCTCTCATTAGCATTCCACGCATAAAGGGTTCCCATGGACGAAGAAAATCCAATATCAAGGCAGAAGAAGAACAAGATATAAAAGGGAAGAGTGAGACTAAAGTCGCTGTGTTCCGTTGAGCCATCTCACTTTGATGGACAAGAGACGGACAAAAGAAAAGACCCAAGGTTAAAAAAAGAAATTTCCCTCGAAACTACCGTCGTGTGTTCCCCAACTCCATTAATCCCGCAAAAGCTCCCTTCATATTTCCCTCTTCCGATGGAGAACAAAAGAGGTATTTTGAACAAAAGGGTAGTAACCCCAAAACGCCCATGAGAAATCTATCGCACATCAAAATGCAGATAATATACTCCATATGATTTTTCTGTCACCCAAAGTCGGAGCCAAAAATTTCACTCATGACCTTAGACCTGGTATTGGTTGAAGGTGACAACGCCGATCTGACCGTCTGCACGCGAGTACAAGCCCTGGTCCGGCTCGGGGGTGAGCCCGCGGTATCCGTGACCATAGTGCGCGTCAAGCTGGCGCTGGCCGTTGTACAGCGGCTTGTGGTTTTGAGAAAAGACGTGGTCGTGTTTCCTCTTACCACCAGTCGACAACATGGGAGGCGGAGGGAGAGGCTCGGTCTGGGCCTCAATGGGCGGCAAGGGAGACACCAGGGACGCAATCTTGAGCGGCGCCAGAGACGACTGAGACATCTGCGGCCTGGGAGGCGGAGGCGCCGGAGCCGAGTATGGCGCTGGAGGGGGAGCCGAATAGTGCGTCGGAGGAGCGGGCGCAGAATAGGGCGCAGGAGCAGAGTAGCTGGCATAGGAAGGCCGCCTCTCGCTCGATGCATATACAGGAGATGACTGAGGCACATATGGCTCGGAAGGCCGGTTGTCGTATATGGCGTGCTTCATCGGCGGCGCTGGGGAAGCACTGGGCGCCGGAGGGCGGGCGCTATAATTGTACTGCTGCTGATCCTGCTTAGCATACGGGGACGGCCCCGCAGACGACGATGTCGGATATGGCCCAGTGGGTGTCGCAGGGGGGATCGGTGCGCTCTGCGGGTGGCCGTATGGCCGAGGAGCGGGTGCGCCGTACTGCGGCATGTTGTGGTCTCCGCCAAAGCCCAGATGTCCGGGGCGAGCGGCGGGCGGAGGTGCGTCGTAGGACGGGGGCGGAGGAGGGGGTAGCGAGGGAGCATGGTAGCTCTCGGCAGCAGATGGTCGCCGTGACGGCTCCTGCGGCATGTACGGCGCGCGGTGCTCGCTCGCGTTGCTGACGGATCTGGCCCGCAGAATGGGATCCTCGGCGGGAGCCGGCGTCACGGTCCGGCGCCGAGAGTACTCCTCCTCGCGTCGGTCGAAGCCGCTGCCCTTGCCGTCGCGCTTCCTCATGCGAACGTCGCGACGGATTCGAACTCGGCAGCCCTGGTCGGCAACCGTCTTGCTGAGCGAAGTGCTCTCCATGAGTCCGGGGAACTTCTTGGCGCTGAAGACGTTGAAGGGCTGCGTCTTGATCTCCATCCTCCAGTCCACTCCAGGGGGAAGGTCGGAATCGGCCGGCTCCAGGTCGAAATCCTTGGGCTCCTTGGTCGTTTCATACAAGCTAAAGGACAGGCGGAAGTAGCCTTCGTGTCGGACGGACAGGTCGGGGAAGATGAAGTATCCAGCCTCGGTTGGTCGGTCGAGGTAGGCCATGCCAGATGCAGGAACACCAGTCAGGATGGGGGGATTGTTGGTGGCGCCATTTTGGACGCGGCCGTGAGCAATCGTGCGAGCCTGCTCAAGGCTGGCATACAGAAAGAAGTTGGCGTTGTAATCAAAAGTAATGTCCTTGCCCTCTTCGACGGAAGGTCCCTCAATGATACGGAGCTCGACAACAGGCGGCGGGTCAACAGGTCGTCGGTCGCTGTTCGCTATGAGAGGAGTCAGCAAAGGGGGGACTACAACGCGCCATGCCCAGTTGACTTGGCTCCGTCAAGTCGCCAACGCACCTTTCATGCCCGAACCACAGGCACGAGCTCGCTCCGGCTGCTGCAGAACCGTCAACTGGTACCAGAGGTGGCGGTTCTCTCTCGTCACGCGATGGATGCGCTGGACCATGTCCCGCGAGCTGGACGAGGCCATGGAGGAAGGCGTCGCCATAATGCTGCGCTCGGTTCAAAGACGTCGGAGAAGGTTGTGAATAAAGTATGGAGAGTTGAGACTACTTGACTCGAGTCAATGCTATGATTCCATTTGAATGTTGGTGCATGATAATGGCAGAGGAGGAAGATGGCAGTGATGATGCAGCGAGAAGCCCCGACAAACATGACCGGCTCAGCTTGGGAAAATGATGTCCTACTCACGTCTCAACTAGAAATCGTCCGAGATTCGAGACACTCTGCGGCGGGCGAAACCGTCAAGGCGAACAGAGCCCAGTGCTGAAGCCAGGCCAGACGGCGAGCAGCAGAGGCAGATGGTGGACGCGGAGAGTCGACAGAGGGGCGGTCATGTATATTACGAGTGAATAGGTGCCGTCCGTCCAACTCGACTGTTTTCAATCGTTTCGCTTGGGCGACGTTGTCGCTGTCGTGTCGCTGTCGTGTCGTGCCGTGTGTTGAGGAAGAAGCGGGTTGCAAAGGAGAGGAACCAGACCAGCGGGAGAGACGAAAGGGAAGATCTGGGCTGGGTGGATGTGCGACCGTGGAGATAGTAAGAGGAGGAGGCCCAAGCGGCCTGCCTTGTCCTTGCCTTGCCTACTTTAGCCCGGACCTGCTGCTGGTCCTGGCCTGGCCCGACCCTGGCTGCTGGGCTTGTCACTGGAGCCACTCCGCTTCCCGGGTGTGTGAGGAACGGCCCCGGGAGTCTGGGACTAAGGGCAGCGGGTCGCAGCTGAGGGGGGCCTGGCATGTCCAGGACTTGGGCCGTCGAATCAGGCAAGGCAGGCCGTGGCCGAAGCGCGAAAGGGGGGGTGGGTTGATTGCAGCCAGGGTTCCTTTCTCTCTCTCTCTCTTTTGGCGGCGCCTTGTCTTGTCGTCGCTTCTGAGATGCATGGAGGGGGTGATTGGCGAGGGGGTGCGAGTTGGTGGCAGAGGAGAAGAGGCTAGGATCAGGATGGCGGTTGGGTTTGTTCGGGAAGAGGAGGAGGGATCTTCCCCCAGCTTCGCCTTGGACCTCAGTTATCAAGGGCCATGGGCTTGAGGTCTGTGGTAGTACAAAGTCCAGGTGCTTGGAGTTGTCGCAGTTGTACAGCAGCCACGGGTGCCTTTTGCTGCTGCGCTCACGGCGTCACACGGCGGTGCTGGTGCCAGCAGGTACGCGGGGCGCTGGTACTGCTGGGACGAAGCTGCAAGCTGGATGATGGTATGCTGAAGGTACCTTGGCGGACCGATCCTGGGCTTGTTGGTCATCCTACAGGCGCACTTGACCCAATTACAGTGCGCTTTTGCACGCTGACAGTCCGGGCTCCCAGTGAGAACAGTGCAATGAGCACCCCTGTAGTTGTATTGTAGCGACGACAACTGCCTGCCAGAGTGCCTCATACCGGACCGAAGTACTGTTGTCTCTCCCTCCGTGCGTGACTGCACGGTTCGATGCAAGCAGGTACCAGCACATGGAAGCAATTGGAACTCCTGCGACGGCAAAACCACAGGAACCAGAGGAAAAGCCAACACCAGTCGCTTTCCGACAGACGCTGCAGTCATGACGAGAGGCTGCAGCCCTGAGCGACTATCGAACTGCACTCGTACGGAGTACATTACATGTGCTTTGGTGCCCCCCCGTGGCACTGGGCAAATTAATCAATTGGACGCGACACGGTGACCCCCCCCTTCCAGGCGTCGTGGCGGTTGGCTCCAGACTCCCTTTTTCTCCACGCTCTCATGTCTCCGGGCCTTATTCTCCCCCCCTTCTTCCCCTCCCTTCCCTCTCCGGCGGGTTCCAGACGGTCGGTCGCAGCTTTGTTTGCCTCTGGTTCGGCAGGTTCCCAGCAGCTGGGGCTCCTCTGACAGCGCTGATGCTTGTGTGCTCGTGGTTGTGCTCGTGCTCGTGCGCGTTTGCTTGTGTTACTCGCAAATCACTCTGGGCCCCCCTTTTTTTCTTCTCCATTTTCTACCTTACGGTTCCTTATTATTGAGAGGTCAAGCTTGGCCCTGTGTGGTACTTTGGACTTGTTGCCGGTACCGAGAACCTAGTGGTCGGGTCGAAGGTTCAAGAGAATGGAGATGCCTGAACCAAGGGGGCGGGAAAGGCAAAGGAAACTGACTGGACTGGAATGGAGACGGAAGGAATGCCAAACCCAGGCGGGCGGTTCGCCTACGCCTTCGCCGAAACGTCTGGGCTTCTTTTGACGTGTCTGCTGTCTGATGCGAAAAAGCTACGTACAGCGCCTTTTTTTTACTGGCAGTCATCGCTTCCGTGTAAGCCCGCGCAGGGTCTTTTTGTCACAACTGACAGGACCTGACTCGGGTCATGGCTAGTTTGGCTGATCTCATGAGCACATGCTGTTGATGAACGCCGGAGCAAATAGACCCGGTAGAGAGCAACTCCTCTGAGAAGCATACAGATAGAAAGGGAGAGAAAAGCAAGACATCGGCCAGTCACACTGGAGCGGATGGGCGGACACAACACCCACGGAGCGCAGGTACACGTCGGCTTACTGCTCTCTCTCTGTCTCTCTCTCTCTGTGCGATGCGGTGGCACATGTTCCCTTGCGAGCAACCATTCTCGTTGCTGCAATACATAGCTGATCATCGTGGCAGGCATTTGGCGTCGTGCCGTTATCGTTCTGCCATGAGGCGCAAAGTACCCAAATACAGTTCCCAAGAAAACGTCGCACTCACGCCCAACGAAGTCAGCGAATGGGACTCAATCGCAATCCCTCGCGGCCCCCCAGTTCCCTTCCGGCGCGCGTGCACACAATCTGGCGCACAGTCTGCAGAACCGGCGCGAGTCCCAATCTCGAGTACGGTACCCCAAGGTGGCAGGCAGGTCTTAGCCCTGGTGCAGTTTATAGTAATAAATGGCTGGGCGTCTCCCGGCGTCATCCAAACGACGGTCCCTTCTCGTCAATGGCTTCTGTCAGTATCGATCGTTTTTGCTCAGTGGCGCAGACCGGACTGCTCTGGCTAAGATCCTGCCTGGTGCTCAGCTGAGTCCCATTGCGTCTCTCTCGGGTCCGAAGGCCCAGCAAGCCGCTAGTACGTACTGCTCTAAGCCTGACCTGGTCCCCCTCGTCTCGGCTGCCGCCCGTTAGCATCAATTACTATAGTGGGAGTCCATCGTATCTCGCACAGTGCAGCACCCCCAGCCCGTCCCGGCACCGCAGCCTGGCAACCTGGTACCTCGCGTCAATGTCCCTTGGCGACGAGAACCTGGGCCATGGAGCCGGGGTGTGCGCCACAGCTCGGGCTCTGCTTCAATCAAAATCCCTTCCAATGATTTTCTCCCTCTCTTGCCATATTGCACGGGTGGGGTCTAGCGCCGCCAAGGCACGGGCGCAATCAATCAATCACTCCTCACTTGCACCACCCGCTTCTTTTTTGGGGTGCACCGCGGCGGCACTGCAAATCGGTGATACCAGGAGCGGAAACGGCGGCCCAAGAGCAAGTCAGCAGAACCGTCTTTTCTTTCTGCTCTTGGGCAGGCTTACACTGTTTTGTTTCCCTTTTTTTGCCCTGCGCTAATACCTAGTACTACTGGCTTATTATTGTGTAAGTGTATGTCGTCTGTCTGTGGGTGTGCTGGAGCCTCTTTTCATTCTGGCAGATTGATGGTATGACGGACGCGGACTGGCTGGGCTCCGGGGGGCCCAGGATTGCGAAGGGGAGGGTCTGGCTTGATTCCCTCTGGGCCCTGCCATGCAGCTCGTTGACTCGTCCCATCCTTGCCGGTACCCAAAGAGTCGCAGCCCTGGGATTGCTGCTGCTGCTGCTGCTGCTGCTTGCTGCACGTTCCGGTGGTGGTGTCGATGGAACCGTGGCAGCAGTTGACCAAGCAGTCATCCGGGCAGCGGCGACGAGTCGACGGCCACAGCCTGACGCTTGATGCTACTTCGTATGCACAGAAGCACTCAAAATACCGTTTTGCTAGAGCATTCCGCATCGGATACCACAGGCCTGCCACGCTTCTCTTCCGCGCCTTGCGTCTTTCTCTTTCTTGTCCCGTCCCCCCCAGCGCCTCGTGCGTGATACTACATTAGCAGGGCTCCCCCCCTAACCCTCCCCCGGCTGCTGCACCCAATCCCAGCATCATCCCGTCTGCCTGCGTCTCAGGTCTAGCGCTGCCGTCCTGATAGAAGAGAAACATGCAAAGCAGAGTTGTTTCTCCTCTGTGACGCGCCACGCTGCTCATCTCGTCGAGATGCAATCAACTATAAAAGGCAAATCCCGTATTGTCTTTATTGTCCTGCTTGTGCCACTACGGCTCTCGCTCGTCCCAGAGAAACTCCGCAATCTAAGATATACAGTCCTGTAATACTGTACTGTAGCCGCTAGATCTTCTCATCCTCAAGCTACTGCAGCTAAACAAGGCCAGCCTTAGTGTCCACCCGGCCGACGCCGGCCCGTCATGGATCTTCCCTGCTTCATCTTCTATTTTATCCCCCCTTCATCTTTTGCCCAGAATTCTCTGCTCCCCCAATCGTCAGCCTCCCCGAACCTGGCTCGGCCCACGAAGTCCTCTTTTTATTCTCTTACTAACACATGGGTTTCCCGTCCCGTTCCCTTTCTCCACTGGGAAAACGGGGGTTAATTTGCTCGCTTTTGCTTTCCTTCCGGGTGTGCTTGTCATGTTTCCGTCTGCGAGCCGCGCCCGCCCATTGATTTGCCCACTCGTATCTGGGATCTCGTGGGCTAATGCTTAACAAAGTAGTAAAAGATTAGTGAGATCGCACAGGGACGAAGCCTTGCGCTATGTCAAATGTTGCTCGCTTTTTCGTTTTGCTTGCTTGATTCTCTTTTTCTTTTCTCCGCCTCTCTGATATCAGCACCTTTCTCTCGTCTCCTTGATGTTGAGGTGGTGCAATCCACACACAAGTAACACGACAAAGGGGAATAACATCACCAATGAGAGCTCTGTGCACGCACACACACACACACACACTCGGTTCCCATACGAAAGAAAAAGGCACTGCACTGCCGTGTCGGATCATGCAACCTGACATGTCATATGCAGCAGCCCGTTTACGGCACCACTCACCCACTCACCCACTCACCCACAACATAACCCATGCTGCTGCACGACCGCTCCCCCATGTCTTTTTTCCATCTTTCCCAGTAGTAGTACTGGTACGAGTACTACAGTAGCTGTACTCCGTACTCCGTAGTACATGTACAGGTCACAATAACGCCCTCCCCGTCTTGTATCATATTGACCTCGTACATGCTACCATGGAAAAAGGCGACGGAGACAGCTCCGTCCCAGGCTTCGGTACCTCGACGGGGGATGGCAATACAGGCTGGGGGGACGCACCTGCGACTGTCCCCTCTCAGTGAAATATCATGCCGTGTGTTCGGGGGCGATTTTGGACCTACATAGTACTAGTATCTTTTTCACGTGCGTGGAGGACTTGGATGGATCTTCTTCTTCTTTGCCTTGCCTTATCCAGGTAGTACAAGCAAATACTACTTCGGAGTCGGACTGACCTGCTCGCCCTCGAGCAATATGACATGTACTACTGTACAAAGTTGCAGGAACTTGATCTGATCTTCTTGCGGAGTCGTTTTTTTGGAGGGCTGGCCACATGGTACAAGAACCGGATCTCACACAACCCTCGTGTGCCTGCCTGTTCCCTTTCATCATCATGCCGGGCATCATCTGTAGGTGCCTTATTAGTTAGCCTCTTCCCAGCAACAAAGGGGCATGGGCATGTATGGGTTGTTGGTTTTATATGTACTTACCTTATGTTAGACCCAGCATCATCATCATACAGTAAAGGTAGGTATTAGATCAAAGTGGCCCGGCAAAGCCCGTTGCAGCAATGAAAAGCCATGCCGTGGAAATAAATCTATTTTCATCGCCACCGGGTTTGCGCATAATCATGGCACGTTTTTGCCATGCGGACCCCCCTTCCCTTTCCCGCAAAAGCAACGACCCAAGGAGAAAAAAGGGGGGCGCAAGTTTGCATGTTCACCTTTTTTTTTCCTTCGTCATCGTACTCCACAGGTGTGTTGCTGGGCAAAAGCAGGATGACAATTGAGTGTTGGTTTAAAAAAAAAAGAAAAAACGAGAAAAGAGAGCAGCGATCTCTCCGCATGCTTATCGTACTTTGTGTCGTACAAGGACGAATACCAGATGTAACGACTTTCCAGAGAAGTGGGTATACGTTGGTGTTGAGCCAAAAAAAACCCCGGAGAAGCAACCAGTTTGACGACAACTTTTTTGGTTGTGCTCCCCTGCCCTTCTTCTGCAGGCGCGCGAAATGCGAGATACCTTACCGCGAGGGGTGTTGCTTTTGTGTAACTTGTATTACGAGCAATGCCCCGACACCCATCACCAAATGGGGGCCTCCGATATTACTTTCGTACTTTAAACTTGCGATACCTACCTCATGAAGCAGGTTGTAATAACTCGTAGGCAGTAAGGTAGCAATCAAGAGAAGCGCTTGTGCTCGATGGGGCCCTGGCCACTTCCCCTTCTCTTTTTCACTTTGCCGAGTGTGATGTGTGATCTACGGCGCGGCGGGCTTTGCTCACAGGACTTGTTAAAGCCTTTTGTTTCCCTCGGCCGGTATCATGGTGGTGGGTGAGTGAACATGGAGGCGTGAAACCGAAGCGCTTGTCAGTTGTGCTGTTGGTCTGGAAGATGGGGGCGGGGGGGCATTTGGTGATACTACCAGCGAGCTTCCCCTACGAAAAGACGTACCAGGCATGATCCGCATTTGAACTTCATAGCCGCAAGGACAAGCACCATCTAGGATATGCTTATAGGAAAGCGGCGAGCTCTGCCCCGAAATGAGTTGTATCGTTGCAAGTTCATCTTTCTCAGCGCTCGTTCTGCCGGAAGCAGAGCCACGATGCAAGATGCCACCTCGGTCCGGGGGGTTCTCAGTGTTTCGAAACAAGGACAGGATTTCTCACCACGACATGGGGGGAAAACGTGTTAGCACAGGCAAATTGCTGCTATGTACTTTACGGACTTGGGGAGAGCGAGGCAGGCGGACTTCGGCCCCCGTTGCCGGGAGTATCTGGAAAACATGTTTCCGTTTCTCGTTGAAATTTGGGACGCAATGCGCGTCAGTGTGCAGGGTAGTATCGTTTGGGCGAGGCGCGAGTGTAATAAGGGACATGGGAGCTTGGCTGCTGCTGCATGTCTGTGCGCGAGATGATGTTACTCCGTAACTGTAATCCTTCCGTTCCATGAAAGAGGTCGGCAATGAGGGCGTGATGTTGGAATACAATCTTTTGGGCCTCATCCTTGGCACTACCCAAGTATACCTCTGTGGCTTACACCTCACTGCTATTAAGGAGGAATGAGATGGGCCGTCCTAGTACTGCCGGAAGTATAACTGAAGAATACAATCGTCTTGTTCTGGTTTTTCTCCATGTACCATGTGCTCAGACCGGAAAGCTGCAGCGTCGGAGGAAGCATCATTGTCTCATGTCCGCCCCGTCTCGGAGACTTTTTGGCGGATGCAGAGAAGAGACAAAAGAGAAAGAAGACGCCTTTTTCTTTTCCGCTGATGACCCGGTCCTGGGCTCATCATCTGGACTAGGTAAGAAGTACTACTACAACGTGCCCGTATCGAGAGCCCTTGCCCTGCATCGCCAGCGTGGAGAAACGAAGAGAGAGAGAGAGTCAGCAGCCCGATTGAGTGCGTCGGCCGAGAAGCATCATCTCGCTGCTTGTTCCACCCGATCCGTAGTAGCCTGTACGGATAGGCAACTTTCATGTGTATGCTTATCCTGGCATCAGTATTCGTACCATTTCGTACTCGTACATCCTAGATAGAGCAGGACACACACACACACACACACTTCCGCTGGAATGCCCGCTCCCTTGAAAAGCCCAATCAGCGCCGTCCGGCTGAGAGAACCGTGGCCCCCGGACCCTGGACGAGAGACAGAACACACAACATTCAACTTTCACTTGTTCGCTCTTCGCTTATTCTCAGTTCTTCTCTTGCAACTTGTTCTCAAGACATGCTTGATGCGCTCGAGCCTTTTGGACGTTGTGTTCAGAAGTTCGTGCCTGTTGGTGGATGGGCAAAAAGGGCTTGCTCGCAGAGCGGCCCTGTCCATGGCCGTCGTGTCGGGTTTTCTCGAGGAGAATAAAGTACAATATGTACTATACTAAGGTACATAGTACTATGAGCAGAGCTACTGCAGGAGCAGGGACGCGAATAATATAATACATGATGCCATGTGCGCAATCTAGGCGATCGAGACTTTTGTTTGGGCTTCCTCTGAGCATCTCTCGTCTTATTACTGGCGGTATGTAGCCTATGCTGGAATAAAAACTGGCACATTACAAGTTGTCAAGGGAGGAGGAGGGCTTTTGCTCTTACAGGCTCGCTTTTCTATCCTCTCTACAACACCAGATGGTCCCCCAGGCGAATGGCAAGAGACCACATACTTTCGCCAACCCTCCCTCCCTGCGAACTTCCAGGCAAAAGAATCGCCAGACGGAAGACGCTCGAGTGCCGAAAGCTGCAGCCACCCTCCCCCCCCGTTTCCCTTTTTCGTTACCGCAGACCTGGCGCTGTCGGTTTTTGTCTCCGTAATTCCCAAGCCCAAGGTGTACTACTATGTATGCCCAGAAAGCGTTCTCCCGGCTGTCGTCGATACCGAGGCCATGGAACTCGTTCCCACCCCCTTCATCAGCTGTTACAATAGAAAGCCATTCCGGCAAACGGGCAGCAAGCAAGCGCCTGCGGCTTGCCACAGCTTTCGTGCTGTTGACGTTGCCCATCCTTTTTTGCCACCCGGCGTGATGGTTAAGGGGCACCTAAACCTGCTTGCTGTGGGGTTTTGATGAAAGTGGAGGAGGAGGGAGGCAGCGATCCGGTGACCAGTTCGCCGGTACC
>NW_020194720.1:850971-916590 GCF_003025115.1 Trichoderma citrinoviride | reverse complement strand
GAGTGGCATGAAGGTTTATCACCAAACGGGGTCCCCATGAGTTGGTGCAAAATACGGAGGTGCAGTATGTGTCCAAAGCTTTTCCTGTGAATTTGTGTTGTTGGTCGCTGGAATCATTGTAAGTCGCCGGTGTGGAAGGTCCTCCCCCCAAGCAACGAAAAAACACACTTCAAAGCAACAATTTGGCCGAGATGAGATGATGCTCAATGCTAGTAGTAGTGGCTTCAAACCTCCAGGATGCTGTCTAGAAGGGTGTGATAGCAGACTAACGGTCTCACCGAGTCCAGCAGCATCTCGAACATGGTCCGTCTGGTCGATTTGAAGGAGAGGCATCTGTACCTTATCAAGGGATCTGTACCGTGTCGATCTCGACGTGCAAACACCATCTTACACCATCGCCGCCTCATCCCCAGACAAACACACACGCCCTTTTCCGCCCCGAAAGGCTAGAGGGAGCATCTATCACAAGCCCACTATAAAAGTCAATGCAGATCTGCTAGTCCTCCTCCAGTAACACCAACATGTCCAACGACCCCTTGTACTTTTCCCTAGATACCTACCTTAGCTTGCAACTCTAACCTCAGCTCGGGTACTACAGCCTCCCAATCGCCCTTCAACTTCAGTCAACCAGCAAGATGAAGCAGTCTGGTATCTTCTAGTCGCCTCCCCCCTCGGTCACTTGCGCTCGTCCACGTGGAGACAGTCGGCCAGCGGCTGGGGAAGAAAGCGCCAGCAAGGAATTATGACGAGGACTTGCAGCATGCATGTCTCAGACAACACACAGGCGGCGTCGTCGAGAGAGAGAAGATACCAGTACAACTACTACCGGGTATCAGTAGTCAAGACCTTTCGGAACCCCCCCCCCCCCTCCCCTTGGCCTGTCATTTCGGAAGCCCTGGCCATGGCGCTGCCGCGGTCTGCGGTGGCTGGATCACACATTCGGCCCTGTTGGCTTCTTCATACAGAAAACTTGCTCAAGAAGGGAACATGCTAAGAATACTTTGATCTGAGTTGGTTATGGCGATGCTTGGGGTCTCTTGGTGGCTTGCCCAATCTGCGAATCGAGAGGCAGCGCCATGTGTCACCGCCAAGAGCCAAATGGCTTCTTGACTTTTCAGTCTCTCTCCCAGCAGACACAACACGCTCACGAGATGCACAACACACACATTGGGGCTGGGAAGCGCGCCTCCGTCCCGCGGCAGTGCCGTCTTTGGAGTCGTATTTTGGACACAATGGTCTTGAATCGAAACCACGGTTCGCATACCCGTGGCTTCGTTTCCCCTTCGGAAGTCGCCAGAAATCGAGAGCCGTGAGCTTTTTGGGGCCTGAGACATGGCCAGAACAACACACGCCCTCGTACTCGTACCAGTGTCATCATCATCTCCCCCTTCTGGTCGGGACCCATGGGGGAGACAATAAGCGCCAGAGCGAGCAAGTAAAGAACAGCCGGGCTGGCACAGCATCATGCTCCCCCCTTGGAACGTAGACCACATAGATGCTGTTTACCCGCAAGAGACCACAAAGGAAAAAAAGGACGGGTAGCACCAACTTCTGTGCTTCGTGACTCCCATCACAGGCCCCATTGTCGGAATCTTGAACTGCTCTCTGCAAGGCAAGAGGCGAAAAGATGTAATAAGTAGTAGTGGGCAATGTCCCAGGAAATCAGAGCGGCTACACCCCCCCTTCTTCGTTTTCCTTCTTCTTCTGCCGCTGCTGTTTCGCCCTGCCGTTTGTCTTTGGGCATGGGACGCAAGCGAACCCGGGCTCCCAAGAGTGCCACTCCCTCCACCCCCCATAATTTACCCAGCGTGTCTCGTCCTTTCATGAAGTTGCTTGAGTTGTACTACTATGTTGTCTGACCGCTGCTTTTGGCGTCTTCTGGGGCAGCCCTACGTTGAAATCGGCGATGACGATGCTGGAATGATTTGCCCTTTTCTTTCCCCTTTTGTCGGTTCGCTGTTGTTTCACGCACATGATATTTCTCCTTGCTGTACTCCGTAGTATCAGAAGTTTGAACTTGCGGCTCCGAAGCCATCGAATTTCGGAGAGTCATGTTGGTCTGTACCGATGTCTCGTGGTCGCGAAATTGAGGAAGCTTGGGATTTCCTTCATAATTTCCCCCAGATGCCCCCCCCCCCCCCCCCCCCCCCCCCCCCCAGTGATCGACAGATATACCTGGCCTTGTGCTTTCATAGATTTCTCTCAGATGTAGACTTGGACCTGCGTGATGAATGGCGATTGCGGCTTTTGTGTTGATCATGAGGGCTTTGGGTTCGGTGTGGCAATACGAGCGGACATCATCATCCCCCCTTTTGCCACATGCAAAAACGTCTATGTTGTGTGTACGTTACGTACTGATACTCAGGAATTGTGTGAGACATTCTTGTCTCTTCTGTTGGAGAGTTTGGTGTGTTCATATTACTCGAGTAATGCCGAGTTGCTGCGGTTATTACTGCTTAACAGCGTACCTGACATGAGAACGATGGAGATCGTTCCATCATGGCATCCGAGTCGAGTTGCTTCTTCTCAGACCAGGGGGGGAGAGCCAAACACCGCACGCGATGATGACATCGTTCCATCCGAAGCAACACTGGATGCCAGAAGTATCACGGGGAGCCCCTCTCTAAATAAAGGCCCCCCCGGTGCGAAGGGGGAAGATTCAAAAAGAGAATGAGAAAGAGACATTCTCACACAACTCCCTGCATCCGGCAGAGCCAACCCGTAAGACACATACGATATTAGTATCTCCCGAGTCAAAGAAGGACAAAAATCCACAGCAAGCCAACGACGTCACGAGAATTGCAATAATGAAATACTACGTATGATGGTTGCACTTCGGTGCTGATTTGTATTAGTATCTACTACTATCATTCGAAATCCTTGTTTCATTTCACTGGGAAAAAAAAAGAAGGCACGGAGCTGGTTCCGGATCATCGACACGCCCCCCTGCTGCCTATTTGTTTTGTGTGTTGGTGATGTGAAGGACACGGAAAGCGAATGTGATGGGGATTTGGAAGGCATGCCGAACCGCCAGCGTAACCTTTTACTCGTTCTTCTAAAACCAACAGCGGGAGAAATCCAAAAGCTTTCATGTATAATTGCGTTGGTACTTTGCCAAGAAGGATGAAAGGGGAAGGGTAAGATGGGTGAAGATGTGAAATGAACTTGGTTGCAGGGTATCTTGACAAATAATGCCTGGAGTATGCCTGACGACGATCTTGGTCCAACGAAGAGGGAAATGCTGACAGCTTCATGTTTGGCTCCTGGTGAACTTCATCTATTCTAAATCATGCAACACCTAGCAAGGCCATGTCGTGCTGAACGACCGAGACTTGACATCCTGTAAACTCATCGTCACTGTCATCATCCGCCCTCTTTTCACGCAACAGAGACGTCCACCAATGTTCAATGTTCAGAGCAGAAGGATACCTTCAAGGGTATATACTTCATATTTGATACTAAAAGTCTTGCGCTCTTTCATGTCAAGTATCCCCTTGCCCGGATTCTAACCACCGTCCCTCCCGTACGAATAGGGAGGATAAACGCGCCCGGAACAACCAGGGAAAAAACAAGCCCGCTTTCGTAACCAATATTTTGAATCTGTACAGTATTCGTCATGTCCATGTATCGTCGTCCCCTCTTGGTCGTCCCCGGCCCCTTTCCTTCAGTCCCTTCAGTCCCCGAGAGGGGACGAAAGAGCAAGAATATCGATCTAATGCCACGTCCCTGCACGAACGTGCCTCCTCAGCTGATAAGAACTCACGGTCTTCTCCCACCAGCTCTCATCACTCTTCTCAGACTCTTCGTTGCCCTCGCTTTTGGATCTACGCACGCCATCATAGCTCTCGCGGGGATTAAATGAGCCCGCAAACGTGGGGGGCCGCCAAGGATAACGCTCCTAGAATGCAATCGCCCTCTCCAGCTGGTAGACCGCAGTCCTGGCCCGCTCTCTCACGTCGAGGTCTTTGTCATTGTGCTTCAAATGCTCCATCCGGTTGTAGAAGCCCAGCTTCTTCAGCTCTGTTGCCCTCAACGACCAAGCCTGCCCTTCGCCCTCGTCGTCCTGCCCCGTCAGATTGATGATCAGGTGACAGACGGCAACGCGGACTTCCTTGTCTCGGTTGCTAATCTGCTGATATAGCAGCTTGAGCAAGTCTGTCTGCGCTACGACCAGCTGCCGGTGCTGGTGTGTGCTGGCAGCAATGTGAACGAGGATATATATGACTGGAATGATGATTTTAGCATGTGGATGGATGAGCCTGGTCTCCTGTCCTGGTGTTGGGGTTCGTCGAGAGAAAGGATGGAGCACTCTGGCTCGCAGTTTTGACGCCAGGATATCAAAGAGGCGCTCTTGCCCAATCGTGCTGAAGAGGTAGTCAATCATCTCGGTGGTATCGTAAGGTGACTCTGCCGAGGCGCCCACGCCGAGGCCCACCAAGTTTCGAATGAGCTCCAAGCCTTGTTCTTGGATAGCAATCTCGTCGCTCCGGGACCTCCTGGACGAGCTAAGTTCGGACTCGCGAATGCTGGCGAGCTTGTCTTCTGCTTGGCGAAGCTTGGTCGACCTCGAAGCATCCAGCTTCTGCGGGATGCCATTCGCCGCAAACATCCACCGTACCTGTTCTTCGGATGGGGAGCCATCCATCTCCTCGTCGTCATCACCCAGCGACTGCATAGCCTGGGTGCTATACGCAGTAGCTTCTTGACCGTCGTCGTGAATGATCTGTACCAGCCACTCAGGATCGAGCTGCTCCAAGCACGATCGCTTGAGGTCAGGGCTGACAGCTATCACGAAGTGCTTGAGTGCCCACAGAGCATTGAGCCGCAGGGCAGGGTTCTCCGAGTGAGCGTGCTCACAAAGGATCTTCATGACGCCGTTTTCAGCCAGGAGCTATGACTGTTAGCTTGACGTTTTCCCTTCCATAGGGTGTAGGAAAATAAACCAAACGATGGTGAGCAACATAAGGAGAAGTAGGGACTGAGGGCAGAGGGCGGTGACAAACCTCACGAACTGGACTGGCCTCCAACACCAGGTTACAAATAGCAGCCGTGGCCGCAACCTGGACATCAACATCTGGATGCTTCAGAAACTTGAAAACGGGCATGGCAACGGAGTGATCAACCAGCGTCGTCCGCAGTATGCTAATGGATCGCGAAAGCATCCTGATTACGTGACAGGCCGCAACAATGACGGACAGTGGGTTGGCGCCGTATGCTGATGACACGCTGGGTTGGGCTTCTGATTCTCCGGTAGGCTTATCCTTGAGCCGATCCTTAATCGGCCTAGGTCGCTTTGGATATTCATTGAGAGACTCCATCACATACGGGATAAAGTCTTCATCCACCAAGGCTTTTCTGTATTCTTCCTTGCCAGAAGCAACTGCGCCAATAGCCTTGAGCGTGGATTCCCTGAGCCGCACACGATGAGAAAGCAGGGGGTCCTGACCGGCCTCGCCCAGTCGCGTTGAGCTGGAGGGGCCTTCCACATCCATATCGGTATCAGGCTGAGGGGACCAGTACTTGGCCGCCTCAGGGATGGACACGGAGCGGTAGGCGCGTCGAAGAAGCTTGGTCAACGTCTTGACGGCACCACAGTCGTATGCAGCCTTCTGGAGGCGTTCGCTATCAGTGATGAGGCGGGCCAGCGTAGCCGGTGCCCTCTCTAGGATGAGATGCTGGGTCTCATCGAACGAGGTCTGCGACTCAGCGTCGTCCTTGTCATTCTTGGCAATCAAGTCGATGAGGACGGGCACGATGAGCATGCCGAGGCTGTTCTCCCTCCCTTCCTTGACACCTAGGCCTGCTTTGAAGAGTGAAGTAACGATGGTGGCTGCCATGAGTCTCCCGTAGCCGGTCAAGGACCTGGCCTGCAGTATCAGCCAGGGGATGAGAGGGCTCTCGACGTCATCAGATGAGCCGTTTTCCAGGCTCGCTTCCAGGGCAGTGGGTGAGACAAATCTGGGTCCCGGCGTTTGACTCGGAGTTCGTGATTCAAGGCGGTCTGGTGTGTTGACGGAAGACGTGTGGCGGGATTGGGGAGGATTCGGAGCGGCGGAGAAGGGTATAGGCAGTAGATGATCCATGGCCGTCTGGTTCTGCGCTTGAGAGCCGCCCACACCGTTGGTCTCGAATGTAATGCTTGGAAAGACGGCGAGAATGGCCGGGGAGTTGATAAGCCGAGTTGCTCTGTATTTCGAGTCTCCAAGGATCGCCGCTATGGCTCCGAGTACGGGGCCGATCTGGGTTCCTTGCGGAGCTTCCTTTGGAAAAGCTTCGTATAAGCCGTCGCTGTAGGCTTGCGCCTCGGCCCCCGGCACAACATGGCCCTGGCTGACGGCGAAGCTGGCCAAGCGCGATGCGAGCATATCCAAAACGCCGGAATTGACCAGAGCCTGCTGGTGTCGCTCCTCCCTGCAGATGCGAGATATTAAGCTGGCAGCTAGCTCTACCTGGGTCTGCTGCATGTGATTCGATGACGTCGCAGCCAGAATAAGGCATAGGGACTCGAGGTGGTACGGCGACGTGAAGATGGTGTCGGCAAGAGCTTGGATGTCGAGAGGGGACGACGGCGGTGCCAGGGCAGCCGCATCTGCAATGCTGGTGACGGCCTTGAGAGCGGCAACGACGATTTGCGGCGCGTTGGCATTGGGAGATGTACACGCAAGGATCGCAGGGAGTGCTCGGGAGGCGTGGATAGGTGGTAGAAATGGAGGGCCACCTGCAATGGTAGTAAGAAGTCAGCATCTCTTTCTTGGGCAACGGTTGGTAGAGCTGGAACCTAGCAACTTGACATCCAGCAAAGGCAAAAGCGATAGCGCTTGGGACACATACCCTTGGCGAAGCTCGTGATGATCTGCAAGGCTTGTAGCCTCACCTTGTCTTCGTCTGAAAGAGCCCGACGCTCGGAAGGCTGTTGTCTAGCATCCTTATTTGTAGTATTTGCCTTGGCTGTAGGTCGAGCCGACGTCAGAGTCTTGACGACGGGTTCCAGCACGCCCAAGCTTGCCCACGTCTCCTTCTTCTGGTGGTGCCCGACGATTTCGTTCTTGAGAGCTTGCAGAGCTGCCGACTGCTCGGGGCACGTTGTGGCATTCCGCAGCTGGGACAGGATCGGAGAGGTCTGGGGGCGCGCCATGGCGATGAGAGCGCTGAGCAACACAGGGGTATGCTGGGATACGGCGGAGAGAATCGAAGGAGCAAAGTGCCGGAATATGGCCTCGGATGCGTAATCGTGGGATTGAAATTGGGTCGGATGGGCTTGCTATATTTCGCTTTTCCAGCTGGATATGAATAATTGCTAGGGATGGCAACGCCGGGGCAATCGAAAGCACGCAGGAAATGGGAAAAGCTCCGACGGATGCGGCTGAGGGCGCTCAAGTCCAGAGCCTCGTGAGGCGGCACAAGCTTGTCTTGCGCCACCGGGAGGAAAGCGAGGGCCTGATCAGCGGCGACGTGGCCAACGTGGGAGAGGCGGACAGCTGGTGGAAAGGGGCAGAGGATGGACGATAGCAATAGAGACACCGGCGTAAGCAAGTCTGCGATATCAATTCACGGGCAATGCATGGAATAGCAAGGCCAAACATCAGCGTTGCCTTGCCGTCTGACGAGATGTCACGCCTTAGCAAGTCCGACGTCGTGGCACGTGCATCGCGTTATCTTATCGGATCTCTGGTGGGAGGAAATGCATGTAAGAGCAATATGGAGCAATCGGGGTGGCTGCTTTCAATCAATGACGCCGATGCTTGAAGCTGTAGGTGAGAATATCTCTGCGGATGCTTGGGGGCAACTTCTCTTGATAAGTAAAAACTCTGGACCGTAGAAGGACCATGTGAAGAACAAGCACTACCATTTGTACTGAACCACCAATGTTTCGTTCAGGACAGCCTCTGGATTCTCATAACTCTCCTCAAACTTCAACCCCGCCGTCTACATGAGCCCTGCTTTCAGAGTACCCACAAAAAGATGAACACCAGTCCGTAACATTGGAGTCGATCATGGCCAATCAGTGGACGCCCTGGAACAAAAAGAAGAAGCACTTCTTCTAGAAGCCTGGCAAAGCCTGGGATTGTCAGATGGCGCATCTTCTCTGCTGGGTTTCGCCCCTCCACTGTTCTGCCCGCTCCAGATTGATTCCCCCTCAAGTTTGTCTCTGCGAAGCTCTTGGTTGCAGATGAGGTACCCCCGACACGGCTTTGGGTTGTCGCCATTCAACGAGCAACGCATGGCGCACGCTTCTCACCGGTACATCATCTCGTCTCGACTCTACGGAGTAGCACAGCAAAAGAGCGACATGCTGTTCATGCACGAGGCCGACACTTCCAGTTACTACCTTAGGTATTGTGTACATTGATCCAGTGACATTCCGCTGCAGCGTCGCCAAAGAGAATCTATCTATTCTACGAAACAGTTGCATGAAGGACGACGACGATTTTCCACTCTCTTTCTTCCTTCACATCACTCTCAAGTCTGTTTGTAGCCTTACCTCATCACCACTCTGCAGTCCGTCAGCCTCCTTTCCCTGCAGACACGAAACTCGATGGACCGACGTCTAAGTGGGCAAGCCTGTTGCTACCTAGGAAAGGGACCCCGGATCATCCGCTCCGATAGCCGGGCCTCGAGCTGTCGAGTCTCGTCGCTCTCGAATTGCGTGTTCAATGCTCGATTAGACGTAGAAATTTCTGCGTGCGACGGTTGTGGCGCTTCCGCCTCTGCCTTCATCGCTGGAATTAATAGTTTGTAGTAAAGTAGAGAAATCGAGCGCTGTAGTGGCACCGTGGGATCTGCAGAACGTCGGTTACAAGCAAGAGGAATGGCGATACCCGGACTCTTCGCTTCATGGTAGGATACTACTCTTCTTACCTTTATGATATTGCTTTGTTCCCTTTCTCCATATCTCGTACGGAGTACCGCTACATCATTCACCTTGTCCGGAGTGCGTCTTCGTAACCCGTTGGCAAAAACTGCTGATACTAGATAATGCTTCGAAATACGAGCTACAGCAAGCCTGGTGATCTTAATCAATAGAGCAGACGAGTTCCCAACCCCCTGCCAATTGTCCGTGAGACGAAGTACTCCGCACCACAAGTTCACAAAAGAACAGCGGCGGTTAATGCCAGACATTGTCTGAAAGGAAATGCCCGTCTAGGCCTCGGACCCAGGCCGCGAACGAATCACCGGGCTTCGTTGCGCCACGGGCCGGCAACTATAGGTGCTCATTGCACGACGGCCCTGCGTCAGGACAAGACAAAAGTCGACATGTCATCATTTTGTTTCCATTCCATCAGTTGTCTTTGCCGTTTTCTCGCTGGCGTGGTCCGGGGTCCCGTCTGGGGTATTGTGATGAAACGGAGCTTCGCCTGGAAGAGTTGCTCGCCATTGTGGTGAGAGTCCACTTGTGATGAGATCAATGCCCTTTTCGAGTAGCGGACTGAATAATCAGTACGTATAATATGAGATACATAAAGAGAAGCGTTCTATTAGATGACGGAGAGGGGAAGCGGGATTGAAAAGGAAAGTTAACGTGCTCTTCGTTGAAGCTGCTTTTACGAGTATTTCCATGGGATGTTGTACATGATGATAAGTGGATGGTGAGGTTGGTGTTGCATTCAGTGGACGTCGATCACCCCTCCGAACAGCAAGCAGCAGAAGACACCGGGAAGCGGTTGATGACTGCCTCCCAGCTTGTTGTTTCTCTTCTCATACTCTCTGCGCCCTGTTCCCACTCACAGCATGTAGTCCTTGTACTTCTGTGTCATGCCTCTCCAGCCCCCAAACCGAATCACAGCGCTTGTACCTGGGACTTTGACTGGTCACTGATCCACCTGCAGCGATTATCGGAATCCGTCTCACTGCTTGAATCTGGCTGAAGTTGTCTCGAATCTGGATTGTCCAAATTTCACGAAGACACAATATCCCCAGTCAGACAAGGTATTACAGTGCATATTGCGTCGCTTTCGCCTTAAACAGCAGCAACACCTCATACTTTATTCTCCACCAGACACAAAGTCTCGCCCCCAAGATTTGCAAGGCAAAAAGAGAGGAAAAGAACCGGGAGAAAAAAAGGGCGCTAGTCCGCCTTGGTCGTGCCGGTTCGCGTCCGTCCCGCCGATTGAATCCTTTGGTCTGCCAACCCATTTTAGACCTCGATTATTACCACCATCAGCTTTTTTGGCTCGAGGCGCCGATTTGGCTCGGTGAGCATTTCGGGTTCGCTCCAAAGCAACGACGAGATCTGGCTGTTCCACGTTTTTCGAGATTGTCTCACCTGCATTGCCAGCAGCCGCTGCTCGGCCGCCTACCGCCGGCTGTTCCGACTCAGGACGATTCATGGCCAGTTGATGCCACTCGATACCCGGCCGGCGTCTTTTTCTTTTTCAACTCCTCCTTCTGCCTCCAACAATTGGCCCCCATCTGCGCCCTGTCCCCGTCTGCCTCGGCCCTCGAAAACGCAAAGCAAGGAGAACGAGAACGATAACGGGGGAAAGGGGAACGAAGCACACCGACCAGGGAATCGAGAGGCTTGCGCTCCGATGATGCGCCGCAGGAGACCATGCTGAAGACATCCCCCATTCTCTCCCCCTCCAGCGCCTCCCCCTCCAGCTTCCGCAATGCCTCGCGATCCTCGCAGGACTCCGTCTCCTCCCACCCGTCCCAGCTGCCGTCCATGAGCCCGAAGCCCTCGTATGTGCGCCGCCTCTCCTCGCAGTCGACAACGACACCCTCTGCCACTGCCTCCTCGTCGGCCCTCTCGCCGGGCCGTTCTCGTCGCACCGCAGCCTCTCACAGCGATATCCGCACTCCCTCTCGCGCCTCGCTGTCCACGTCTTCGTCTCCCTCGGCGCCGCCCACGACAACGACGACCAAGATGATCGTGACCACAACGACCAATATGGGCATCAACGACGAGACGCAGCATCCTGGTCGGCACTCGCCCGCTCAGGCCCAGCTCTACAACGCTCTCTCGCCCAACAAGCGTCGACTCGCCGCTGCCTCAGCCACTCCAGATGTTTCTTCAGCGCCCCCGGCGGTAGCCACAGGCTCGGCTGCCCCTCAGCCGGCCGCATCACAGCCGGCCGCGGCCCAGCAGGCGGCCAAACGAGCCAAGCCCGAGGAACGACCTCCCATTATCTTGCCTCAGAAATACGAGCACTGTCCGGTAGAGCACATGGTCGAGCTCATCGCGCACATGCTGGGAGAGCTGATTGCCACTAATGATGCAATTCGCATATCGAGCGGTGGCCTGACGCGATTTCACTCTAGGTAAGCTTGCATTCTCGAGATTCTGTTCGTTTTATCTGGCCATAACTGACTCGACTTTGCGCACAGAACGCCCCCTGGCATATCGGTCAGAGACTATCTCCATCGCCTGGCCCGACATGCCACCCTCATACCACCCCTTCTCCTGGCCATGGTCTACTACATCGACAGGCTCTGCGCCCTGTACCCAGAATTCACCATAAACACCCTCACCGTCCATCGATTCCTCATCACCGCTGCCACCGTGGCCGCAAAGGGCCTTTCCGACTCCTTTTGGAACAACACCACCTATGCACGGGTGGGTGGTGTGCGTGTGGCTGAGCTACGGCTTCTCGAGCTCGAGTTTCTCTACAGGGTCGATTGGAGAATCGTGCCAAACCCGGAGATTCTGGTAGCTTACTACCAAGGTCTAGTGCAGAGATGTCCTGGATACGAGCTCGAGTCGGATGGATCGAGCGAGAACGACGACGATGAGATTGATGACGACGACGAGGACGAAGATGACGAGGAAATTGTTGCGCGGCAGTAGACATTCCGAGGGGCCATCGAATAGATGTGCTTTCGGCAACGCTGTCCCCTAGCAGAGCCGTGCCGATGGACGATGCTGAGAAAGCGGCCTTATATCATTGATACCCATCTTTTCCCCCACAGCACCTTTATACTTGCGTTACCTTCTTCTCTTTTCGGTCAGCTGTCGTCTCATCGGTCGTCTCCTGCTTTTGAACACCTAGCCTCTCGCATCGCCCGCCCAAAGCAGCCGTCACCGGCTTATCCTCGTGGGTGAGGAGTTCGGTCAGAACCAGCGTTTTACAGGTTTATACTCTACAATCATCTCCTTTGTCTCACATTTACACGCATTACGGAAAGGGGAGAGGGGCATATTGGCGTTATACGGGTGTATCTGTGCCATTTTCGGTTGTGTTTTTGTGCGTTGGATAAGTGTCCGGCAGGTTGGGGATTGTTGGTATCCAGGAAGAGGATGGGTATTGTGTTGCCCGTGTATATATATATATATGAATGGAATACTATTGACTTTACTTTGACGTGTGAGAGTGCTGAATGACTAGTACATCGGCTCGTGTCCATATATAATACATATACAGGCGAGTCATCTAAAGGGCTGGGTTGAGTAGTCATTGGCGCTGGCCGACTGGTTGTAGGTAATATCAGGATGCTATGTTGTTATGGCGATATAGCAAAGATATACTGCCTGATTCGTGTATAACTACTCTCATGCTCACTAAGACGACTTATGCAATTTGTCTCCATTTTCTCCTTATCCGCAGACACACGCCGTTCATCGTGTACATAGGTATGAATGGAATAGTACCTACCTACGCGCGCCATAGGTGTTTCTGATAATAGTCGACTCTTCTCGTCATGGGTCCCACAAGCCTGTTACCTGCTATATCACGATCACAGAAGCTAAAAGAACTATCAACACATTGTAACACGCCCAAATCCCATGTTACAAGGGCCCATGCCATGACCAGAAACAGCTGTGGCGCGAGATGGTACTTGTTTTCAAATGTGAGAGTACGTGCTTGATACAGGCTCCAGGCGCTACTTTGAAGGAATGACTTTTGCTTTCTGCTAAATACTACCTTAGGTGCCGGTAGCATCCATAACAATCTGAATCCAGCAAGCAAGGAAAAGGAGAAACAAAAGGAAGTGCAATCGTCGTCCCTTAAGTCCCAGTGATTTCAAGGCTCCTTAACAAGCGCTGTCGACGATCAGCCTCCTCTGAAGAGAATAGTCGATGAAAAGAGCGGCCATGACGTAAATATCGGTGACGATGGGCAGAAGTCGAACCAAAACGATTGCCGGATCCCGAGTGATTCTCGCAAGAGGAAGAAGCGTGAAGAGGGCCGCCATGACGATGCGAGGCAGGAACTGAGTTTTGCTTCGAGGCCGGTTGTTGAAGACGTTGAATATACAGCTCCAGTGCAAGCAGGTCAGGAGGGCAAGCAAAAGCAGACTTGTTTCACACCGAGTTGGGTGCTTGACGGCTGGCAGAAAGTAGCTGACTCCGTTTGAGTCTGCTGCGGCGTCGCACGTCTGGGCTTGCGTGTTGTTGTTGAGCTGCGCGGCGATGAAATTCAGCGCGGCCGTCAAGCCACATGCTGCCAGAGCGTGGCATATGGAAGCGTTACATGGTGTCTCCGCACCATGAATTGCAGCACAGTGAACGCTGATGTCTGTCTTCTCCGTCTGCATACAGGAGACGTTGCATCCAGTTCGAATCGGCAAAGGAAATATAAGTCTAGCTGGGAGTTTTTATGGGATTGTGATTTGGCGCTGAGATTGCCAACTGACAAGCACCATGATACGTGCTAGGGCATGTATTTAAACCTGTTGCTTGGACGCGCCCGGCGGTCGTCAAGGTAAAGAGAAGCTGAACCGCGGCTCGCTTGCCCTGAAGGCAAGGCATCCTTCACTCGCGACTCTGCAGAAGGATCACCGAAACCTCACTCGACCCGGCCAATTGCGTTCAACCACGCGTATGCAGACACGCAACGCAGCACAGCCCGGAGACCTCATTGCCTTTTCTGACCTTGTGATTGCTCGAGAAGCCAGGACGATTGCCACGCGCGATCAATTGCTCCCTCAAATTTGGCGCCTCTTCTATATCGTGCCAAGGCAGTCGCTATGTCTTCCCATTATCAGCCCAACAAAGTGCCTTGGGACATCCTTTCTGACGTATGAGAACCAATTGATAGGCTCAGAATAGTCTTGAAGCTCGGCGCCCCGAAGTTGAAAGAGATTAAAGAGGCGAGGGTATGGGCTGACTCCCTGTAGAGAAACACTAGAATATTCTCGCCTCGCTTGTTCCAAGGCAAAAGGCACCTAGGTGTAAGAACACAACTACCTGGGGTTGGCTGCCGAACCCTCGTATGCCTCACGAGACTTGGAGCCTCGGGTTCGTACTTGATCGCTATATCCCCAGAGTATGGCGGGCCGAATATAGAGTGGCCTTTCTTCCCTCTCTCGCGCACTCCTTACTCCATGGTGCCAACCACTCGGGCAAGGATGGGAGAATGGGTGTTGCAAGCCAACATGTGTCTGTCAGTACTGGTCCTCCTGCCCGGGAGCCAGCAGCATTTGTACTCATGGGCTCCCATAGCAACCTCAGGGTGCGTCTCTCCTCAACCACTTCCTCTCTCACGTCTCATGTCCCGTGGTACTTACATCGAAATAGGCTTCTGCTCTCCTGGGGTTTGACGAGCTTCTCTCTCGTCTTTACTCACCATCGATATCTTTTGGAGTAAGCTAAGAGTCAATGGGATTTCATCTACAGCCTGGATTTGACTGACCGTGCCCGTGTAGGAGTCCCCGCCAGATGGTCCTATATCCCCTACAGATATGGCTCGCCTTTACATTTGCGCTACAGTCACCACTCGCAGAGGCCGTCCTACTTCTCCCGATATCTACAACGGCCGCTATGATATATTTAACATCACATCAAGGCAGCCAGAGACTCGATCTACGACTGCTCCCTCCGCCAATTCCTGGACCGCGATGAGATAGAAATGCGACTTTGAGTTCACAACAGGCCAGCCTTTACTCAAGGAATATACAGCTAAGAGGCTGAGGAGGGATGCTCAGCTGTCTGAACATGGGCCTGCTAAGAGCCTACCGCAACCTCGCCGCACACGTTCTATCGTGGCATCAATGGGAGACCACAAATCGCATGTATATAGTTGTGGTGTTCCAAGCGGTCAGCTGGGAATATATGATATATTGTCAGCTACAATCTAGACCATCCTTGATTCGTTGGATAAGAGTCCCAAGTGAACTTTCAGGCACTCGCCGTACAGTTCAGAAAACGCGGCAGAATACCTCGAGACGAGGTGCACCCCAGCGTCTATAATTGACCCTCTAGAGAGAGCATATTCCATGGCAGTTGAACTACTTCGTAAGGAAGACCTTAAGGTCGTCACATTTCATACCGTGTCCTTTTCATTATGCCCATCGAGTGTGAATCAAAAGGTAGATAACCAAAATATCCTAGAACACGCTCGCTATAGACGTTAAACCATCTACCAAAAACAATTCGAAGAGCCTCAATAGGGGCTATGTATGTATGTATGCAAGGCTACATGTATATACCATACAAATTTTTTAATGTACTTTTCTAACATCTTCTTACATGTATCTAACAAAGCCAACAAAAGGACTGACCGCATCCTGAGGCACAGCGCCCAGCAAGTCAATTCTCATCCGATGCAAACCAAATACAGACGAATTCAAGCGCCATGTATGAACCGGTAAAAGATTTCTGAACAAACATGAGACCGATAGGAATAGGAAAAAAAAGAATAGGAGAAGTATAATAGCTTTTAACGTATGGGGCCACATGGCTCTATGCAGGAGACCCAGGCAATGGCATCGCTATGCAGTATCGTAATGTTGAGATCCAGAATCGTCATCTTCTATCATTTGGTAAGAGGGTGGTTATGAAGGGAGAAGCGACACGGCTCCTGTAGTGTGGAGGCCTAGTGCGTTGGTGGACATTGGTAGATGGGTGGCGCGGTTCGCCATCGTAGGAAAGGGATCTCGAATGGACGGTATCCCTGGCATCTCGCCAGCTCGACTCTGAGCCCTGATAGGCTAGCGATGCCTGGTACGAATGCCTTCACCAGTGACGGTGGCGACAAAAAGTCGTTTCGAAAATAGAGACAGAGGCGGTGGGCGTGCGGTTTAGATGTCTCGGCATAAAGGTCTCTCTGGCCGACCTTTGGGAACTGCCACAGGCTCAACTGGTACTTTTTCCCCATCTGCGTCCCATGGTCAAACCGATGAGGAGGGAAATAATCTCCAGTTGATACAAGTCCCCCACCACAAAGTCCTCTGGAAGGGATCGCGGCTGCATTCCCCAACAAGCCCAATATGGTGGCAGGCTTGGGTCTGAACAAGGGACTTTGGGCTCGGCGCTCATTGATCGAAAGCGAACAACCGGATAGCATTCTGGTCTAGCCGCATGTAAGTGATTTCCATCGTGCCGTACGCAGCTGACTTAGTGACATGTAGAAGGTGTACATAAAGACCAAGGTAGCGTGAAGATGTGGCAGGATATTTGCGTTTCCAAACAGTCCGCGTATAATGAGCTGAAGAGCTTCAAGGCATTTGGTCGACGACATGGTGTAATAAAAGAGCTGCTGAAGAGCGTTCGGCCGAGTCAATATAGCAAGATGGTGATACAGCCGCCTGGTAGTTGGGACCTTATCCGATAGTACCAGCATCGAGAGTCACCAGTCCAGGTTTTCCCGACCGCGGATATCATCATCCTCAATGGCCATTCGGTATCTGGAAAGATCTCCCAGGCACTCGCTCCATGCATCTTCAAAGGCGGGCACTGTCTCGTAGAGGAGAGCCATCATATGGTAAGCCAGGTAGATAACGGCAAGCATATGCTCCATCGGAGCAGGCAGGCCTTGTCGAAGTAGCTCAAGAAAAGAATGAATGCCGTGTCGCCACATTCGTGCGGGCATCGCATACTTGGGTGCCAACCGCCGCAGTGCGGGAGTTGCGGTAGGATGCTGGCTGGCTAAGAAAAAGTCGTGGTGCTCGTGAAGCAGAGTGCGATGGAGCGTTATCAGCGCATTCCATGGGATCTGTGCGTTATCAACCTCGATACACTTGCTTTCAACCATGACCAAACCAGCATATATGCCCTTGGCCTGGCCGCTAGAAAGGTGTTGGCCAGTTGAATGCAATACCTGGCCGTGATTCGTTTGTTGCAATGCAATTTCGACTCCAGCAATACCCTCGCAACGGCCAAGTTTGCATTTCGTCGTCGGAGCTCTTGCGGGTAAAAAGGGACGATACCTTGGCTGTTGTCACTGATTCTGCGCATCCGGCAGCATGATTACTGGGCGAAACCGCCATCGGCGCCGTCCAGGAACGGGAATGGGTAGTCCCAGATTGTCGTCGTCGGGAGCTCCATCGTTCCTCTGCGCCGCCAAAAAGATCATGGCGGCTGTTGTGGCCAACGGTAGAAGTAAGATCGCCTCTGCGAGCGAAGTCTGCAGCATCATTACGAATGGCAACCAAACTTGCAGTGGATAGAGTATCATTCGTTGAGGGTTTCTGAAACTATCAGTGAGCGGTCCATTTCTGTCTCTACATCACTCAGTATAGCTTCAGACAACGCAAAGAGACATACTCTAGAAGATATCGCTTGTGAAGAAAGGCGAGGAACACCCCCGTCAGGCCCCAAGAAGCCAGGATTCTGTTTTCACGCGAGACCATAAGCACAAATGGTTGATGGAGCAAAGAAGGACGAGGCAATGATGACTTACGCAAACGTTGCCGCCGGTGCCCAGGAGAAATGGCTCTGCTGGCTTCCCGGCAGAAGAATCAATGCTGAGAGGGAAATGTTGATCTGCAGTAGCCATTGCTTAAATACCATCTCAGAATTTGGTGGAGATTTTCTGTTCTGAATGCTATGTTGAGGCTTGAAGATTGAGGCCACGCGATGTTACGGGGGAGAGGGTGGTTGATGAGGGATCACAGAAGTGAAGCAGGCTATGCTACTTCTTGGAACAAATGGTAAGGTGAAGCATGCCAGGTTGAGGGTTCAGTGCTATGGGTAAAGCCGCTTGATGTATACATAAACAAAAGGATGAGTGAACAGAGAAGATGCAAGATCGGAGAAGGGGGCGCTCTTCTTCGAGCGAGGAAGTTCAAAATAGTTGACAGAGAGAAAGAAGCAAGAAGTGGGTAGATTGGGGACTTGTTATGGCAAGTTATCGAGATTGGAGGCTGTCGTGCGCACACATCAAGTTTGGGGGCGGAGAGATAGGGAGGGTGTGTGTGTCGAAAGGGTCGGGTTTCCCAAAGAAGTTCGTCTTACCTGGGGTTCCTAGCCTCCTCGAATGATTTGAGAAGAATTGCACGCCTTAATAAACCAAAGTGAGAGCCTCACTGCGTGGTTCGCGGCGAGGTGCAATGCCTTGGATAGCGTAAGGCAACCCGACAAGGCGTGGTGGCTGAGACGGGAGGGTGTTTGCACTCCCTTCCCTGGTTGGATCCAATGATACTCGCAGGCGGAAAGTGAGGGGTATTCTGACCAGGTGCTTCGAGAATCTCTCAATTGCTTTGTTTCCATAGAGGCTCAGCAATGAAGGACCATTTTATTAGCTGTTTTCTTCTTTTCTCGCCGCGTTCAATGCACGTTACCGACTCCTTTCCTCAGACACTGCCTGTCATCTCTTGAGCGAATCGACCTAGAGCCTCAAGATATCTAAACATCCTAATACGCCATCGAAGCCTATGTTGGAACGTCATGAACCAGAAATTTCGTACGCAGCGGCCACAAAGAGCGACCAAAGCATCGAGGCCTCACAAACCTACGCGACAGCTCAACAGACGAGCGCTCTTGGCGATAGCAGATATCCTCTATGCCACACGTTGGCGGCTTGGGGGTTGACGGCGACTCTGAATATCATCCCAGAGCAGTTCAGCAAGGACTCCAAGGATGAGGAGGGTTGGAAGATATATCCAGTAGGAGAAAAAGAACTTTCAATGTCGCAGAATGTCGCTCTGACAGCTGATATGACGATAGACGTGTAAACACGGAACGCCGCGAGACCAGAGGCATTCGTTCTTGTTTCAGGATAGACAATGCTCTTGCGAACTGCTTCTGTTGCTGATAGCAGCGACTACCGTGATACACTGGAGCTTCGTGCTTCACCTGTTCAGCCGGCCGAGATGGAGGGATAAATATCTGTCGCAGACTTTGACGACAACATTCGCCGCTCTTCTTCCGCTTGCACTGATTATCCAAGACCCAGCCACAGTCTTCCTTCGCATTCTCCCCACCGTCATAGATGCGTGCGCCTCTGCGTGCCTCGCCTTGGATTATTTTCGTGATAGGTCATACCGGGGCACTTGACGACATTGGACCACGGTTGAATCTTGCGATGTCGAGAAGGCTCGCAGTGGAATGGGGTTAAATGTACTCGGCAAGAGTTTCGTGGTGTTGCAATGTCTTCATTTCTTCCGTAGGGATATATATCAAGGCTTTTTTGTTCCTTCATTTCCATCAACTGCCGACATAACTCATCGGAGCTTCGTATGATCAGACAGCATCAAATTAAGATATTGTCACCGACAAGACCAGCGTATCAGCAGGATGCTCGCCTGCCGTGAGATGCGCCAGGACACACGCTAGTAGCCTGCCCAAGGGCCACATATTTGTGCCGCAGTAGATTTCGGTTTACGAGGTATTTCTTCCAACGGCCACACTTGTTTGGCCACTGGCAACGACCAAGAACAACCTCGGCAGTACTGGCGCGGAGAGTATCCAACTTTAGTGAAAAATGCTGGTTTGGTCAATAACTGTCCGTACGAAGTACTGATTCCAAAGTTGCTTCTGGAGGCACATGGCTGACGTTCTAACTCCGCCTCTAAAAGAGGCAGCCTTCCTGTATATGCAGAGCACGGGAGAGAATCCTAGAGCCGAGAGCGGATAACCAGTAAAACGGCTGTCTCATCTCGCGCGTCGGCTCGATAATGAACGACACGTCATTTGGTCCGCATTATTGGCTCTGCTCTGACCCAGCTTGGCAGAAATACAGCCGCCTATTCCAGCTGAGAGGGTGTGCGTGAATGTAGCCACTTGGCAGGATGACGCGACAGAGAGGCCGCGACCCATTTACCCCATGATCATAGCACTTAGGGGGTCTTTGCCCCTGCAAGGAAGCGGTAGACACGGGACGTTGGCAGCCCCGTCGGCGTTGTGGCGGCGTGTTGGATATGGTCGTGATGACCGTTTGTTTGTCGGCGTCTGCTCATCGAAGTTGTCGAAGCAGCCCTAGAGAGCTTAGAACCTTCTGCAGGCGAACCATTTCAGCTAGGGGCACGGAGGGGGTTTCGTCTGAAAGGTTGCCTTTTTATCCCTGCCTTGCCGTGATCCATGGTTCGCAATTGGAGCTACCTGGACAGTTATTAGCCAGATGCCTTTAGTGACATTGAGTAGTAGTAGAAAATTAAGGCTGCCTTGGAGAATTCAAGATTGTCTGTTTGAGATCTAGAGGTATGACGTCCCCAGAGCTTTGGAGCCACAGCACGTGCCGGCGAAACCCACCGCTCCAGAGGCCGTCTGTCCGTATTCGGCACAGAGCTTATCCCAGTACCTTGCAATTGCTCCACCACAGTTCGACTGCCTTATCGCAATCGAGGCCAGGTAACGACACCTGCTTGACCTCTTCCTGAGCCAAACCAGACACAGCTTTCGAAGCTCATCTCGCAGCTTTTCTTTCCATTGCGCGGGTAAGATGCGCGTCCTCGCTCTCTTCTCGGCCCTGTGCGCCGCAGCTCTCGTCCACGCCGATTTCCACACCGCGCAAATCTACATCCAGCCCGTCGAAACCCCAGAGCCGCCCAGCCTCCTCGCCGAGGTTGCCTACGATCCCAGCAACGGCGCAGCGTCGTCCACCATCTCCTACGAGGCACCTGAGATTCCAGAGTCTGCACAGCTAGTCCGCGTGGGCCTGTACGACACAAAGTCGTCGCGGTGGATATCGGGCACGACGGTTGCCTCGGTGGACAACTTTGACAAGGGATACTCGCCCAACCTGATCCTGTCGGTCGATGCGCATGGCGAGCTGCTGAGTGCTTCCCTCAAGGGAGTGAGGATTGATGCGGGTCAGACGAGGGACTTTGGGCCGCAAGTTGTGGTGCTGCCGGCGCTCAAGGGCAAGCAGCCTGAGCTGAACAAGCCGGTTGTTCTGTCACCAGAGGGGAAGAAGGTGGAGGAGGAGGAGAAGACGATTCTTCAGAAGTACGTTGCGTGTTGCCTATTCGAGACTGTTCATGGTGCTAACATCACGCAGGTATTGGTGGTTGATTGGTATTGTAGTGTTCCTGGCAATGAGCGGAGGGGGCAGCGAGAAATAAGAGTCGAAAATATACGCGCACGTTTCTACAATGCGATCAAGACATTTCATGATGAACGGGCCATTGACAGGGGCTGAGGTGTCGCAGTTGCCTCGGTGATACTGGCTCTGCTGCGTCTGTGTGTTTGTCATGATGCCACTATGTTGCTACGCAATACCCCAAACAAGTTCCACTGGCTGCCTGTAATGCATCTGCTCTTTTCCCCTCCTATTGCACTGCCATTCCTCCCCAGTACACAAATCATCAGCAGCCATGCCAGCAATTCATCTTACTCGTGAAGCTGTTCACGCCGCCTGCCCGCCCTCGTTCTCCGGTCCTATGGTCATGTCTGAGATCGAAACACGTGACTGCGAGATACGTACACCTACAAATCTCGATTTGCGCTAGGCCTCAACTGGCCTAGCCCTGTTGTTGCCTCTCCAGGTCCTCGCCGTGCAATTGGCGAGTGCCTTCCAACCTAAAAGAGCTTGAAGCACTGTTCGATCCACCTCAAGCTCACCCGCCCTACTTATACCTTACCAAAACACCGACCCTTCACTCGCCTCAAGAGCAGCTTGTCCCTCGATCAATCTCTACACTTTCACCTCACACAATCACTCATCAGCAACCTACTCGTGCCGAAAAATGTCTGACGAGACCGGAGTCACCAACCCTCACACTGAGGAGACCTTTGCTGAGAGCAAGGGCAAGGGCAAGGCCGCTCAGGACGATGTTCACCAGGACACCGCCATGGATCAGGATGATGAGGACGACGAGGACGAGGACGAGGATGACGATGAGGAGGTAAGTCAAAGATCAGTTCCTCTTGATGATGCATCGTCAGAATACTGATCCGTCCACGATAGGTTGCCGAACCAGGTAAATTTGCACCACCCTCTGCCATGTCTACTACCAGGCAAGCCATTGGGTCTCTAACCACTTGACACAGATGAGGACGGCCTCGAGGAGATTGACCTGAACAACATTGTTGAGGGAGGACGCCGCACCCGTGGTGCCAAGATTGACTACGCCAGAGCCGCTGAGCAGACCCCCATGGAGGACGACGATGAGGACGAGGACGACGACGACTTCCAGCCCACCCACGAGGATACCGAGATGGATGGCTAAGCAAGTGCGCCCCTGCGCCCCTACCACCTTTGCTACCATTGGATGCCCGACAACTCTCCCATGGTAACTTGAATTTACCAATGCTTTCACGATGCGGGTGACCGGGGGGCTGGGCATCTTTCGAGCGGGATCTGAGTGTATTGGCTGAGGGCCATGTAACGACGAAAAAGTCTCTGTTTGCTATTTAGCCGGGCGTTTATCTGCCATGCTGCTTCGAAGGAGAGCAGAGATAGCCAAAATTTGCACACGCCGTATTAAGGCCATGCATACTGATGCTGTTCGTCCGCAGTCGTGTTCTTGGGGCCTTGTTTGTTTGTCCCGCCATCCCCACACTCGAGTGAATGGCCCATGCACCTGTGTCGGGCTCCCACGTATCTACATACCCTGGATTCCCAGCTGAAGATACCCGAATTCGATGATGTGCGACAGCCGATTGCTGCGCAGGACACCTTTGTCATCTCTGTATTTGAATGACTGACTGTCTCTCTCTTCATTGGTGTTCTACAGCAATACAGTTTGTGCACACTTTTACTTGAAGCCACCGGTTCTTTTTGTTTGGTTCAGCCGCCACCAACTAGCCCGGTACGTACTCCCCAAGGCACTCGCTCCCCCTAACCTCCAAAAAGTCACTAACGCCACTCACTCTTGACTGTCACGGTCAAGACCGACCACCTAAGCCATAAAAAATGCTGCCTTCAATGAAATAGTTGTCCCGACTTGCTCACAGGGGGGCTCTGCATTCTTCTTCTTGAAACAAACATTCCATAGTCTTGCTTTCTCTGTTCTCTTCGTTCTACAGGCTTCATTTACGCGCGCGCCAGCTCATTCGTTTCCTCGTTCCGTGGGCTGCGCGATTCCTGCTTCTTTCTTCCCCTTCCAGTGTCATCATGTCGCAAAGGTGCGTTTCCATGTCCCCGAATATCACAGCGTACCCTATTCGAAGCCTCATTTGCAGAGGCGGCTTTCACGATTGCGCGCGCGCGCTCCCAACGCCTCTCCCATCGTCGCCTTCCTCCCCGCCGGGCAATCCAGCAAGACGAGAGACCACACAGCTAACCACTTCCACCGCAGATTCGGAACCTCGTCCCTCCACCAGCGCGACTCCCGCAGCGTCCTCTTCGCCGGCTACACGGGTGACCAGTCACAGCAGCGCGGCCGGCCCAGCCCGTCGCCCTCTCCCGGGGTCGGCGTAGGGGGAGGCTATGGCTACAGCAGCTACGGAGGAGGCTACTCCCCCTCGATGATGGGCAATGGCTACGGCGACGCGGGGAGCCCGTCGCATGCGTACCGGACCGCGACGCCCAACAAGAAGGGGCAGTACAGCGACGCGGTGCTCAACGAGTTGGAGAGCCAGAACGACGAGCAGGTGTCGGGCATCCTGGGCAAAGTCAAGGTTCTGAAAGACGTACGTCAAGCGCGCGCACGCTTTCTCTTCCCATCAAGTCCCCCCTACCCAAAATCATCCTCCCCTCCCTCCTCTCAAGGGGGTTTCTGTTAAGAGAACAAAAAGGCGGAGACAGAGATCAAGTTGGTTAACACGAAAGCGGCGCAGATGACGGTGGCCATTGGCGACGAAATTCGCGAATCCTCCGCCCTCGCCGAGAAGATGAACGACACGTTCGACTCGACGCGCGTGCGCCTCCGCGGCACCATGAACCGCATGCTCATCATGGCCCAGCGCAGCGGCATCAGCTGGAAGTGGTGGCTGCTCTTCTTCCTCGCCGTCGCCGCCCTCTTCATATACGTCTGGCTGTTTTAAGAAAACATTGCTGCGGGATGCCCCTATTCGCCGGCTGATTCCCTCCTTTCTCCTTCCGACTTGTCCTTCTTACGAGGAGATATGATAGACTGGGTTCTCTATTATTTGATTCCGCCATGTTTATACTTCCCCACCTTCGCGTCCTCCGCAAACCGACGCTCTTCTTCTATCTTTCTTTCTTAACGACCCATGATTCTTGGCTGGTGGCTACGGCGTGCTTCTTGGCTTCCAAAAATCAGAGAGATATGCATCTTGGGGCTGGCGTTTTGGGTGTCTGTTGTTGCTGCTCCTCGGTTCTTTTCGGGCCCCCCCGTTTCTCCCCTTCAAATCGAATGGATACATGGGCTGCAATGGTGTAGAGGGGGCCAGGAGATTCTGGCTGCGAGGAAGAAGAAAAGCGAGTATTGCTGGTTTTTGTTTCTTTGATATCAGCTCAAGTTCTCTATATTATTTTTAATATTACCACCGGGCGCTTGCCTGTCATATCTTCACATTTGAATCCCTAAGAAAGTTTGTTTCTCTTCAGTCTACTCGCTTGGCTTGATAGTGCCAATGCACCAAAACCAGCAAAACTTTCCTTATAATCTATTTTGCTCTATGCCTTCTTCGAGGCTCTTGTAAAAAGGGGGTATCTAAGCCTATACTGATGTCTATTTTCCCTCTCTCCCACACACCACCACCACAAAAGGAAGAGAGAGCATTAAAAACGAAAAAAGAATGAAAAACACTAAGAATTCTACTTCCGCTGGCCCGCCCTCCTCCTCGTCGTCACAGCAGGACTGCTCTCCATCATGGCCATCAAGCTGCTCTCGTCCTGCGAAAGCAACCCGCTCAGGTCCATGCTTGCGCGGGGGCCAGAGGGGGGGAAGCCCGCGTGCCGCGGCATCGTGGGGGACTGAGGGGTCCCGAGGGGCGCAGCACGCGACGGCATGAAGCTGAGGTCGTGCGTGTCCGTCGTGTCTCCCTCTCCCTCTTCCCCCTCATCGTCGTCGTCGTCGTCGTCGTCTTGCTCGTGGACGTTGACGCTGCTGCTGACTTCGGCCTCGGAATCGGTATGCTCGTACCCGCCGTGGTCGTCGGCCTCGGGGATGTCGTCGTCGAGGTCGGCATCCATGTCGCCGGCTGTGCCATCGTCCAGCGTGTTGTCGTAGGCGAAATCGTCCTCGTCGAGCATCTGCTCGCGGTCCTCGTCTTCCAGATCCTCGTCGCCGCCGTACATGCTGCCGCCCGCTTCTGGGTCTCCGCGGATAAGGGCTTCCCGGAAGGCGTCGTCCGTCATGCGCATGCGCGCCGCCACCAGGCCGTGCTGTCTTTCCTCCCGTAGAGCTTCTTCGTCGGCTTCCTCTTCTCGCACTGCCTCTTCGTCGTCGTCGTCATCTTCGTTCTCTTCGTCTTCTTCTTCTCCGCCGTCTTCCTCGCTCTCCTCGCTGCTCGGATCAAAGGCGTCGTCCGCATCCGGGATTTCATCATCCAGATCTTGCGCCCCGTCGAGCTGCACATCGTCCATCATGCCCTCGTCCATTGGGCCGCCACCCTCGGCTTCCGCCAGCTCCTGGGCAAGCTGCTCCCGCCGCATGGCTTCCTGGTGTTCCTCCTGTTCGCGCTTCTCCTCCCGCATCTGATGCAGCGTCTTTGGCACTCCGGGGGGCTTCAGCCAGGTGCTGCCAAAGTTCTGCACGTTCAGTCGGCGCCGGTGCATCTTCTGCTCGTCTGCAGCAAGCCGCGCGAGCAATGTCCGCTCCATGAGCTGCCCACGCTGCCGCGAGTGCGCCGGGCCATGGTGGCCGCCGTTGTTCGGATCCGTGTGAAGGTTATCGACCGGGCCTGGAGGGATGAAGGGATTCCTAGACGACGAGTACCACAGAGAATGTGACTGAACCACGGTGTCAGCTGGTGATACTCAGTAATGTTCCCTTTCCTAGAAGAAATCCTTACATCTCGCGGCGTGAAGTCTGGCAGCGTTGCGAACATCGGTAACCCGCAGTCAAGCCCTGATGTCATCAATGTCCCAGCTTGTGATGGTGATGAGGTCTCGTGGGCATCAAGGTGTTGACGAATTACGAGATAGCTGGCCGGCAGTTTGTTGGCCCTGGACCCGCAGGCGCTTGTGGCGTCTAGGTACGTCCATTGCTGTACTTTTAGGCGCGCACCGAAGCCTTCCACGTGTCAGCCTCACGGAACCTTTAAAGCAGCTACAATGGAAGTCTTCGTTGAACAGCCAAACGCTTCGTGGCTTATTCTGCGTGCTTGAAAAATGGACCAATTTCAATTAGTACCTGGTAGTTTTACAAAGGCTTCTGAGGTGTCATGCTACGGCAGGCAAAAGACAGCCAGCTTCTGCCCGCCTACTACTTTGTGCCAAAAGAGGAGCTACGTCCTCCTCAGGCCACTCAGGCGTTCAGCCTGCTCGGACAGCTTACTCGTACAAACTCATCCTGGTCAACCCTTTACAATGACTCACAACAACTCGAATGATGGGACAAGGCAACAAAAGGCCCAACTACGGCGATTTGTGCATCTCGTCCTGCTTGGCGCCTCGACAGACAGACTCAGGGTGGATATCGGGAGATTTCGGAATATCCAACGGACCCCCATCCTCATTTTCCCTGCCATGGAAAGCTGCGACATGGGGGTATCGCTGTCGTTTCCGCTCCGTCTTCGGTGAGCCACCATGCCATGTGTGCTCTTTGGACCGCGCCCAGGCTGTAACCATCGGATTCTCGTCTGCAACGTCGTCGGCGTAATGCGAGAAGAGGTTCGAATTTTGATGAGTAAGATGGATTCGGAGTTGAAATCAGCCGAGTAATCATCCGTCCGAGATGGAAAGAGACCCTAGTTCCAGGAGCTTCTTCTTCAGCAAATCCCCTCGGATCAGCGCAGCGTATCCAAGAAAAATGCCGAGACCCTCTTTGCTACAGGGCATCAGATGGTCGTATGAAGAAATGTGTCCAGTTCTCTCGATGGCTGTGGTCGGGGGCGGATGATGAGGTCACCGACTTCCCTTGGCTTTGGCCATCAGGACCAGTCTCAAATTGACCATCAATCTTGTGTGTGACCAGCTCGCCTCCAGATGCCCATCTCCTGCAGTGCTGTCGTTGCCGAGATTCCGCATTGGTATATTTATAAGAACCGTCGGAGACCTCCGTTCAAAGACAAAGAACAAAGTACATACTCGCGTGAGGCGTCCAACCATCTGTGATGCATTTCACCAGTGATCTGGAACAAGGACACACCCCCCTCCCTTGCCCCGCCATCTGGCTCGGGAAAATAGGTAGGCCCTGGTTAATTGGCAGAGACGGCGGAAGGAATAGGCGCTGTTGCATTTTATCCTGACTGAGAAGCGTGATGCACGCAAAGAGTGGACATAAGCCTGGTTCAATTGGTACGTTGCGAAATGCAGACCCTCCAATATTGCCTCAGATGGAAGTGGCCTGTTTTTGGGAGCAGGCTGGCAATCGCGATGGTGGCGGATGGTCGAGTACGCCTTGAGGTTGTCTGTTCTTCTGCGTCCTTCAAAACGATAGAGCCGTAATGTTGCTCCTCTCCTAAGCCTCGGTAGGTCACAGTAAAGATCTTCTTGTTCAGAGCCAACTGCTCGTTACAAAACAAGCTCCTTGGAGGCACCTCTGGCAGCACCTCTGGGGGTACGTGCAAGCAGCAGGGCCATCACCTCATTTGGATGTCACCATGACTTGTGCGGGTGCAACCATGGAGTACGGAGTCCTCGTACTTCGTACTTGCACTTGCTCCTCCAGCTGCCGGGCAGAGCACCTTGGATGTCTCATAAACGAGACCATCTGCCTCTGTGGCAAGCTGGCTCGTATCAGCGTTCGAGTAGCCCCAGGCTATGGCTGCCACTATCTGTAGGTAGCGTTAGACGTTCGGGCGACGGGCCGGCAATCTTGGTTGGCCTGAGATAAGGACGACAGGCCAGCGGCTGGGATGCTGATTGGCTGCAGGCGCCAGTTTTATGATGTCGATTTTTTGAGTGAGCGTGGCCGAAGTAACCACCACGCAGCCAGATGGATGGGTCGTCCCGTCAGTAGGTACATACGAGCAGCTCGCCAGGATGTGGCATCGCGTCCCTTAGAATAACAGGCAATATCGATGCGAGACGAACCAAATGGGGTTGCATCGAACAGGAAGGGTTGCCAGAATCGTGCCTCTCATCGACGTCGTGCATGCTGCAGGCGTCGAAGCCTAGTGCCTTATTGGTCGACGAGGTTTCCACGACGGCCATCGTTCGAAACGGCTGTTCTCCGGGTTGGTTCCCTGCGGTCCTCTCTCGTCTCAATGCAAGTGAAGATGGCGCCGCTGGCGCGGGCAAAATCCATAAAAGCAATCTGCGGCCCAGCACACCCGGCTGCTGTCTGCAGCGTCCGCGCATGCCCAGCCCCGGCTCTGCATCCTCATCTTGTCCACATTGTCCATCTTGCAGCCAGAAACTGCAACCGACCTTTCTGTTTCGGCCGTGTCGAGCACGAGTGACATGGCTGTGGCACGTGTGGCTATGACGACGAGAAGCCGCACAGACTGCCTCGCACATGGCACCAGCTTGAGGGGGCTCCCGTGTCCCCGAGAATGGGACACGCACCAACCACGCCGTGACTCGACATCCCCTTGTCCTAGTAGGGTAGTTCTCTTAATGGCGCTGTTTGGGCAAAATTGCAATGGCGCTGAGCAGTCGATTGCTCTGCCGTCTTGGGGGTCAGTCTCTCCAGACGCCAGACGGCATGGTGGCGTTTTAGGGTCTCCGTTCCATCAAGAGCAACTGTGCCGTTGGCGTTGAAGCTTGAGCGCGACATCGGCCACGCAGGGGCCAGGCTTTGGAAATGGTCGGCCGTGATTGGCGGTTCAGCTAAGCTTCAAGCCGTCAGCCACAGATCCTCGTGTGCATCTGTCGAAAGTGTGTAGGGATAATCCCTGCACGAGAGCAGAGATGCTGTGGGGTTGGAAGGGAACCCTGCCGCATTCGGGCATTATTAGCCCTCAGATTTCTCTTACACAAAGCGTGTTGCAAACCAAATGTCTCGACGACTGGATAAGCCTGTCTCTGGTCATCGAGATATGCTGAGACGAGCGTCAGCCGCCATGGAGCCAACCAGAGGGCCGGGAATTAGTCGCAGCTTATTATTGTGACAGCAGGCGATGAGGCGAAGAGAAAGGAGGGGCCTTTGGGGCCTCTGCATTGTGTGGCCATTCGCAAGGAGGCAGTCGGGCGGTTGCAAGAACAAGCGACGGCATTGGAAGAAGCTGCTTGGCACGGCCGAAATTATTGCTCACAGCCGTTGTGGATCAGAAGTGATGGGAAATTGCCATCCATACGGCCGTGTCATTTCTCGACGCCGTGTCTCCCGATGGACGAGACAAACAGCAGTTTTGTGCAGGTAATTCGAGGGTAATGAGAATAGAGCAGCGAGTTTCCTGGGGGTAATAGCAAGATTTTTGAGGGTAATCGATACCCCGATTGGGAAAGTCGGGATGGAATTCGGCGTTGGTGCCTCAGGCTGATTACGTACCTGCCGGCACAGACGATTCCAGACAACGCCAAAGAGACGCTTCATCCAGGCTTTCTTCGACCTCAGATCATTGTCGGAGAAGACCGGGTCTGCGTAAAGGGGCAAGATGCTGAGCAATTGCCTCAGGGGGGTTACAGCCGAGGGCCAATCCTCGCTCGCCTCAGTGGAAGAGGTGACGTGCCGAGCCGGAGATCCCTCAGCTGCATGCTTGAAAGCCAACAACACCAGCAATACAATAGTGCAACTTCAATGTATGCGGCGGCTCTTCGCCTTACAAGCCAATGTGGTTGATATTACAGTACCAGGCCCTTGTCAGGACCCCGAGGCTAGCGCGGCGTCTTCCCTGGTTGCCTGGCTCTTCAGATGCTGAGGCTCGGACTGACATCAGCGAATTGCAGGCTCGACGGTCCTTCCGCCTCCGCGCATCGGCGCTGCGCATGCACAAGCACGACGAATGGAACCGTCCTCCCGCGTCCCCATATTCTCCAAAGATGAGATCCGACCAAGCACGAAGCACACACGCAAATTGCCTGTGCCTTCTGCCTTCAACGCTGGCACACACCCCCGGAGCTTGCGGTGTTTTCTGACATGTGCTTCTGGGGCCATCACGGAGGGGCAGATCGGTCCGCAGCAAGAGGCCTTGGAGTTCGTCTCTAGCCCGGAGGCGCTACGACGCACGCCAGTCAAAACGCCGCCATTCAGGCGTTTGGTGTTGCGCCATCCTCGACGCCCCCCACTGTCGGCTGCGACTTTCGAGCACTAATCCTGGCAGGTTGGATTGGTTAGCAGGACGCTCGACTTAGGTTTCTGCTTCTTTTCGTGGCCGACGCTCTGCTCGGACCACCTGCGAGATCCATGGCTTGGCAGAGACACACGCTTGATGAGATGCTCATGCCTTTTATGGGGGCACGCCGGGGAAACTGGGCAGACGGACGCCTCCATCCTCCATCCGTTGTCCCTAGAATAAAAGCTGCCGCCTGCCCTCCCTCCCCCATCCAACTCTGCTTCACCTCCCTCCTTCTTTCACGTCAACTCTCTCTCTCTCATTCCATTTCGTGGCTTGCTGTTCATCCACCAGAGCGCAAAGCGCCTCCTAGATACCAAACGAACATCTGAAGCCGGTAAGTTGTTGATGCTGACGATTAACTTTACCCCCCCTTTCACCTGTCAAATGCTTTTCGACGTCCCCGAGCTCCCCTCCTCAGTTTCCTTACCCCAAAAGCAAGTGCGAATACAAGAGAGACACGGGTTCAAGTGTCTGCCGGCGCCAACTTTACTTCGACTTGGGGAATTCGAACATTCGCCCAGCTTACCAGAGGCTTTGGCGGCTTCTGCGGAGAGAGCTTTGCAATCAGCATTTGCCACACCCAATGGATGATAAGCGCTGTTCGAGCTCAATTGGGATGGAAGGCCACGATTTCCAAAGAGAAGGGAAAAAACAAGGTTTTTTGAACAGATGTCTGAACGATTCGGCGCAATTGGAACTGGCAGACGATCATCCGTCCTGCTACGTCTCATTACGCCATCTGGACTCCGATCATCCTCGCTTGAACTTCTCACGGCCGAATGGCTCCGGCGAGTTGTGCTTGTGCGATGGACGGCATAGGCTGCAATATTGGGCAATAGTCCTCTCTCTCCCCGCTTCCCGCAATTCCGCAGTTCGCTGCAGACGTGCAGAAGCAGTTGCAGACGGGACACAAAACGCAACGTTGTCACCGGCTGCGTCCATTCGGCGCCTCTCTGCCGATGACGGCCGCCTGCAGCAGCGGTCCATGTCGAGTCCAGACACTCGGGCGCCAAGCGGCCGCAAATGGCCTGTTTTGTGGGCGTGAGGGGCATCGTGGGGGAAATTCCCGACACGAGCGTCATCGTCTCACATGCTGTTGGCCGCGCGAACGCTTAAAAATTGGAATTGCCCATTGAGGGCCGCCGCCGGGGCTCTAGTAGGGCTGCGAGTGCTAAGTTACAGCGCGAACAAGCCCCCCCTGCAGCGCCCAGCAGGGCCCCCACCCGCTGTGGCCGGCTCTCGCCTCAGCGCTTGCAGCTCCAGGTCTCGTCTCGTGCAACCTCATCGAGTGATGATGACAGGCTCGGCAACGAACGGCATCGGAGGCTGTTCGTCGCTGCATTGAACTGGAACGCCTCTCTTCTCATCTTTTCTTGCTCGCTATCCATCTCCCTGCACATCAGACATTGCTTTTCTCTTTCACAACAGCTTCTGTGCTTCATCGCTAACGCGGAATTGCTTCGTTGACAGGTCTGTGCTGAGCGCAGATATTACTCCTGTCGTCCCTACGCCACGTACGATACGACATAGCTGCGGGCACAAGCTGCTGCCATCTGCTGCCGTCCCCGTCCAATCGTACCGGATCATCAATAATTGACGCATCCTCGCCTAGCATGGGCTATCTCGAGGACTTCGACGACCGACAAATTCACCAAGACGCCGAGAAAGAGGAATACCATCCGTATGAGTACCAGGCGGACAACAATGACTCGTGGGCTGGTGCCCTGCCGGTGAAGCAGGGTCTGTATGACCCGTCTTACGAAAAGGATGCTTGTGGTGTAGGCTTTGCTTGGTAAGTTGCCCTCGCTCCTCTCACGATGGTTGTAATCCGGCCATGCTGACCCGCGAATTCCAGCCACATCAAGGGCAAGCCTAGCCACAAGATTGTCAGCGATGGTGAGTTGCAGCCATTGGAGCCATGCCATCTAAGAGATGCATTTCTAACCGTCCATCAACAGCACGAAACCTCCTGTGCAACATGACCCATCGTGGTGCTGTGGGATCCGACGCCCGAGATGGTGACGGTGCTGGTGTGATGACATCCATCCCACACAAGTTCTTCATCAAGAACTTCGAGAGAGAGGAGAACATTAAGCTGCCTCCTCTGGGTCAGTATGCTGTTGGAAACCTGTTCTTCAAGCCCGACGAAGAGACTTTCGAAGAGTCCAAGAGGCAACTGGAAGATGTTGCTGAATCGTTGGGTCTGCGGGTTTTGGGATGGCGACGGCCTCCTGTTGATTCCAGCTTGCTTGGTCCCGCGGCCAAGTCCCGCGAGCCCATCATTGCTCAGCCCTTCGTTGTCCTTGCCTCAGCATACGGCACCGGCAATGCCCCCGAGGTCACCGACCCGGCCCAGTTCAACGAGCGACACTTTGAGCGACAGCTCTATGTGCTCCGGAAACGCGCCACGCACACCATCGGCCTCCACAACTGGTTCTACCTGTGCTCTTTGTCAAACAAGAACATCGTGTACAAGGGTCAGCTTGCCCCTGTGCAGGTTTACTCTTACTACCACGATCTGGTCAACGCCGACTACGAGGCTCACTTTGCTCTCGTTCACTCGCGTTTCTCCACAAACACATTCCCCTCTTGGGATCGTGCTCAGCCGCTGCGCTGGGCTGCCCACAACGGTGAAATCAACACGCTGCGAGGCAACAAGAACTGGATGCGCGCCCGTGAGGGTGTCATGCAGTCGGACATTTTCAAGGAGGAGCTGGAAATGATGTACCCCATTGTTGAGGACGGCGGTTCCGATTCCGCTGCCTTTGACAACGTCCTCGAGCTGCTCACCATCAACGGAGTGCTCTCTTTGCCCGAGGCCGTCATGCTCATGGTTCCCGAAGCTTGGCAGGGCAACGAGACCATGGACCCCAAGAAAGCTGCCTTCTACGAATGGGCTGCTTGCCAGATGGAGCCTTGGGATGGCCCCGCCCTCTTCACCTTTGCTGATGGCCGCTACTGCGGTGCCAACCTCGACCGAAACGGTCTGCGACCTTGCCGATTCTACGTCATGGACGATGACCGCATCATCTGCGCCTCTGAAGTCGGTACCATTCCCGTCGAGCCCGAGTCTGTCATCCAAAAGGGCAGATTGCAGCCCGGTAGGATGCTGCTGGTCGACACCCTGGCCGGACGAATCATTGACGATGCTGAGCTCAAGTCTGCCATTGCAGACCGATGCGACTTCCGCGCATGGCTTGACAGCGAGCTCATCACCATGCCCAAGGTTCTGGAGGCCCTGGAGGCCAAGCTTGATCTGTCTGCCAAGCCCGACGAGGCTCGCTTCCAAGAGGACCCCCTGATGCTCGCTTTTGGCTACACCCACGAGCAGGTCAGCTTGCTGCTTGCCCCCATGGCCGCCGACGAAAAGGAGGCTTTGGGCTCCATGGGCAACGACGCTCCCCTGGCATGCTTGACTGATTCGCCCCGTCTCCTCTACGAATACTTCCGACAGCTCTTTGCCCAGGTCACCAACCCGCCCATTGATCCCATCAGAGAGTCCATTGTCATGTCACTGGAGTGCTACGTTGGGCCTCAGGGTAACCTGCTCGAGATGGATGCTTCTCAGTGTGGCCGCCTCCTCCTCCCCAGCCCCATCCTGTCCATTCCCGAGTTCAATGCCATCAAGAACATGTCAACCCTTTACCCCGAGTGGACTGTCAAGACGATCGACCTCACATACCCCAAGTCCGAGGGAGTTGAAGGCTACCTGAAGCATCTGGATGTAATCTGCAAGGAGGCCACCGCGGCCATTGAGGCTCGCGACCGCATCATTGTCTTGTCTGACCGAGGAACATCTGCCGATCGTGTTGCCGTGTCTGCTCTGCTGGCCTCTGGTATGGTCCACCACCACCTCGTCAGCAACAAGTGGCGATCAATGGCCGCGCTGGTTGTCGAGACCGCCGAAGCTCGCGAGGTCCACCACATGTGCGTTCTGCTCGGCTACGGTGCAGACGCCATCAACCCTTACCTCGCCATGGAGTGCATTCTCAAGCTTAGCAAGGAGGGTCTTCTTAAGAAGAAGCTGTCGGACGATGAGCTCATTCGCAACTACAAGCACTCTTGCGATGGTGGCATTCTGAAGGTTATGAGCAAGATGGGTATCTCTACTCTGGCTTCTTACAAGGGTGCTCAGATCTTTGAAGCTCTTGGCCTTGACGAGTCGGTCGTTGAGAGGTGCTTCAGGGGTACGGCTTCCCGTATTCAGGGTCTTACCTTTGAGCTCATCGCCGAAGATGCCTTCCGATTCCACGAGCTTGGCTTCCCTTCGCGCTACACTGTTGGCATCAAGGCTCTTCCCGAGTCCGGTGAATACCACTGGCGTGACGGCGGCGAGGCCCACGTCAACGACCCAACCGCTATCGCTAACCTGCAAGATGCAGTTCGCGCCAAGAACGACAAGTCGTACGAGGCCTACTCTCGAAGCGAGTACGAGCAGATCAAGTCTTGCACGCTGCGTGGCCTGCTCGACTTCAAGTTCGATGAGTGCAAGCCGGTGCCCATTGACCAGGTCGAGCCATGGACCGACATCGTCCGACGCTTCTGCACAGGCGCCATGTCGTACGGCTCCATCTCCATGGAGTCTCACTCTACGCTCGCCGTCGCCATGAACCGACTGGGCGGCAAGTCCAACACCGGTGAAGGTGGTGAGGATCCCGAGCGATCCGAGCGACTTGCGAACGGCGATACCATGCGCTCTGCCATCAAGCAGGTCGCCTCTGGACGATTCGGTGTCACGTCTGCCTATCTCGCTGACTCTGACGAGCTCCAGATCAAGATGGCACAGGGTGCCAAGCCTGGTGAGGGTGGTGAGCTGCCCGGCCACAAGGTCTCCAAGTCTATTGCTCGTACTCGACACTCGACTCCCGGCGTCGGTCTCATCTCGCCTCCGCCTCACCACGACATCTACTCCATCGAGGATCTCAAGCAGCTGATCTACGACTTGAAGTGCTCGAGCCCTCGCTCCCGCGTGTCTGTCAAGCTTGTGTCTGAGGTCGGTGTCGGCATCGTTGCCTCTGGTGTGGCCAAGGCCAAGGCTGATCACATCCTCATCTCTGGCCACGACGGTGGTACCGGTGCTTCCCGATGGACTGGTATCAAGTACGCTGGTCTTCCCTGGGAGCTGGGTCTTGCCGAGACTCACCAGACTCTGGTTCTCAACGACCTGCGTGGCCGTGTCGTGGTGCAGACTGACGGTCAGCTCCGAACCGGCCGAGATGTTGCCATCGCCTGTTTGCTCGGTGCTGAGGAGTGGGGTTTTGCTACTGCTCCCTTGATTGCCATGGGCTGTATCATGATGCGCAAATGCCATCTGAACACCTGCCCCGTTGGTATCGCTACCCAGGACCCTGAGCTGCGCAAGAAGTTCACTGGTACCCCCGAGCACGTCATCAACTTCTTCTACTACGTCGCCAACGAGCTTCGAGCCATCATGGCCAAGCTGGGCTTCCGAACCATCAACGAGATGGTTGGCCGTGTCGAGGTCCTCAAGATGCGCGAGGACTTGCGCACCAAGAAGACTGCCAACATTGACCTGTCTCTCCTGCTGACACCAGCCCACAGACTCCGGCCTGGCGTCGCTACTTTCAACGTCCGCAAGCAGGACCACAAGCTCTACGTCCGATTGGACAACAAGCTGATTTCGGAGGCTGAGTTGACTCTCGACAAGGGACTCCCGTCTCGAATTGAGTGCGACATTGTCAACACTGATCGTGCCATGGGCACTTCGCTGTCGTACCAGATCTCCAAGAGATATGGTGGCGAGGGTCTTCCGCTTGACACTGTTCACGTCAACATCAAGGGCTCTGCCGGCCAGTCCTTCGGTGCGTTCCTCGCGCCAGGTGTTACTCTCGAACTGGAGGGTGATTCCAACGACTATGTCGGCAAAGGCTTGTCTGGTGGTCGTCTGATTGTCTACCCTCCTCGTTCTGCCGTGTTCAAGGCTGAAGAGAACATCCTGATCGGCAACGTCTGCTTGTACGGAGCGACAAGTGGTATTTGCTACTTCCGTGGTGTCGCTGCCGAGCGATTCGCCGTCCGCAACTCCGGCGCCACGGCCGTTGTCGAGGGTGTCGGTGACCACGGTTGCGAGTACATGACTGGTGGACGAGTTGTCATCTTGGGCAGCACTGGCCGCAACTTCGCTGCGGGCATGTCCGGCGGTATTGCGTACGTGCTGGACATTAACAAGGACTTCGTCTCCAAGCTCAACACCGAGATGGTTGAGTACGGTCCCCTTACGGACCCCGTTGAGATTGCCTACGTTCGCGGTCTCATTGAAGACCACCACCACTACACGGGCTCTGAGCGGGCGGCACGCATCCTGGTCGACTTCAACCGTGCCCTGCCTCGATTCGTCAAGGTCCTTCCTACGGACTACAAGCGTGTGCTCGAGGAGGAGGCTGCCAAGGCTGCCGAGGCCAAGCGTGCCGAGTATAACCTGCCTGTTATCTCTGGGGTACACTCCAAGAAGGAGGACAAGGCTGCTAAGCTCCAGGATATGGAGGAAGCCATTGGCGACAGCTCGGCCGAGAAGAAGAAGAGGGCTCTGGTGCTCGACAAGACCAAGGGCTTCATGAAGTACGCCCGCCGTACCGAAAAGTACCGCTCTGTCAACACCAGAATCAAGGACTGGGCCGAGATCAGCTCCCGTCTCGATGAGGACGAGCTCAAGTACCAGTCTGCCCGTTGCATGGACTGCGGTGTCCCCTTCTGTCAGTCAGATACCGGCTGCCCCATCTCCAACATCATCCCCAAGTGGAACGAACTTGTCTTCCAGAACCAGTGGAAGGACGCGCTCAACCGTCTGCTCATGACCAACAACTTCCCCGAGTTCACCGGCCGTGTCTGCCCCGCCCCCTGTGAGGGAGCTTGCGTGCTGGGTATCAACAGCGACCCTGTCGGTATCAAGTCAATTGAGTGTGCCATCATCGACCGTGGTTTTGAGATGGGCTGGATGGTGCCTCGGATCCCCGAGGTCCGCACTGGTAAGAAGATTGCCATTATCGGATCCGGTCCCGCTGGTCTGGCCTGTGCTGACCAGCTCAACCGAGCTGGCCACACCGTGACCGTGTATGAGCGCGCCGACCGCCTGGGTGGCCTCTTGATGTACGGCATCCCGAACATGAAGCTGGACAAGCGTATCGTCAAGCGCCGAACCGACTTCATGGCCGCTGAGGGCATCAACTTCAAGACAGGCGTGGCCATTGGTGCCGAGGGCCAGCCGTCGCTGAAGGACCTCAAGGCCAGCCACGACGCCGTCGTCATTGCCACAGGTGCCACCGTTGCCCGCGATCTCCCCATCAAGGGACGCAACCTGGAGGGCATCCACTATGCCATGGAGTTCCTGCACAAGAACACCAAGTCCCTGCTCGACTCTCAGCTTGCGGACAACTCGTACATCTCGGCCAAGGGCAAGCACGTCGTCGTTATCGGCGGTGGCGATACCGGCAACGACTGTATCGGTACTTCGGTCCGCCACGGTGCCAAGTCCGTGACCAACTTTGAGCTGCTGCCTCAGCCTCCTGATGAGCGTGCCAGCGACAACCCTTGGCCCCAGTGGCCCCGAATCTACCGCGTCGACTACGGCCACACGGAGGTTCGCCAGCACGACGGCAAGGATCCTCGAGAGTACTGCATCATGTCCGAGGAGTTTGTCGACGACGGCAGTGGCAAGGTCAAGGGCATCAACACCGTCCGTGTCGAGTGGACAAAGAACCCCAGCGGCGGTTGGGACATGAAGAAGGTTGAGGGCTCCGAGCAATTCTTCCCTGCCGACCTCGTCCTGTTGGCCATGGGCTTCCTGGGACCCGAGGCTCGCGTTCTCGGAGACGAGATTGAGAAGGACGCTCGCAAGAACGTCAAGACGGCGCCTGGCAAGTACAGCACCAATGTGGAGGGCGTGTTTGCTGCGGGTGATGCTCGCCGCGGCCAGTCTCTCATCGTTTGGGGCATCAACGAGGGTCGCATGGCGGCTCGTGAGGTTGATTTGTACCTGGAGAACTGCACCAACTTGCCGGTGACGGGTGGTATTGTCAAGCGGACCGCGCAGGAGATTTTCACCAGGATTGCCGCAGCGCACTAAGAGAAACGAGTTATGAAGCATGGTGTTTCTCTTTGGATATGTAACGAGTACATGTAGTGATTAGCATATTTCGTCCTTTTTTTTTTCAGTTCTATTTCAGGTGTATAAGGTAGTTTTAAGCAATGATACCATAGCCTTTATTATACTCTTGATGCCTTTTCACTCGGTGACTTGTTCTCAGCCATTGGTTACTATGAGGCTAGCCGTTCATCTACCAGTTTCAATTGGGCCAACCCACGTCCTCACAGCTTGCAATTGATCAATTAATACCTACCTGGGCTACACCTTAAGTCGTATCAAAAAGTCAATTGCAGTTCCCTCCATCATCAAATCCTTCAATCTCATCTCGAATGTCACCTCGTCTGGTCCAATCGGCTCAAGCAATTCACCTTGCGGGGCAGACCTGCGTCATTTCGCCGTTTTAGCGCCCATGCCTTTTGTCTGTTTTCGGGCAAGATGAAGTTGGGTACACGTGCCTTTTACTGGAGCGGTGATAGGCTCAACTGCCTGGCACTCTTGAACAACAGCCGAGCCTGGGTAGGTAGTACTACCTAAGGTACCTTGAAGCGCACTGGGAAAGGATCCATCAGGAGATGTACTTATCAGATTGCACCTTTGGAGTGTCTAACTTACCTAATACCTAGTGTTAAGCCAGTTTCGCCATTGTGAAGAATCGCCAGCTGGGGGGGCCGGGAGTGGCTTTTGGGCGAGTTGAGGTGAGGTGAGGTGAGGTGAGATGCCGGACGTTATTAGGTGAGGCTTCAGGTCTGTAGCAGCAGAGAGTTACTTTAGTGCTGTGGATCTGGGTTATAGTGGATGTAGCGGTGCATTAGCGGATAATGGGCAAATGGGCTAGCGGCAGAGCTCCAGCTTTCATTTGATCGCAGCTTGAGAAAGGCCTAGAATAGACTGCACGTGTGGCGGATCCAGCCCAGACCGAGCTTGTTCTTGTCCTTCTCCGTGCTTCGTCACTAGAATTCGTCTCTTGAAAAGCGCTTCCTTTGCTGCAGTACTCGGCATTATCCTGGCCTCTTGACTCAAGGCCAATTGGGACCAAGACATTGTTAGTAATATCGCTGTTCCCCGGCATATTACGTAGCGGCATCGCTCCGTTGTTTATTTTCCCTCCTCAAACTCTTTCTCCGTCTTCTCCAGCCTCGCCTATCCGACTCAATTGCTAGCCGACGAGGAAGTTTCACCGCCGAAAGAGCTCGTGCACACTCCAGCCTCGACCGAGACGATACCCATCGAGCGAGAAATCGAACTTGTCGAATCCGCGATTCCAATCCCCTCTTGCTTGCATCACGGGGCAGAACGACGTGATACGAGACCGGCGACATGCGTTTCGGAAAGACCCTCCGCGAGTCGATATACCCGCCGTGGAAGGACAAGTATGTCGACTACGGCAAGCTGAAGAGCATCCTGCGGGAGGACCAAAAGGACGACGACGCCCCCTGGACCGAGGAGGACGAGAGCCGCTTCTGCGACGAAATCTTCAATGTCCAGCTCGAAAAGGTGGCCCGGTTCCAGCAGGAGCGCTTCGATGCCCTTAAGCAGAGGGTCGATGCTGCTTTTGAGAAGCTCAAGGAGTACGCGCCGCCCGCGGAGTCTGGCGCCGGTGCGGACGCTGCTGATGCTGGCGAGGGTAGCAGCTCCAGCAAGCCGGGTCTCAGCCGCGAAGAGCTGGCTGCGAAGCTCAGGGAGCTTGAGGGAGAGCTCGATGACATTACCAATGAGGTCAAGGCCTTGAAGAAGTATAGCAGCATCAACTACACGAGCTTCCTCAAGATTGTCAAGAAGCATGACCGCAAGAGAGGAGACCGCTACAAGGTGCGGCCGATGATGCAGCTTAGCCTGGCTCAGCGGCCGTTCAACTCGGAGCAGGGATACGCGCCTCTGTTGAACAAGCTGTCCGTCATGTACTTTGCTATTCGGCAGCAGTTGGAGGAGGGTGATCAGGTGCCGCTTGCCTTGGATGCCTCGGCTGAGACGCACAATGGCGAGCGATATACAGCTCACAAGTGTAAGTGTGCTTCGGCTTGCGGATTTTGCATCATGAGTTCACTTTGCTAACGTGCAATTGGCAGTCTGGGTGCACCCCGACAACTTGCTCGAGGTCAAGACGCTCATCCTTCGCCGACTCCCCGCTCTCGTCTACAGCGAACAGTCTGCCAAGGAGCTGGACGGATCCGACTCGCCTTCCATCACCTCGCTCTACTTTGACAATGAAAAATTTGAGGTGTACTCCGAGAAGGTGGAGCAGAAGTCACAGGTCACTTCCCTGCGTCTGCGATGGTACGGCCAGCTGAGCAGCAGGCCCGAGATCTTCGTGGAGCAGAAGTCGGCCGATGCAAGCGGCAACAGCGAGGAACACAAGTTCACCATCAAGGACAAGTACGTCAAGCAGTTCCTCAATGGAGAGTACACGGCGGAAAAGGCGATACAGAAGATGGAGAGGATGGGCGAGTCTCCGGAGCAGATCGAGGCCTACAGGGCGACCGTTGCCAGGGTCCAGGAGTTCCAGCAGAGGAAAAAGTTGATGCCGGTGCTGAGAGCCAACTACGTCCGCACTGCCTTCCAGAAGCCCGCCGACGACCGCGTCCGCATCTCCATCGACACTGATCTCGCTTTCATCCGTGAGGACACGCTGGACAAGAGCCGCCCCTGCCGAGATCCCAACGAATGGCACCGAACGGATATTGATAACAGCAACATGAAGTATCCGTTCCAGAACATCAACCAGAGCGAAGTGTCCAAGTTCCCCTATGCCATACTGGAGATCAAGCTGAAGGAGGACGGCAACCGCAAGCGGCCATCCTGGATAGAGGACTTGATGGGTTCCCACCTGGTGCACCCTACTCCTCGCTTTTCAAAGTTTGTCCACGGCGTTGCCTCGCTGTTCGACGACTACGTGAACAACCTGCCGTTTTGGCTTGGTGACTTGGAAACCGACATCCGCAAGGACCCTCAGAAGGCATTTGAGGAAGAAGAGCAGCGCCGGGCCCAGCGCGCCGACGACGCCATGGCCGTTGGAAGCCTCATTGGCACCGTGCCTAGCTCCTACAAGGTGGCTCAGAGCTCGCCCGTTGGCAAGTCATATCTCGCCGATCGCATGGCGGCTGATGCCAAGGCGCATCTGTCCCGCTCTCTGCGGCAAAAGACGTCGCAGCCTCCTCAGGGGCAGGAAGAGGAGGGCGAGAGCAGCTCCAGTCAGTCTCGATCAGGAGGATACGGCACCTTGTCATCGGTCCTCCCAGGCCTGTCACTCTCCAAGTACGCCATTGCGAAACGAGCTCGTGCTCATGCTCCTCTCCCCGAGGGCGTGGTGGAGCCTTCGCAATGGATCAAAAACACGGGAGAACTCAAAGTCGAGCCCAAGGTGTGGCTGGCCAACGAGCGAACGTTTCTCAAGTGGCAGCACATTGCCATCCTGCAGGGCACTCTGGCCCTGGCGCTGTACTCGGCTGCCGGAGACAACACGATTGCGCAGTGGATCGGCATTGCGTACATTGGCATTGCGGGCTTTGCGAGCGTCTGGGGCTACGGCGTGCTGCGGACTCGCCGGACCATGATCATGGAAAGGAGCGGCAAGGACTTTGATAACATGGTTGGACCGGTGATTATCAGCGTGGCCATGATGATTGCGCTGATTGTCAATTTCAGTCTCCAGGTAAGACGACGCTTGTTTGTCATGGGCGTGTCGAGTGAAGGCTAATAGTTGACGCAGTACCAAAAGGCTTTTGCCAAGTTGAAGGATCGTGACGCGGCCGTGCCGATTACGGACGAGCTGGTGTAAGCTGGCGCATGCGTGCATCTTGGATATGTGTTTTTCTATACCAGCGACGAGGTTGGAGAAGCCCGTGATTGTGTGTCGAGCTTCTTAGCAGACTTATCAGATGGTATAAGTCTCTGTACTTGGTCTTTGTTCTGTCCTGCCGTGGCAGGGAGAGAGCGGTTGTCGTATCCTGTTGTTTAGCGATGTCGATAGGACTGCAAAGTGTTTTTGAACTACAAAGTATATACTCTATAGGGAGGACATGCGTTGTATTGATGTTCTGAAACTGTAATGAGCGCTGCTTGAGGTTGTGGAAACTGGACTCAAAGATATTTCCCGGTGCTGTGCTGCGTTTAACGAGCGGTGTTCCGGAAGGTCGGTGATGATGTGATGGCGACGGTGATTGGAGCGTGAAAAGAGCCGGGGGGTTGGAGGATGATCAGGGTGATATTCCGTGTCTTGGTAGGGGGGATTATATGTATCTCGTAATACCATGTCTCTTTTCTGTTCGGTCTTGTTCCCCTTGCGAGACTCCGGCTTTTCCTCTTTGGGTGCAGCGTTTATGTGCAGCGAGCGGTAAGGCATGCATGCAGTTGAAGTCGCATTGCAGAGGGACCTGTCATGTTGTTTGTATGGGGGAACATGAGGATGTTTTTGGTGAGCTTCGTGATTTGGATGGATGTGTCCTCGGAGCTGTATGTGTTCTTTCCTTTCTTCTTGTTTTCGCAGGTCCATGAATCAATGTGAGGTTGAAGAATTTGAAGTGATGGGTTTGGTGTTTTAGTACCTAGTAATGCTGGAGGTGATGCAGGGAGGGTGTATGCGGTCCATCGTTTTGACGCAGGTATGGATGGATGGACGGATGGATGTGCATTGTTTGCGTTTACTACTTACAGACGGGATGAGGGAGTAACAGATGAATGTGTATCTTTTGTGATTCAGAAGACGGGTATCCTTGGCTATAGTATCTGTCTTTCCCTCCTTTTCTTCTATTCGTGCCTTGTGAATCATGGCAAACAGCTGGAAAGCAAAGCCTTGCTGTAATTCGGTGGTAGTGCCAACTGGAGATGCTGGTCTCCGGTAGGCGCGGGCGGCTATTGTGGCATCCATGCCATTGTTCTACTTGTACGTCCTGCCTCAACTATTTTTTTCTTCTCCTCTGCGCCCCCCTTCCCTTGTTTGACAATCGATTTTGCCTCAAAAGCATCTGCCTTTTCCATCCTCTTCACCATCTCTTCTCTCCTCCCTTTGCCTCGCGACCAACGAGGAACCTGTTGCGACTGCATAGCAGGGAGATTCAGGCGCGTGACAGCGCTGAGCGAACCTCTCGCCTTACCTGAGGCCCCGGAATGAATGCGCCTACCAGAGAATGAACGTGCCATCGACGGAAAGCTAAGAAAGGAAGCCAACCAAGCACAGGAAAAGAGGCCGGCCATGCGCTGTTCTCTCCTCACCAAACCCGGGCGATTGACCGACTTTTCGTGAGGACTAACGCTTCTTCTCTCCTCTCACTTATTTTACGACGCGCAGAGCGCTATTGGGGGAGAGTGAAAGAAAAGGGCTTAGCTGAAAGCGGACGTGGGTGGGCTTTCGCATGAAGTGACGGCAAGGCAAAGCAGAGCAGCGATGGAGCAGAAGAAAGAAAAGTCGAGGTTCTGGGGAGGTCTGTTGCGCGGAGAGAGCTTGATGAAGCGAGGCTCGAGGGTGGTGCGCAAGTATCAGGACCTGCTGCGCGGAGAGGCGCGCGACGACGTGGAGGGTGAGTGGGAAGACGACAACGAGGACAGGGAGCTTCATCAGCCGCCGCAGCAGTTACAGCAGTTACAGCAGCAGCAGCAGCAGCAGCAGCAGCAATACGACGAACAGGAGGAGAGGCAGCGGCGCAGGCTGAGTGAGGGCAGCAACAGCATCGTCGTTCCCCATCGGGAACTGCCGCGCAGGCGGCGGACGATTGATGGCGGGAGCGGTAGCGACATCCTTCAGAGACGCTCGCCCAGGGCCTCGGCCACGAGGCGACGACCCGACGAGTCGCTATCTGGACGACTTCAGTCGGGCTTTGGCAGGAAGCGAGACAGCGGAGCCGATGTCAGCGGCAGCAACGACAACACCGCAGCCACTGCTGGCGATAGGGGCAAGAAGGTCGCAGAGCCGTCGGCGGCAAATGGAGGCCAGAACCCGCGATGGCCGCCGACGGCAGTGTCGAGCCTCGAGGAGCTGCCCCATAGAGATGCCCTCGAAATGATTGCGCACGGGGCGCCGACCTTCAAAGGCCGCAAGAAGGCCATTCCTTACGCATCGGACCAGCACTATGCGCTCTACGTGACGAGCACCAAGACCCGGAGCGGAGGCACCGACGTGGCGAGGCCAAGCGACGCCATGTCGCATCTCATGACGATGAAGGTACAGGAGCACGGCCACGTGTCGTACCCCTGGGAGACGATAGAGCAGCCTAGCTATGCCTTCTTCTACGGTCGTCTAGGCGGCACCATCACGCTCAACCAGTGGGCCTCTGCGGCGAGCAACATCCCAGCCAAGATTCCGCTGAGGGACTCGGGTGTTGTGCCGCGGCCGGTGAGCCTGGAGCAGATCTTTGCGCGGCTGATGGACCTGCAGCAGCTAGGGCTGGAGGACGACGACTTGAGTCTGCTGTATCGGTCTCTGTACAAGCGCTTCTTGCGAGACCCCGACAAGCTTCTGAGCCCGCACAAGACGCTGGACAAACAGATTGCTGACCTGATCATGGCCCTGTCGCGGCCGGACTGGATCGACTACACGGAGCCCAAGAACCAGGTCGTGACCCGCTTCATATTCAACGGCTCTACCGAGGAGGGCCGGGAACAGTATCTCAAGTTCTTTCACCAGCTGCTCCTCAGCCTCGAGCTGGACCTACGCATTCAGTCCCGGCATCACGATGACTGGGCCAAGGAGAAGCTGCTGCAACAGATGCCTCCTACGATCAAATGGAACCTGGCACTTGCGAGGCGGTGGCGGGAGAATGTTCGGATCGAGACGTACGGCGATTCTCCTCAAGAAGGTATGTATCACGTTGCATATTGCTATTTTCCCGAGTGAGAAGACTCGATTTGTAGATGGAAGAGATGAGCGCTTGTGCTCGTGTGATGAAGGGGTAACAGAGGCACGAAGCTAAAGTGTATCTTCCTAGTGAAACTGCGGTACAAGCTGAAGAAGCGGCAAGTGAAGCAGCTCAAGAAGTTTGCTCAAATCATGAAGTGGCCCAATCTAAGGGATACAATGGAGTCCCTGCGGCAAAAGGACGAGGACTTTTCTCTGGACTCGATAAGCTCGGATGCGTTTGCCTACTTTAGCGGACTCGTGCTTCCTGGTGTAAGTGAGCCTCTGACATCACGGCAGGAGGACGATGAAGACGAGGAGGAGGGACTGTGGAGATAAGGGGTAGTAATTACTTTTGCTAACAAGTTGCAGCCGACATTCTCGTTCCTCATCATGAACACGCTCATCGATCTAGATCCTGATCCGGCAACGAATGAGCTGGCCCTGCTTTCTCACATGCACCCACACTCTGGCTTCCAGTACCGTAATAGTCACACGTACTGGTCGGCAAGCTGCATTGTGGGCAAAGTGCTGGCGCCGACGTGCCACTCGGTCGCAGGCTGGGTCGGGCCTTGCAGGCCAACGTCAGAGCTTGGCCGGTCTCAGATTGCCCGCATCCGAACCAGGCAGCCCAAGCAGCGAATGACGCGCGAGGACGTCGAGACGATGAGCACGCGGTCCGATGCGTTAGGCCCGCGGGCAGACGCATATCCCGTGCGCGAGTATAAGCTGGCGACGCTGGACAGCGAGCGATACATGGTGGACGCCGTGCGGATGGAGCTGCTGAGCTTCAAACCGGTTCCTTCTGCTACGGGGCGCGAGAGCAGCGCTGGCGGCCCTCGGCTCTTTGATGCCCAAGCGCAGTTTGCCATTGATGGCGTGTCCTGGCCGCTGCGGCTCATGTACGATGTGAGCTTCGTCTCCGCCTGGCCGTGTGCGGACGGGCCGCATCCCCTGTTCTACGACTACGAGTACAAGCTTGTCAGGGCGGACGATATCGTTCGCATCCGCAATTGGTCCGGCTTGTACGGGGGAGACGGCCAGCACTCTGGGCCCAGTAGCACGGCCTCGAGCCCTCCACCGGCGGCCGACGCGGTACATGCCGTGGTCGATAGGGATGTCGACGATGAGAAGGTGCTCGTGGTGGACGCGGTAGGGGTTCGTGACAACGAGGTGCTGGCGAGGGCCTGGTGCGCTCACTGGGGGCTCAGCGCAGTCGTGGCGGATATCCACAACACTTGGTATGTCCGACGGATCGTCCATCTCCTTGATTTCCTTCGTGTACGGTTTCACTTGGGCTTTTTGACTGATGACTGACTGACTGGGCCTTGGGGGATACAGCATGGCGTGTGCTATCCGAGAAGCATATGCGGCAACACTAACAGTCGTGATCCTGGCCGAGGACCACTCACACGACAATGACGAATAACGACTTATGAAGTTGACGGATGATACGAAGCAGTACCTTTTTTTTGCTTGATTCTTTCTTTTTTTAAACTCTTCTCACTGTGTTTTTATATGTTGCAACTATTTCGCGGGGAAGGGGGACGAGGCTTGATGAACGATTCGGCAGTCTTGATGCTGTGCTTCACACTTGCAATATGAGCATAAAGGACCAGAACGAGGTTGGTTTGGCGCCGTCTCGTGTGATTGGGCGGGACAGTGCAGGGCCAAGACTGACAGCCGTTGCTTGGACGCCTTGATTTTGATTGCGAAGGAGTCGGCAGTTTTGATTCTGAGAAGGAGATTGGTGTGTGTGTAAGCACAGCATATACTCGGGGACGTTGATGAACTTGCCGTGCGAACTCGAAAACACGCCATCTGTGCTTTTGCCACGGCGATGGCCTCAACGGATTGGGCTGATTGCAGCGATGCTGTGCCATGCGAACGAACGGGCGGCTCCGTGGATACCCGGCGATGGTTTCGATTTGATACGATACGCTTCGATTTGATTGAAATTCTCTGACGCTGTGTTTCTGGACATTTGGCCATAATACGTGATGGGCTTGACATGGGGATGGAGGCTTAGAAGATGTTGAAGTGATTTGCCCGTATTGATGGCCGATGTAGTCCAAGCCATGGACGTCACCTTGCAGGAACGGGGAAGCGATTTACACTCGGAACAACCCTTTTACAGCGGAAGACTGCCTCAAGGGGACTTCTGGGGATGGGGCTGGGGGCGTTTTGTAGGCTGAGACAAAGTGAAATCATGGATCACGTATAAGCCTATTCCATCAGGACCCCTTTTTGCCTTGAAAACTTGTAGCTGTTACGAGTTTTGATGATGATGTTGATGATGAAAAAGCGATCTTTTGTTGATGTGTGTCTGTGCTTCTTTGTGCCGTGTCCTGCCGTCCTGCTCCGTCTTTGGAAGAAGAGGTATCACGGTATGGTCCTATCCGGATTGCATGTCAGAAAAGAAAAAGGTTCGTTACACTACACAACGCCCCTCCCCGTAACACCGTAAGAGGCAGTCCTGATTGTGGTTGTTTGCTGTTACTTTTTTTCTATCTCCTGCCCATGCAATCCGTTGTCTTCTGCTGCTGATGCTGTGTCTCACTTTATCTCCAAGGAATTTCAAGCCTTGGCGAAAAGGAGGGGGAGAAGAGAGGAACAGACGAAAGAAGAAAGGCCAGGTTTGTTGGAATAGAGAGACGGGTCGTAATTGGGGCCTTGTGCCCCAGTTGACGTGAGTGGGCTTTTTTGACGTTGTTGTTGTTGTTGTAATGTTGTTCGCCCCGTCGTGGCGGTGATGCCGTGCATGTTTTACGTCTTTCTGGTGAGACATTCGGAGGTTTTCCGCCTCCCGATGACTTCTTGGGGGAAGACAAGAAGCAACGGTCGAGGGCATGTAACATGTACGTAGTTTTGCTTCACCTTTTTCTTTTCGTACGAGTACATTTTGTACGATGGGCGATGAGCAGCAGTGGCGTAACAGTGGAAAAGGTGTGTATAAGAAGGAAGGGGAAAAACTGGCTTTTGGGGGGGGCCGTTGATCAGGGTTCATAGCAAAAGAAGGATATAAGTCTCCATGACTTTCTCTTGTCTGGATCAAAAGCCCATCACTTTACCTTTTTCTTCGAGAATCACAAAATCAACATTTTACGAAAGCACAATCACAACTTATCTAAGCATTAGTTGAGTTGCCCTCATCATGCCGAACCGCCTGTCGGGCTCCTTCAAGACCGCCCTGGTCGTCGCCGTGGGCGAGTTCTGCGGCACCTTCATGTTCCTGCTGCTCTCCTTCATGGGGGCGCAGACGGCGCTCAACACCTCCGGGGGGTTGCTGGACGCCTCCACGCTGCTGTACATTGCGTCGTCGTTTGGGACTGCGCTGGCGGTCAATGTGTGGGTGTTTTATCGGGTCACGGGAGGGATGTTTAACCCTGCAGTAAGTGATCTTCTCTTTCTTCTCCTTCTCCTTCTTCTTCTTCTTCTTCTTCCTCTTCATCACCATCCTCCTCCTCCTCATCATCAATTGCCCCCCCCTTGAGCCCTTACCTGGATAGCTGTGATGTATGGAACAACATGCTGACGACGGCGCATCAGGTCACTCTGGGCCTCGTCCTGGTCGGAGCCGTCAAACCCATCAGAGCGCTGTACATCTTCCCAAGCCAGCTCATCGCCGCCATCGCCGCCGCCGCCGTGACGGACGGCCTCCTCCCCGGCGCCCTGGGCGTGACCAACGGCCTGGGCAGCGGCACGAGCGTCGTCCAGGGCCTCTTCATCGAGATGTTCCTGACGGCGCAACTGGTGCTGACGGTGTACTTCCTGGCCGTGGAGAAGCACCGCGCGACGTTCCTCGCGCCCGTGGGCATCGGCGTCTCCGTCTTCATCGCCCACATGGCCGGCACCAACTTCACCGGCACCGGCATCAACCCCGTGCGGTCGCTGGGCCCGGCCATCGTGACGGGCCACTACCATGGCTACCACTGGATCTACTGGCTGGGCCCCTGCCTCGGCGCGCTGCTCTCGTTTGGCGTCTACAGCCTGCTCAAGGTGCTCGAGTACCAGATTGCGAACCCGGGCCAGGACGCCGGCGACCCGGAGGAGGCCAACGAGGAGGCCCTCGCCGCGGCGGAGATGGGCACCGAGGGCCTCGCCATGTTCAGGAGCAGGAGCCGGAGCGGCAGCACGGCGCCGGGCGGCGTGGGACTCAGGAAGGACCTGCGGCGGGGGTCCGCAGCAGACGGGGGGAGGCCCGTCAGTGCGGCCGAAGCGGTCTGAAGCTCTCTCTCTCTCTCTCTCTCTCATCGCGAGAGACTTGTGTGTGTCTTTTTTTCTCTTCTTGCATGGGGCGGCTCTTTGTGACAAGTTATGCTGTTCTTCCCCAGTCTGTGTCACGCAAGGAGAGACATGGCGGCTTTTGTGCTGGGTGCACCACAAACGGCTGGTGGTTGATTGCGGGCATCCGTTTTAATTCGTGCTGGAGAGGGGACGTGGGAGGTGAGAAGTTGTCACACATACATATCGAATATCTAGGTATATTCCAGCCAAGTTATTGTTAGCCCATCTATTATATCTCACCAAGTTACACACCGCAATGGGAGCCACCACAGAGGCTACATACATACATACGAGCTGCTCCATCGTGCGCGTGGGGTGGCAGAAGGTCGTCGGACTTCCGATATCATTACGCAGAGAAATCTGCCTTCGTTCCTTGTTTCTCGAAAGAAGAAAATAAGCCACCAGGGGCTGCAAAGAACGCTTGCGGCCAGCCGGGCCCCGGAAAAGCGGAGGGGGAGGGAGGAGAATTGATGGATTTATCGCTAGGCAGCGATTTAAGGAACAGTAGAGGGGTGGGGGAGATCGGGAGTGCGAGGAGAAGAGAAGAACTTGGAAGTTGGGAGAGGAAGAACTATCGTGAAAGGTCCAGTTTTGGAGAGGGCCTGGTGATGGAGGAGAATTTTCAAGAGTGGATGCTGGGAACTTTTCTGTCTCGTTTCATTGCTTGATGAGGCTGGTTTGCTCGTATGTTGTCTTGCTTGCACTTCTTTTCTTAGATACTCGTCGATTCATGTTCATGCCATGCCTTCCGGTTTGCACAGATTCACATACTAGCACATTAACAATCACGAGGATCCCGTTCCGGCAGATCTTGTTCTTAATTTATAACATCTTTCTAATTGATTTTACTTCCATCACATCCGTTCCGAGCCCGCCCAGTGGCAAGTCGATCGCCATCATCGCCAGAAATGCTTCCTCGTTGAATGGAACCTGAAGTGATGTGCAGCAGGTTGCGCCCCATCAGCGCTGTAGTTTAGGGGAGTTTGGGGTCCCTGTGGCGGGGCAGCCGGGGCCTGACGACGGACGGGGGGGGCACCTTTAGCGGCTAAGAAATGCTGGAGCCTGCTGCTGGGTCCGTCCATCGCCCATCTGATCATTGATTCCCGTCGACAACCTGAACTCGAACGCTGCAGCATCCGCCCCAATTGGCTGGCGAGGTTGCGGCCAGAGAACGGAGGTGGGCGTCTCTTCCAGATGACGCTGCAGACACGCCCCTAGGTCCGGTCAGTTCGGGTCCAGTCCGTTTAACAGAGCGGTGGGGGTTTCGGCTTTGCGGTTGTCAGTCCGTCAGCCCTCTTCTTCCCCTCGATAGTTCAACGCGGCCGTCTTCCTCCTCTTCATCTCAACTAGTTTGTGGCTTGCTCTAGAGGCCCAGATTTACTCAAACCCTTGGATTCTAGCCACCAGCGTCAGCGGAGGAGACAGCCGGAAGCAACGAGATCGGACGGTCGCCATGTACGACAACGGGTACAATAACAAGCCGCTGAGGCCCATGGAGTAAGCCGCTCTACCTCGTCTGCCCTTCTTTTCCTCCTCCTTCATACCTAATTTCCCCTCCGGCCATACACGCGTCCTATCCTTCTTCTCAATTCTTCACTTCATCAATAGCAACATAGCAACATAGCAACTCGCTAATCGTTCAATTTCGACACAATGTCCAGGCCTGCCAATGTTCAGGTATGCGACATACCCCGCCATCCAATCCCGAGACGAAGAGCTATCAAACTGTACAACTCCATACACGAGAGGGGGATTGATAGAGCTGAAGCTTCCTCAATACCATTCATTGGACCGGAAAAGAAATGGCAGAGCTAATATCTGCTGCTCCAGGACCACTACATCGGCATAGACGTCGGTACCGGCTCTGCCCGCGCCTGTATCATCGATGAGACCGGTGACATCAAGGCTTTGGCCTCGGAGAACATCAAGCTGTGGCAGCCCGAGAACGGATACTACGTATGCATAGCCGCCTCGCCTCCGATTGGCTCTTCCCCAGATGGCTTTCAATTCTGACTTACAGCGTGCTTCGTCTCCAGGAACAATCCACAACAGACATCTGGAAGTGCATCTGCGAATGCGTGCGCCGCGTCGTCCAAGAGTCTCTAGTCAACCCCAGCCAGATCAAGGGCATTGGCTTCGATGCCACCTGCTCCCTGGCCGTCTTTTCCAACGATACCGATGAACCCATCCCCGTCACCGGCCCCAACTTCGCCAATGATGGCAACGACCGTAACGTCATCCTGTGGCTCGACCACCGTCCGGTTGAGGAGACGGCCAAGATCAACGCCACCGGCCACAAGCTGCTCAAGTATGTTGGAGGCAAGATGAGCATCGAGATGGAGATCCCCAAGGTTCTGTGGCTCAAGAACAACATGCCCCCGGAGCTGTTCGAACGGTGCAAGTTTTACGATCTTGCCGACGCTCTCACGCACCTGGCCACCGGCAACGAAGCGCGGAGCTTCTGCAGCACCGTCTGCAAGCAGGGCTTCGTCCCCGTAGGCGTGGATGGCAGCGTCAAGGGCTGGCAAGAGGACTTTTACCACGAAATTGGCTTGGGAGACTTGGTCAAGGACGATTTCAAGCGCATGGGTGGCGTCGACGGGGTGGTGAGCCTATTTTCTTTTGCAGTCTTTGCGACTGTGGCCTTCTTTTCACTACCTTTTGGCTTTCATCAGTGGCCACGATTTCATCCCAGCCCGAGTCCACTTCGCTAATTCATTCCTGTACAGAACGGAAAGTATGCCAGCGCTGGCGAGTGCGTAGGCACCCTCAATCGCCTGGCCGCCTCTCAGCTTGGCCTGCCAGAAGGCATCGCCGTCGGAAGCGGTGTCATTGATGCCTATGCAGGCTGGATCGGCACTGTCGGTGCCAAGGTCGAGCTGACCGAGGGTGAGCTCAGAGCTGATGCTCCTCACAACGACGTCACCCAGGCCTTTACTCGCTTGGCCGCCGTCGCGGGCACTTCAACATGCCACCTGGCCATGTCCAAGAATCCCGTCTTTGTACCCGGTGTCTGGGGCCCCTATCGAGACGTGCTGATTCCCGAGTTCTGGATGGCCGAAGGTGGCCAGTCTGCGACGGGCGAGCTTCTGCGACACATGCTCGACATTCACCCCGCGTACAACGAGACCATGGCTCTGGCCAAGGCCGAAGACAAGCACATCTACGACTTCCTCAACGCCCATCTTGAGTACCTGGCCGAGAAGCATCACGCTCCAGCCGTCTCCTACCTCGGCCGCCACCACTTCTTTTACGGTGATCTGTGGGGCAACCGCTCACCCATCGCCGACTCCAACATGAAGGGCTCCATGATTGGTCTTGACAGCGACAAGAGCACCGACAACATGGCTCTGTGGTACTATGCCACCATGGAGTTCATCGCCATGCAGACGCGCCAGATCATTGAGCAGATGAACAAGGCTGGCCACGAGATCTCGTCCATTTTCATGTCCGGTTCGCAATGCCAGAACCCGATCCTGATGAACCTACTGGCCACCGTCTGCAACATGCCCGTGTTGATCCCCAGGTACGTCAACGCGGCTGTTGTCCACGGAGCTGCCATGTTGGGCGCCAAGGCGGCCAGCCACAACCGCAACGACGGCTCAGAGCCCGAGTCGCTGTGGGACATCATGGACCGCATGAGCAAGCCCGGCCGGCTGGTGCAGCCAGGCACCGACGCCGGCGAGAAGCTGCTGCTGGATGCCAAGTACGAAATCTTCCTCGACATGTGCAACGCGCAGCAGGCATACCGAAAGAAGATTGACACTGCCGTTGAAAAATGGGGGCAGCTGTTCGATGCCGATGACGACCAGTGAACTGCAGCATGTGGAAGACGGATTGGGATTTGCCTGGGATATGTATGATAATGAATTTTTGCGCCAGTTAAGTACTTATAGAGAAAAGTCAAATAAAGCGAGTCATGAACATGTAATTTACTTATCGTGATATGATGCGTGATAATGCCTGGGGAAAAGCTTGGACGCAAAGGCGATTCACGCTTGTCGGTGTTGATTGAGCACGCAAGGCCAGCATCTAGGGTCGCCCGTGGCTGCATGTGATTGGCGAGAGGCATTTAGCCTCATCGCTGACCAGCGCCACTTGATTGGCCAAAGCTGTCTGTTCCCCAGTCAGCTCCTCAGCCTCGCCAATCCAGGTTGTAAATTTCCAAAAAGGTGGGCAGACGCGCAGCTAGCCGCAACATCTTTGTCCCTGCCAAACGCGAGAGCGCTTCAGCCTTTTCTACGCCCGCTCGCGGAGGCTCTTCTTTTCCGCTCTTCAGAGTCGTTCTTTTTTTCTTTTTCCTTCACTTCGCTTCCACAGTTACCCTTCGATTGACCCGTATTCCATCACACCACCGCGATGTCACTTTTCGGGCAGACGACTGGCACGTCGCTGTTTGGCCAGCCCGCCCAGCAACAACAACAGCAGCAGCAGGGCACCACCACGTCGACGCCCGGCACGGGAGGCGGACTGTTTGGAGGCGGAGGAGGCCTCTTTGGCGGCGGACAGCAACAGCAGCAGAAGCCCGGGGGCCTCTTCGGACAAGCGCAAACCCAGCAGAGCACGCCTCAGACTGGCGGTGGTCTGTTTGGGTCCGCCGCGACGGCACAGCAGCCGAGCTCAGGCGGCTTATTTGGGCAGACGACGGCTCAGAGCCAACAGACTCCCGCGACCGGTGGTGGCCTCTTTGGGAACCAACAGAATGCCGCACAGCAGCAGAAGCCCTCGCTCTTTGGTGGCGGTGGCACCACCACGACTGCGGCAAAGCCATCGCTCTTTGGAGCCACGACGACGGCTCCAGCTCCGGCTCAGCAGAGCAGCGGCGCGCCTTTTTCCAGTACCCTTCTTGGAGGCGGCCAGGCGCTCACCACTCAGAACAACAACGCGACGACGACCTCTGCACCTCAGCCCGCCGGCGCCTACTTCGACAGCCTGTTTGCAAAGACAGTCAAGGCCGGCGTCGTCAACTCCAACATGGAGGATCTCCCCAGTCTGGAGCTGGGTCTGGGAGACTTGCGCCATCGACTGAGGAAGCTGCAGTCGAAGCAGACTGAGAGGGCCGAAGGAAAAGCTCACTACTTGCTCGCCGCCTCGGGCGTGGACCCCAGCACGGCAGCCAAAGACCTCGGCTTGCTCGACCTCCAGGGCACGCGGACCGAACGACCAACACACGGCTTCGCCCCGGCCGACGTCGACGTTGAAACGTACCTGTCGAACCTGCAGACGAAAACGACGCTGAGCATGATTCAAGACGGCCTCGAGCGGTCACTCCGCGATTTCGACAACTTCTTGGAAGACAATGTGGCTATGGAGTGGGACGCGCAGCGGAAGCGCATATATCAGCACTTTGGCATCAAGCCTCGCGAGACCTCGACCACGGCGGGTCGGGAGGCTCAGGGCGGCTTCGGACGATCCCGACGAAAGTCGCAAGCAAACATTCCCCGCGACTCTCGCAGCAGCGGCTTTGGCAGTTCGACTTTCCAGCGCTCTGTCATTGGAGCCCCATCCAGAATCGGAGCCCACCAGCCAGAGTTCTCCGACGTCGACCGGTCTGCAGACGGCGCTGGCAAGTCTAGGAACGAGGATCAAGCCCTTCGCGAGCGCCAGTCGAAGCTCGCGGAAAAGGTCCGCAGCCTCAATGCTTCGCGTCTGCTTGGTCGGCCGTATCCCATATTGGCAGAGCTGGCTGAGGTCGAGCAGAAATCGCACGAGCCCCACGCACCTCACGTCGTCGAGGCTTACCGAGCCATGATTGAGATTGTTGGCGAGGATGCCGAAGCCGAGACGGCCCTCGGCAGCAAGACGGCCAAGGAACGCCAGTTTGCCGAGATGTACTTGGACGAGAACCCCAACTCTCAGCATTCAGTCACCATGAGGAGGCGTATCCTGAGCGGCGCCAACGCTTTCCTCGAGAAACAGTTCCTTCGCGAGGTGGAGTCCCTCATTGCCAAGCATCCTCACGAGGCCAAGCTTGGCGGTCTACCCGACATCACCAGCAAAATCAAGGCATATATCCGTCTCCGGTCGGCTAGGAAGGACCTGGTTCCGGATAACACAGAGCTTCAGCAGATCCATGGCGAGTATGTCTGGGCCATCGTCTTCTACCTCCTTCGATCTGGCCACGTAAACGAGGCTGCCAAGTACGTCAACGACAACAGCAATCACTTCCGAGGCATCGACCGCACGTTCTCCACGTACCTCAACAACTACGCAGCCAGCGAGGATCGTAGAATCACTAACAGGAAGCTGCTCGATCGCTGCACCAACGAATACATCCAGCGGTCCCGCAACGCCCCGGAGAACACAATCGATCCCTTCCGCATGGCCTGCTACAAGGTCATTGGTCGAATCGAGCTGAACAATCGCAATCTGGACGGCCTCAACACGGACATTAATGACTGGATTTGGCTCCAGTTCAACTTGGCCAGAGAGGGCGACAAGGCGCTGGAGATGGCGGGAGAATCGTACGGACTGGCGGATCTACAGGCCAGCATCAGGGAGATTGGCCAGAAGCACTTCCCCAAGTCTCCCTCTGACGATAACAACGGCAGTTGCGGCATGTTCTTCTATCTCCAAGTCCTGTCGGGCATGTTTGAGGACGCCATCGCCTACCTCTACCCCTTTTCGTACGTGGACGCGGTTCACTTTGGCCTCGCCCTCGAGTTTTACGGTCTGCTCCGCCCCAGCGACCCGATGTCTGCCTCCAACGACTTGCGCACACACAGCATCAAGGGCCTTCCGCAGATCAACTTTGGCCGCATGATCGGCTACTACACCCGAGACTTCCGGGCTGCCGATGTGGTCTCCGCCGTTGACTACCTCACGTTGATCTGCCTCAATGCGGACCTCGAAGGAGAAGCCGGAGCGCGCCACAGCGGCCTCTGTCACGAGGCACTGCGGGAGCTGGTGCTGGAGACTCGAGAGTTCAGCAAGCTCATTGGAGATATCAGACCGGATGGCCGCCGCATCTTGGGCGTCATCGAGGGTCGCGGTCCGCTGATAGGTCTTGATGGGCAGGATGACTTCGTCAACACCGTCACGCTGCAAGCCGCCAGCTTTGCTGATGAGAGCGGCCGAACAACGGATTCGGTGCTTCTCTATCACCTTGCGGGCGAGTATGATGCGGTTGTGGCCATCGTGAGCCGCGCTCTCAGCGAAGCCATCTCTCTGGAGATTGGAGAAGACCCGATGCGCTTGATGCCCGTTAAGCCGAGGGCTGGCGGCAGCCAGGAGGCAGAACAGGGCGGCAGCCTGAGCCTGGCAGCCATTGACGACCCTGTCGAGCTGGCCAAGACGATGATGACCATGTACGAGAGGGACGCCATGTTCTACAGGAACATCCAGGACCAGAACAAGGTTGCGTGCCGCGTTCTGCTCGAGATGAGCGACATTAAGAGCTTGGTGGAGGCCAGCCAATGGGCTCAATGCCTCGACGTAAGTTGACACATCTTTTACCTTTACAGTCTCATGAAGATCACTGACAGGAAGCCTAGAAAATTCGTGGTCTGGACATCCTACCCCTCGAAGCAGGCGGCGATGCCAGCACAATCCGCGCCTACGCCTCCAAGTTCTCCAGCCTCTCACAACCAGTCTCCATCAATGTGCCCAACCTGATTATGTGGACCATTATCAGCTGCGTCAGGCAACGAGAGCAGCTGGTCAACGGGCAGTTCAGCGGCAACGAGGGCACCAGGAAGATGATGGTGGAGCAGTTGAAGCAGATGATTCTGGATTTGACGACGTACACGAGCCAGCTGCGGTACCGGTTCCCGCCGCATCTGCACGAGGCCTTGGCGAGGGCGTCTGCGGAGTGATTTGTCTTTGTCTTGTGAGACGAGGGCGAGAAGGGGGGAACTGGAGACGCTTTTGAAGGAGAGAGCTTTGATACCTTTGGTAATACAGAATGATTTTAGAGTGCGAGGCAGCCTTGAATGACACTTACTTGTGCTGCGAACAGAAAGCTAGCCCAGGAGAGAATTGCTGGTCGTTATCGAAGCCAACTTGATCAATTCTTTTCCTTATGGTGGCTTACAACTTGATTAGCAAGGCTCTTTTACGTGCCGTTATAAGGTTAGTACTTGATACGCAGTCGGTTAGGTACCTTATAGATGTACCAATGTACAAGTTCGTTGAGAGAGAGCAGACGCGGCAAGAGCAAGAACCCATCGTGTTACCTTCCCAAAGAATATGTATTCGGTACTTTCCTTTGTCACCAAGAGAAGTCCAATTTCTTCCTTTGCTCTCTTCTCTCATTCTCTTCCTCTCTGACCATCTCTCATACAAGAACTTTCTTCTCTCGTACACTCCTTTGTGACGACGGGCCACTCATTGTGATCTAGACGCCAGTGATTCGGCAAATTGGACCGACGAACGGCTACACCAGACCATCAAATGCCGACATGGAGCTGCTGCAGCCGTGTGTGGCATGCCGCCGTCTCACGGCATTAGCACCAGACACCAAGTCCCGGCATTGGACCAGGTCTGGCAGCCTCTTCCCGCTTTTGTCCAGCATCCGGCCGACTGACTGGTCCACGAGCGAGCCTAGTTCGAGCACGCCCTGTGCTGTGTGTGCCCGTACGAATCTGGGCAGGAAGCCATCGAATCTGGAAGCTCGAGATGCCCGAGACACGCCAGACTCGATCCCTAGCTTCACCAGCCATCAGCCCGCTCAAACGGCTCGCGCTGCACGTGCTGGAGCCCGTCGCTAGTGCGCTGCCTGACTCGCAACATGACTCTGGCCACCCGCTCGCCTGATTCAGCAAGGGCCTCTTCATAGGCCAGCCGCACGAGCCGGAGATCGAGGGGAGGCCAACCATTCCATCTCCACCAACCACCCCCCATGCAGCCCGTCCTCCGTCCTTCGCGCGACGCCCCTTGTCTTGCTTTGAGCGAAGAGCGACACGGCCTTCGGAAAGGACCAACGGACCGCAGAGGCAATTAGACGACTATTGTCTTTAAGCTTTTAGGAGCGCAGATTGGCCTGCGCTTCTGGCAACTAGAACAGTTCTAGACCAAAGATCCGGAGGCGAGTGGAGAAAGCTCCGATCCTCCCTGGCTGCCAAGCAGCACCCGCACGCATCCCAATCGGCTCGCTCAGCCCAGCCTCGCGACGGCGATTGTTGTCGAGTTCGGCATACGCACACCAACACACACACCGGCGTACACAGGTACCACGGGAACTTCCGCAGGATTGCCGAGGCCGGGGGCATCGCGCTATTGGGAGTGGACAGGCTCCGACGCTTCGGCGGACGCGGAGGATGGTTGGCCGGCTCTAAGTGGGCAGTTTTCCGAATACCACCGCACGTTTCACATGGATCTCGGATCCGTCAGACGGGGCGGCTTAAGCCCCGGAGCAGTAGACTCGGCAGGGAGCGGCAGCCCTCTCGCCATTGGCGAGGTCATCAAGCATGAGGCTGAGACCGCTGGCCCCTCCCTGGCGGCAGCAACGGCGATGCCCAATGGCGGACAACCGGCAGGGTCCTCCAGTGCCGCGGAGGCCATGGAGACCACGGACGCAGAAGAATTGGAAAATGTGACCAAGAAGAGGAAAACGGGCGCAGGAGGTAGAGGTGTTGCCAACTTGACGCCGGAGCAGCTGGCTAAGAAAAGGGCAAATGGTGAGTGCTTGCCAGTACCTGTTTTCTAACCCCCCCCTCCTTAATCGTCGTATATGGCGTAGGCTTGTACAGCTTCCGTCCTCAAGTCTACCTGATCCACGATCTATATGTCACATGCTTCCCTGCTCTGACTGCATAAGAATGCTGGTTGGCCAAGTGGCTCGTCCGTTGCTGTTTTGTTTCTTCCCCCTCCCTTCCCTGTGTCAAAGCGTCTTCTCGACCATCACTCCTCGCTATTAGCGTTGACGAACTAATGTGTCATCCACCCTTCGTTGTACAGACCGCGAAGCGCAACGTGCCATCCGAGAACGGACTAAGAACCAGATTGAGAGGCTTGAGCGTCGCATCCAGGAGCTGGAAGCTCAGAAACCCTACCAGGATCTCCAAGTCGTGGTGCGGGCTAAGGAGGCGATTGAGGCAGAGAATGTCGAGATCAAGAGGCGACTGGCCAGCATCATTGGCATGCTGCAGCCTCTCGTTGGGCCAAGTGAGTTTGCGACCTTGGAATTCCCGTCCCCTTCACCTAGTAATCCAACAACACACGCAGATGTCCCCGGCATAGCCCCTACCCTCCCATTCACCGCAGCAGCACCTATATCTGTAGGCACAACAAGTAGCATTGCCTACCATCATGCAGCATCCGCAAGTTCTGCATCACCCACAGGCATAATGGTTGAACCTGTTCGCCAGGCCGCTCCCCCACCATTGCAAAGCTGGCAAAGTGCCAGCAGCAACACACCACCGGCCCCACGACCCGCCGGTGTTGCCGAGGCCATCGATGAAGGGACCCAGGCTCTATTAGAGCGTCAAAGCCAGTCTCTTCGGCACGGCTTAGACTTTGAGCAGGGCCGCTTCGATCTCAACGTCGTAATCGACCATACGCAGGCGATACCAAAGCTCCAAAGGGGTCTGAACGGTGCACAAGACTCGGGTGAATACCACCATGTCCCAATGAAGCACGACTGGACGCAAGTGAATCGGGAGTATGCACCGCAGGCTAGACTTACTGCGTGGTCGTCACCCATCCAGATCCCAGCAGCTGTTTCTGACTCGACTCCGGCAACTGTGCCACCTCTTGGCATCACTCGGCAGAGTACAATGACGAGCCAATCGGGGACTGCTTCCGGGCCAGGCTCAGACAGCAGCGCTCCTATTAGTATTCCAGCAGTCCCATATCCGAACGCTGGGCGGGCTGCTGTTCTGGAACCTCCTCCCCTCGAATATGCACGTCCCTTACGCAACTGCAGTCCTACCTGTCCGCTTGACGCCCTGCTTCTCGACTTCCGCAGCGAGCGCCACCAGCGGGCTGCCGAAGGTTTCCAGCCGCATGAAGTGGCTGGCCCTCGGTACCCATCTGTTTCCTCCCTGCTCAATCCCGAAAATAGCAAATACAGCCATCCGGTATCGAAATTCTTTACAGACATACTTACCAAATTCCCCGAGGTATCCAGCCTCCCCGAGAAAGTGGCCATTCTCTACCTCATGTTCCTCGTCATGCGATGGCAGATATCTCCAACCAAGGAAAACCTGGAACGCCTGCCGGAATGGATCCAACCATTGCCATGCCAGTTCGAGGTGCCGCATGCCGCCTGGATGGACTTTCTCCCTTACCCCGAGATGAGAGAGAGGGTCATCAAGGCCAAGAACCCCGACGTCTTTTACTTTGACAACTTCTTCCTCCCGTTCACGTCCACGCTGACCCTCTCTTGGCCTTATGAGGAGGCACATACCCTGCTGAGGAACCCGGACTCGGACGAGATTATGATTAACCCCGTGTTTGAGAGCCACATGCGCAACTTGAACAACTGGAAGCTGGGGAGGATCTTTGCAGACTCCTTCCCCATGCTGGCTGATACGGCGTTTTATCGCACTGATGGAGTTGGGCTGGAAACTACTGCAAAGTGAAGCCCTACAAAACATTGGAAAGGGAGGTGTGTTGGGAGAGGGGGTGAAAGAGACGGGGTTGCGGTGTTGAAGACGACTGATTTGGCGTGGACCTTGGTAGAGCATTCATAAGGGGATCGCACGTATAGACCCCCTCTGCACCTTTACACAGTAGTAGAAGGCTTAATATTTAGTGGCAAATGTAATGTATTGTATATAAACTCATACACGAGCTCGATCAAGCTCCTGATTCCATCCCGAAACTAATATAACCTCCCTAGTCTATCGTGTTACCAGAAAAGAAACTCAAGTCCCATCCGTCCGTCTTGTCCGTAAGATATGTGAAAAGCAACGTAATGTACATTTGATATGAACGAGAACGAGACGGTTGTATATCAAAACGACCAAATATCCTGCCACAAGAACTCCTAAACCCCGAAAACGACTTTTTTTCTGGTGCGTAAAAATGCGTAAACTCGTGAGTCTCATATCGCAGACGTCTGCAGATCAATCTTTCTAAGAACATTGAACCGCTTCATTAGGACCCCCATTTGCCTGGGAAAAAAAAAGAAAAAAAACAGCAGTCTTTGGTGCTGCGCAGAATAAGAAAGACCCGTGGGGGAATCTTTTGAGTTTCTCCCATATGTGAACGAATTTGAAAAGAAAAGAAGAAACAAAAAAGCGTCAGGGGGGAAAACCCTCCCAAGTCCTTGGTAACTATATGAGAGGCAAACCAATATTCCTCTCGTTATCGATATCAGAGGGCCGAAAGGTATGCAGCTGACGAGATAACGGGGAGAAGACATGAATCGAAGAAGAGTCCACGGACGTGAAAATCCCTGCCTGCTTGAAACGGAGACCGTGGGGTTGGCTGCACGCTTCCGGGAATCGAATATATTGAACGACCTTTGAAGAAATGAATATCGCAGATGAAAAAGACTCAGCCGTGGGTGAAAACGAGAATACTGGTATCTATGCCGGAAAGCGAGATATCGAGACGACAAGAAAGAAGGATGTGATAAGAGTGTCCGCAGAAAACAGTCGTCTCGGGAGAAGAAAGGTATCAGAGGGTACGTAGAAACAAGATCCTTCTCGTTGGAACTCTTGGCACGAGAGGCAAATCGAGAAGAAGAAAGGAAAATTTGTAGAGACCAGGCGCCTATATAGCCCCTGAAGGAAGTGGAACCGTAACCGAGAGAGCAGCGTCATCGGCTTCACTCCTAGTCGCCATCGTCGGCCGGCGCACAACCAAACTTCTTCAGATACGCGCCGTCAGCCATGTACAGGTTCGGAAGCCTCTCTCCGGGCAGCGTCTGGAACATCATCGCCTTGACAGGGTTCTTAGCCCGGAATCTCTCCAAGTCGGTGCCGGAGCGCACAAGGCCGCCTGAGCTCAGCGAAAAGAGCTTGACCGTGGAATCGTCCTGCGCCGAGGCCACGAGGTTGAGCTCGGGGCATACGTCCCAGCCAATGTCAAAGCGTGCCTGGTTGCGATACTCGGGGAACTCGAGCACCGGAGAAGACGTGTTTCGACCTGCAGCGTCTTCCTCGTCAGATTGGACGAAGCGTGTGTCGTAGACAGACATGCAGTCCCGTAGACCAGCGACGATGACCTGGTGAGGGTTGATGCTGCGGACGTGTGCAATAGAAGAGCCGTGCTTAATGGAGCTCCATTCGACAGCCGGAGCTCTGAGATCACTAACCCATACGCGAGGCTGCCGGCCGCCAGCGAACAGCACATTATGGTTGTCGACCTGGAAATCCTGAGAGAAGATTTCAAGGGGCGTTTTCCGTGGCCGGTTGAAGCGTCCCCGGCGGGTAGGCCTTTCTGCCCTTGCATCAAGGCCAAGATTGGGGAGACGAGGGTTGAGCCAGCGAGGCGTCTCATCGGAGTGAACGCTCATGATCCCATCAGATGTGCCTACCACGCAAAGGAGGTTTGAAGCGGCGGGCGCAGGCGTACTCTTGTGGGCGAAGCACCATCTCCGTCCAAGTGGTATTGCCATATGGTCAACATCTGTCATTCCAGTGTCAGTCGATACTTATACGGGTAATTAGGCGGGCATCCAGAAGGTGGCTTCTCAAGAGAGGTCACCATCTGGAAGCGAAAGGGGCACGACGTGGGGGGGGGAATAATATCCGTACCCAAGCTCCAGTTCGATCCACTGGAAACGTCGTCCAGAGGAGGACGGAAAATAACCAAGGCGCCGCCGTCGTTTCGCTCTGACGAAGTGAGGAGCATTCTGTTGGACGGTTGGTGGTATTGAATAGACGACGTATTAGAACAATGAACAAGATTGTAAGTCAGCGGTGAGCCTCCTGTTTGTCCACCCGGACGAGACCGCACAGCCGCCTCTGTGGGTTCACGCCAGTGAGGTTGAATCGTCGTCAAGCTGCATTGCACCCGCCATCAGCATCACAAGTATCAAGCGGGAGTTCTTAGACGGGGGGGCAGATACTCACTTCTCGTCCTCATTGCCCGTCTCAATGTAGGTTCCAACAATAAACTCCGAGTCCAGCGCTACAACCCACTTTGTTACCATTCACTTGCCCCATCAATGACCATCTGCAGTAGTGAAGAAGAAAGGGACATGACTTACCCGAGTATGCTATAGCCGACTTTGAACCGCTCTCTTTGCCAATGATGTGAAAGCACGACATGTGCGGATGACCATCCAGCTCCCAACTCATCCCAAACGAGATCTTGCCCTTGGCAGTCACCTCCCGAGCCCACGCAGCGGCGAGCACGTCCCCATTGCCAGGCTTGCCCCGGCCAGCCTCCGCCATCCTCTGCACCTCTGTCTCGCGAGCAAGCAGCCCCGAGGTAACGGCATCACGGGTCAAGACACTGCGCTTAACATGGTTCTTTGTGAGCTGCTGCCTCTTGGCTGCTTGCTCTGCGACTTGGGACTCATGTTCACGACGCTTCACAGAAGATGAGGACCACTGCGCCGCGGATGGAGCGGTTTGAGACTTTTCAATCTTAAAGTATCTCTTTCTCTCCGGGTCTGAAACTCAAGAATCAGCTATTGAATGACTGCAACTGTGATTGGTGATGGAGAGATGCAAACAGTTGAAATCAAAAAGAAAAAGAAAAGTCGTTCATACCATAGTAGAACCCCGGTAACACCGGGGGAGTGCCATTCATGGCGACGCAAGGTCTCGTTACGACAAGGAATCTGCTTAAAGGCAAGGTATGCGGCCTCTTTAAGAAAAAAAATATGAAAAGCAGGAGAGTAGAGCGGGTGACGATTCGTTTGCTTTGAGCGTTGTCAAGATTTGAGATTATCTGATGTAAAAAGATCAAAAAGAGCGTCAACAGGCGGAGTAGAAGACGAAAGAGTTGTTGATGTTTTCGATGGGTTGGTTGATAGGCATTCTCTTGTTGAGGCAACCTGATAGCGCAATGAATCACATCACGTGACGTGCGATGTAAGAGGCTCATTCACCAAACTCGGCGAGCGACGACAAAGGATGCAGAGAAAACTCGTCACAAGATGCGCAGATTCGGGTCAAGGCAGTATTTTAGAAATATTCTTTGTTTTTATTAATTCCCAACTCATAAACTCAATCCTCATGCATCAATCAATTATTCACATTAACAAGACATGTGCCCGTAACATCAGGTTCACTAGAACACACATCAAGGTGACATTTTACTTGTCTTCATTAGCTGTCTATCAGACCATCATAGGGGTATGAAAAGTTGCCTCTCATCCGCTGCAGACGAGTCCATCTTCAGATACGACTCATACATAAAATTTAAACATGGAAAACGGAAACATGCAGACCAACCGGCCGGCGGGTATGTAATAGAGCGTATTTACTGAGACTTTTCGTGCTGGGTGGAAACACGCTGCAGAGAAACGACTGTAAAGACGAGTTAGCAAAATGCGTCGAGCGCAAGCTGGGTACTAGGAGTTGAAACTTACCAAAGTCCTCCAATGATCGCTGCTTCTGGTTCTGCTTGGGCGACTTGCCGTGCATGAGGTTGTCGAAGCCAGTGCTTCCCTGGAGGAAGTAGTAGAGACCACCCATGATGGCGAAGATACCGAAGGAGAAGATCCAGATACGGACAACAGCGACAATGCTGGTGTCCTCGCCAATGAACCAACCGAAGACACAGAACAGGGTAGCAATGATGTCGACGACCAGGATGGCACCGCTGAGCTGCCACGAGGGGATGGAAGACCAGAAGGGACCGTTGGCACGGGTAATGAAGATGAGCCAGTTCTCAGTCAGGGAGATCTCAAGGAAGACGACCTCATCAATGTTACCAAAGTTCTGGACGATACCGCCGTTCTGGCCACCAGCGTACATGGTGGTGAGGGCAATCCAGGTACCGATGGCAAGGACGGTGCCGAGAAGAACGGACATACCCCAGAGCTTGGGCAGGTTCCACTTGACGGGAGTCTGGGAGTAAGGAGCGTTGTCGTAGGCAATGGCCAGGGTGGCGATATCGGCAAAGATGGCAATGAAGACGACCAGCTCAATGTTCAGGGAGCGGTTGAGGATGGCGATCCAGAGACCCAGGAAAATCTCCATGTGCAGGGACAGAGCGATACGGTAG
>NW_020194720.1:837004-849461 GCF_003025115.1 Trichoderma citrinoviride | reverse complement strand
TGAGGGTACCGTCACGGAGGACAACAGCCTTGAGAGCGAGCGTCTTCTTCAGCTCCTCGACGATGGAACCAGCCTGGAACTCCTGGATGAAACCAACACAGGCGTTGAGCATAAGAAGACCGCAGATGACACCGAAATCGACCCAGTCCTGGAGACCGGCAGCCAGAACGGCAGCAGCCTAGAAAGCGAGAGAATGTCAGCATTGCGATCCAGCACAAAGATAAACAGCGATTTCAGGGCATATTCGGCGATCGACGGCCGCTGGCTGGCGGAGTGGAGCGCTTGTGACATCTTATTGAGTGGACCGGCCCAATTTCTCGACCCAAGGGAACCAAGGTGCCGATCAGCCCAGCCAGCCCAATCGAGCCAATCAGCGCGCAGCCGGGGCGAAGCTCGTGTGGAGCCGCCAATCCAGCCAAGCCAAGCGCGGAAAAGCGAAAAAACAAGGCAAGTTGGAGGGACGAGCAAGAGAGAGCAAAAGTGCTGGTCGCGTCGGGGGAACGCGGGTGCAGTGCAGGAGATTGATTGTGTTGCGGTGCTCATGATAAGTCGCAGGGCGTTTTTCGCTGCATTCGCTGGCCATGAAGATGAAATCATGGGCCAACGGATGGCAATCGATCGCATGGCGAATGAGATGGTGAAGGGAGAGAAAGAATGGTCGGATGGAAAATGTCAATAAACAAGCAAATGGATCAAACTCACCTCCATGACGAACTGAATGGGACCAATGAAGAAGCCCAGGAACTTGAGAACCAGGTTCTCCTTCTCCTCCTTCATCTGGTTGAGACCGTACTTGCGACGGCGGGCGAGGACCTCAGCCTCGGTCAGACCGAGACGGCTGTCCGTCTGGAGCATGTCCTCGGGGACGACACGTCCAGTGGCGGGGTTGGTCTCCTCCTCGTCCTCATCAAAGGCGTGGCCATCCTCGGACTCGAGATCCTCGATCAGGGCATCAATGTCCTCGTCCTCATCCTCCTCCTCAGCAGGGGCCTTCTTGGGAGGGACACCCGCGGGAGCCTGAGCGCGCTTCTCGTCGAAGTTGCCCGATTCGATATTTGTGTCGAGCGCGGGTGCGCCGACGGCTTTATCGTCCGCCATGGCGAAGTAGTCTGAGACGGGTGCTCCTTTGTGATGGAAAGGCGGTGGGCGTTGCTGATTATGAGGGATGAATTGAAAGTAGGAAGCGGAAAGGGTTGTAGGTAGAGATGCCGCGTGATTCCTTCAGTTGAGCTGTAGGTGAACTGAAAGGGCGAGGAATTATTATTATGGGGAAATAGTAGGGAGACGAGGATTATAAGGAAGAGAGAAGAAAAAGTGTTTGGGGATTTACACCGCACGAAGAGAGGCTTGGGGGAACACTTTAACTCAACGCCTCGTGGGTGAAGAGAAGAAAGGGAAAGAGAAAGCGTAGTCGAGGTCGGGGCGAGAGCAGGTATTTCAATGGACGAGGACGGGGAGGAAGGAAGCACGCACGCACGACTCACTCACCTACTGGCAGTCACCGGCTCTGGCTGCTGTGCTTGGCGAGGGCAGTCAGTTCTGCGCTGCGCTGCGCTGCTCAAGGCCCTGCGTACCGTAGGTACAACTGCAGTACAGGTGGCCCAGGCACGACGAACTGGGGCGCGCCATGGCCGTGCTAGGGCGAAAGTGGTGCCTGTGCCTGCACCCTGGCCCGGACCGTGGAGACGCCCCCAGTACCCTGGAGTACAAGGCGCGCAGCCGTCGGCCGTACGAGCAGCCGCGAGGCGCGCACGGTGTGGCCGCTAGCGCGGTACGTACCGCCGCCATCCCTGCGGCCTTCGTCTCTTCGTCAGGGTGCTGTTCCCTGCTGCCAGCTTTTTTTTGCCCGCCTTTGCTTGGGCCCCCTGTAATAACCTGTGCGGTACCCTGTCTGCGCAAGCACACAGAGAAGGTACATACCTTGCCCGTCTGCAGCAGTGATGGAAGGGTTCTGCCAGGTGCTGAGATGGAACGCTGAAAGCAAAGAAGAAACGAAAGTAACTTTACGCAATTACACTCCGGAGAGCGAGATTCTGCTGTGCGCGAGGCGACGCCTGGAAGGGCTTGGCAAAAGCACGCCAGCGAGAGACGCCGAGCAAAGCAAGCAAGCGAGCGAACGACCAGCTCTCTCTCTCTCTCTTCGAACCTTGGCCCACTGCCCCTGGCGCTCTCTCGCTCTCTCAGCGATTACATGTACCTTACTGTATGTAGGTAGGTATGTATGTACCTTACATCTCCAGCTCGGATGCTTCCCATACGAAGGCGGCGGGCCTTCTCTCTCTGGCACCTCTTCGCTACCGGAATGGAGAAGCGGGCTCACGAGTGCTGTGTTTGTGCTCGTACGTACTCGTACGGCGCTCGGCACGAAAGGCAACGCTGATGATGTACCTACAGCACTAACCGTACGAGTTGAAGTACATGCAAAATGCAAAATGTCGGTGGCAGCTTGGGCTGGATTGGCCCGCCCGCCTGCGCTGCGCCTGCGAAGCTTGAATGCGTGTCCGTTTGGATCTCACCGCACTCGGCATTGAATCCTGCCCATCCCGCGCATGTCCCATTGACGTCGACTCATGTACGTACATTGATTGCATGTTGCTCTGCGATTGCGGCAGAGTCCTGCTGCTCCTGCACCGAGGTAATTCCATCAGGGGCGGCATCTCAATGGACGGCCGGTGCACACAAACAGCGCGATGCCGCTGTGACGAGAACAAGCGGACCTCTACCAATGAGAAGGAAGAAAAACTGGATAATGGGATGTCAAAACCCTTCTGTCTACCGTGCCGTTATCGTATATCACAGCCGAAAATCGACAAGGCGAGAGAACAAGCCGCAGAGCAGCAACGTCAACAAAGGCCTGGGCCCCCCCAAGCAACCAAGGGGCTTGGCTCCAGCGACAAAGATGCCCACAGATCATCAACCAGGTGCAGTTCGCGAAAAGGGCCCCCGTCCGTGCTTGGGTTCCTTTGGGGGGGGGGGCGCTCGCTGACCGCCGCGAGCCCGCTAGAGCTCGACGAGGCCTAGGTACGGTGGTAAAGGGAGCAGGCCAGCGTTGTTGTCATCATGGCAAAGGACGAAGCGAGAAAGTGGCAGGGGAAAATGCCTCAGCCAAAGGGGAGCAGCGAATAGGTCAGGCAGGTCGGGTTCAGGTCGACAAGATTCTAGGCTACAGAATAACGAGAAAAGCCAGAGGTTTCAGCCAAGAAGCACCGGCGCCGAGGAGAAGCGCCTTAGATAATCACAACCACAGGGAAGGTGTTTGGGTGTGTGGAAACGACAAGATGATGAGCAACGGTTCTGGGGCATTTCGTCCGGGCTAACGAATTGAGTTCAGGACCGTTTCCATTGTATGAGGTCTTTTGGTGGCGGTGGGTGGCCCGTAATGGGTCGTAGCCGGCGGTGCTAGAGGCGGATATTGCAAGTAAAGTTGAGCATTAGGTTTTGTGGGAGCGGCAAGGCTTTGTTACGGCTTTTGGCCACCTCACCTGAAATTACGGCTGCTAATCATCCAGTTGCTTGATGAAGCTGCTGACCGAGCTCCATCTGGGAACAAGCTGAGAAGCTACCTACCTATTGCAGGAGGAGCTATTGACCAAGTATGACGGCCATCGGTTCGGGCCAATTGATGAAGAAGCAGCCGGGGGGTTTGACATGTGGCACGGGCATCATACTTGCAAATACGCTCATGAACAGCAGCAGCAGCAGCAGCAGCAGCAGCAGTCTTGTCTCTCTTTTTTTCTCTTCAGTCCATTGTTGATAATTGAGGACTGGACTCGTACTAGCCGTCGCACGTCGGCACTCATCGTGGATTTGCGTTATCTAGCGGCCCCCCCTGTGCTAAAACGGAACGGAACCTGCCAACACGCAACGAGCAGGCATCTTCCTGGCAGCGCTTTTTACACTACATGTTCAAGACACCGCCTAGCGTGTGCCAAGTACACGAGCATTCTTTATGCTGCCGTCTGCAGTGCTTTGTTTGCACTGCCAGGTAAGGTAGTACCTAGACCGCAACTGGAACTGTTAAGCTGGGTTGGGGGTTTTGGTAGTAATTATATCGCCAAGGGGTGCCAAAGGCAAACAGACAACAACAGACCCTAAGTACTCCCTACCCCTCCATTTGTACTTTGCAAACAATGTCAACATCAACAACAGCAAGTCGTTCGGTCCGGTGTCTCGCTAGCCTCAGCTTGTTCGTCCAAAGTCACCGTCTCAAGGCATTTCCGCAAGGGAACGCCGTCTCCGCCAAGTCCCGCCGGCTGGGCTAGCAGGGGAGGACGGAGCCTCGACTGTGTCTGTGTACAGAGTACCTACTACAGGGCACTCGCACGAGGAGAAGGCATTGAAGAGAAGAGAATAAGAAGAAGAAGAAGAAGAAGAAGATTAGTCAGGACAAGCAAGTGCTAGCAAAGTTTCGCGACGATGACATCTTCTCATTGATTGATTCACCCGTGCTATTAGCCTCAACCTTTGTTCTCTCTCTCTTCAATGTTCCTTCTCGTGTCCCTTTCGTACCCGCTTTGCCGCACGGCGGTACTACAGTACTTCAGTTTCGCGCAGTGGGGGCCCAGAGGGCGACTAAGGCAGGTACCTGCATTTACCGCAATCTCCCTCTGCATTCTTGCGTACCCCCGTGGGGACGCCATCGACGGAGCTGGGATTCCGCACGGGGTCTTGCTCTGCAACTCGAGTGTTCTAGGCGGTTTCTGTTTCCTCTCTGCACGGAGCACATGCTGCGAAGGGCCGGCTAGCAAGAAAAAGAAAAGAGAGAGAGAGAGAAAGAGAACTTGTCGTCACCGCCAACTCCAATGTGGTTCGCAGACGACGTGGCGGTAAAAACGGAGATGCCTCGCCTTTTCGACGGCAAGTTTGGCATGATACGGAGTATTCCGTACGAACGAGGGTTCTTTGCCTCTACCTACCAACCGTTTTCGCCCAACCACCTGCATTATTGGTTCGGTCCCGGTACGATGTACGATACTTACTCGTGCTTCTTCTGCCAGCTGGCGTTTGTTTGTTCGTTCGCTTCTTGTCGCTGCTGCCGGTGTAAGGCGATCAATGCGGCAATGACCTCCGGCAGTGAGAAACAGCCCGTTCCAGGAACTACCACGACACACAAGTTCTGGCGCGCTTCATGTGAAATCAAAAGCACAGTCGAGTGTAGGCAATAGCGCCAGCCAATAATGCGGTCCTTATCAGAGCCGCGCGCTCGCATTGGTCGCTACTGGATGAGTGAATGTGATGAAAATTGGGCATCTCATCAAACCCTCAGTGGCATTGAATGGGATTCTTACGGCCCGGGAGTTGGTCCAGCTTATTAGTACCTCAATGCCTTCTAGTCTGAGCGCGGGATGGTGCAGTAGCATTGGATCAGTGACGGGATTGATACTACTACAACGTTGAACCCTCAAATCACGGCCAAAGTCCCGTCCGGACGGCGCTTCCGCTACTCTACCATGATCCCAGATCTTACTCATGATGCCTGTTCTCTGTTTTGCCCAATTCGTGATGTGTGATTCGCCTCCCATTGGAACCGACTGGCCGTGCATTTCCAAATTTCCCCTTCTCATAAATTGCATACATGTGCATGTTTCCATGCAAAACTCCCGTGCATGCAAGGACTTATCTTACCCAGACCGTTAGCCGCCCAAGCTAGGAAGCGGAAGCGGGAAAACATCAGTGCGCGCCAGGACCCCCGAATCCTGGGATGCTTGTGATGATGATTTGGTGAGGGAACTTTGCTTCAGCCGATGCTACTATACAACTATCAGAGGGGTAAGACGTGCATCGGGGACGGGCAAACTGCCACATGCCATCCATGACTGTTTTTTTTTTTTCTTTGTTTTTCTGTTTGTTTTGCTGTCTCTCAAGTTTTCCATGTTGCTATTTTGAACAAGGTCTCGTGTTGTCTTGTCTCTCGCTCACTTGCCCAGCTTGTCTCAGCGATAACCCGGAGCCGAACAGCTCACATGTACGTACTTCACCGTCAATGGGAATGCTTCGCCTCTCGCGATGACGAAACCGACCAGGCAAGGGAGCAGAGGCAAGACATGCCCCCGATAACGGTGCTGCTTGTCTTTCCCCTTCGTTTTTGCTTGCCTCGGCAGATCGTGTGGCATCCATGCCAACAAGGCCTTGTTCATGTCTTGTCGGCTTTTTGCCTGCGAGCGCTTTCTCTGCACACGTTTTTGTCCCCCCTTCCTGCAGAGACCCTGCCGCTGACTTCTGTCACCTTACCCTGCCCTTCGTCAGAAAAAGAAGGGAATCCATGTCATCGGAATCGCTTGTTGCGATGCCGTGACAAGGTCCAGGAGAAGGGCGCCGATTGCCTGTGTGTGTTGCCCTGGTATTACAGGGTATGTCCGTGCCTCGCGGATGGGTGACGATGTTTTAGATGATACAGAACGAGGTGTTAGCGGGAGTGATGCAGAGCAAGTGTAAGCGCAGAATGATCAAGGAAGCAGTAAGAACGCCGCCTTTGTGATGTTTAAAGCCTCATGTGTTGCTACTGTTATTACAGAGTAGGTAGTAGTAGCTGAGGGAGACAAAGATAAGCCATCCACCCTCTACGTGAATTATCGCAAACCGTCAGGGCGCTTCACACCCCGTTCCTCGCAGAACCTTCAATTACGTAGTGCTTCGTCAATTTGAGCTGCAGAAATCGAGCCGCCCAGTGAGATTTTGCCCGAAATCAACGAATGAAATCAATCGAATCACCAGTGGCAGACTGCAATCTGCAGCAGCCGTTCTTAGTGCTTCCCTCCCCCATTGCAATCTCATGCCAGCACTAGCGGGAATCGTCACCATCACCAAGATGAAGCTCGTCGAATCTTCCTTTGCTCCCATCATCGCGTCCCATCATCCATCAAACTTCACATACATGCCTGCTAACCCACAGACAACCCCCGTCCCCATCGTGCATGTTTGCCCCGGATGCAGCCGTCATTGGATATGCCTCTCCCAATTTACTGCCCAGAAATCCAGCTACTACTACCTAGAACTACTCGTACTACTAGTAGCACGTTTCGTCGCCTTTCGCGCCCACGCCAAATTCGAAATTCCACCTTCACCCACTTTCAGCGCACACACTCCATCATCAACCGACAGGATCAATGATGTCTTGCCTCGTTTCTGATTTCCCTGTGGCTTGTCCATCGGGAAACACGCCGCGGCTTCATCAGCGCCTCCCACACCCACAGAAAAGAAACAAAACCACTACAGCAGCCAAGCGGCTTAGTAGCACTACTACTAGTCCCCAGCAAGGGGGCTCCAGATAGAACGGGCAGCACCGTACGCAAACACTGGCTCCCAAGAAGAGCCGGCTTGTACCTCGCAGGTAGAGCGAAGGCTAATGGGAAGTGGCCCGTCCAACAGCTGTTAAAGTTGTTTCTAGGGTTGTTACGGCTGAGGCGAGAGACTTTTTTCTTCCTGTTCATTCTCTGCTCCAGCGCTCTTGGCTTGGTCTAACTCCAATGCGTGACCAGCCATCCTTCTCGGCGCGGCTCTCAAACTTCGAGTGTTTTCCATGGCACGCTAGCTCTCCAGTAATTGAATGTTAATTACTGCCTACATTGTGATCCCCTTGGATCTTTGCCAATTCGTTGTCTTTCTGGCTCCAGCTGTTTCTGCCTCATCTGCGATATCATTGGACACACACATGTCTGGAGTCATCATGGCAATTCCATCGCCCGCAGCGCTGATGACGCTGTCTCCATCAAAAGCACAGGTGATGCTGATGGTGATGCATACAAACAATTGATTAAGGTAGGTACCTAGGCTCACTGTTAGTGACGGGAGTACCGCCGCTGCAATAAGCATACGCGTAGCTACATCTGTGCTTGACTCTTTCAGTCCTAGTCCCAGCTTCCGGCAAAGTTTGATCACTGAACCTTAGCTGAGAATGTATCTATTGTATGTACCTCCCGCCGTAGCGTTTCTGGTGCGCCAATACACGTAAACTCGTACAGTGATAACGCGTGAAAAGTTGTCGACTGATTCGACATTCCGCGGGCTGTGATTGGCAATGCCGGCGCCGGTGGTGCTGTTTGCGGTGTCTCAGGCATCCCACCGGTGTTAGTGCGCATACATACCAAGTACGTATTACACAACGCTTCGCTTCTGGATATCTCAACCCTTCAGCTGCCTGTCTCTCTGTACGAACGAAGCAATTACCGCGGCATCCGGAGAAAAGTGCGTCAACAATGCTTGGCGGCACATCGTCATAAGCCCTTCAACCTCGCCTAAAACAAGGAAGAATCCCCCAATAAAAAAAAGCAAATAAAACGAACCAAGCAGTCAAACAAAAGCAAAGACCAAGCGGTAAGGCGAAGCATATCAAACCTCCCAAAACAGCAAAATGCCGGTCCCGCGAAGCGCCGTTACCGATGTACGGAGTAGTACTCCGTAACTCGTACCCAGATATCCCCCCGTCCCCCAATCCAAACCCCCCCCTTTACCCCATTCTCCTGGGTCCAAAAAGCCGCGGAGGCGAAGACGACGAAAGAGTCATGGAAGTGGTGATACCCGACCTTGTGAAAGGGGAGCCTGGGGTTTGCTGGCGGGGGGGTTGAAGGGATTGGAAGTTGGCAGCCGGTTACCGGTTGAAGGAACCGCCCCCAGGCCTCTTCCCCCTCCCCCAGTGATGAGGGTATCGGTATGTATCGTGATCGGTTACCAGACGAGACGCGGGAAACACGAGGGAACTTTGACAGACAAGACAAGGCTTGCACATGTCGTTCGATTGATCGGAGTACATGGAGGACAAGGCATGCACTACGTCATCGAGTCGGGGGGAGGTTATGTATCGGTTCGGCTTTGCCGCATGTCGTGTGTGGCATTCTCGATGTCGTCCAATCGTGAAGTGGTGTCTAGGCAGGGCAGGGCAGGGCAGCAGGCAACGCGCATCTACAACGAACAAGCCACCACCTTTAGTCTACTGCAAGCATTCTGCTCGGATCGACTCGCCATAGGCTGGATGCACGCACTTGCTAGTTGATACGAGGACGAACCAGAAACATGCAAAGAAAAAGGAGGGGGGCCGGACGAAGAAGCTTCGATGCAACCCTCGCCAAGACATTCTGCGGGCATTCTAGAACGGACACACCTCCAATGGGCTATTGTTGCAGTAGACGAGAAGAGAGAAGGGAAGGAAAAAAAAACATCTCAGCCTTGTTTGTTACTTCTATCTAGCGCTGTCGGGTCGGCGTTGAGGCCAGGAGCTGGACGTTGCCCGCGCTTGGCATCTGAGATGGCGAATGCACGCCATTTGCTGTACATACCAAGACCTTGTCCATCTCTTTGGGGGCCCTTTTTTTCTGTTTGTCCCCCGTGTCTCAGCGAGAGAAATGTCGCCTCCTTACATTGCCTGTGCTGCAGAGCGTCGGGCATCACGATACTACTACTACTACTAGTATCACGGAGTGCCTTCAGCCACGTTGAATGAGAAACGATCGCATGGCACCCCGTGCGTCGTCTTCGGCATCAGCGTTCCGTGACGTCCTCGTACGAAAACACAACGCCCTACATACAAGCTCCGGCAACGGCAACGGCTGTGTCTTCCTTCAGCTCCAACTTCCCTCACAAAAAAACGATCAAAAAGAACCGCCCCCATTGTGCTGCTGCATGCTGCATGTACCTACCACCTCTAGGTCACCAACCACCAAAACCAGAGAAAAAAGGAACACATCACGACCCCCCCTTTCCCAGAACCGTTCACCGACGGCCTCACATATCCGAACCCCAGAAAGTTCCACCCCCAAGAAAAAAACGAGGCATTTCTTTTGGTCAACTTTCTTTTTTGTTTTGCGGCGTGTGGGGGTTGTATTACCATTGATGGCATTAATGGCAGCCACAAGTTTCTTGGCTCTCCGTCAATCTTTGTTCTCTCCAGACTGGACGAGAGAAGGACTGGCAACATTTCGAATGATTCCAATTCGCTGACGAAAGACCGCTACTCTGTCTTGTGGTGCTGCCCCATATCTACCTAGTAGATGGCGATTTTCAATGCTGCAGCACGACTCGAGCAAGCAGTAGGTTCCCACGAGACCCCGAGCTGAAATGGGCTTGCCGAGTCGACAAGTCTGGAGTTTGGGAGAGGCTCCAGTTTCTCCATATTGGGCTGCGGCGACGGCGATTGAACTCCATCCTTTTGTTTGCAAGTTGCTACGGCATCTCCATGCGTCTGGAAAGGGGGGGCTCTCGTAGCATTGACGGCGAGTTTGGAAGACGCATGTCTACTGTACTGTAAGCGCATACAAAGACGCCCAGCAACTGAAATTGAAAAGCGTGCCTCTTGCTGATACTCGCAATACTACTACAACTCGTACTCGTACAGACCGCAGATATCATCACGATGGATCGACCCGAACTTCCTCGTGCGAAACCCAGCACTTTGTCAAACGGGCACCGCCGCCCATGTCACTTTACAACAAAAAGCGATCGTCCTTGAAAGAGAAAAAAAAAGCCATGCGCGGAACCTGCGATACGGAGAAAAAAAAAACCGCTTCTCCAAAAAGCCCATGGGCCAAAAGAAATCCAGGGGTGCATGGGTTCAGCCCCGGCTAGTGTCCGCACGTTCCCCTGGCCCTTGTCCCCATCGTCAAGTTCTGCCAGCGAGCCAAAAACTCCAAGCACTGTGTGGTTCTCCGGTGCCTGGACAGCGCACAACCCCCCCCATGCCCTTTCTTCTCTGTTCCGGTCCTTATCCCTCCCCTAGCCGGCGATACATACCTGGTAGAAGGGCCAAAATACCTGGGTGGGAGAGCAAGGGGTTCTGGGCTCGCAAAGGGGTCATTGCGCCAGACAGACAGACAGAGAGAGGCGATGTGCTGGCATTTTACTCTGCTGCCTGCCTGTCCTGTCTTGAGGGGGCAAGGGGGGGCCGGTTCAACGATTCTCCACGATCGATCACTGTTCTCTTGGGGCTGCTTAAGAGAAATTGCGGCAGCGCAAAAGGGCGATTAACGAGACCGGTAACGGATGCTGCTTGTACCGAACCCGTGGTGTAGCGAGCTTTTTCGTTGAAGGCGGGAGATGGGACGAAAAAGCTGGAGCCGGAAGACTGTTGGACTTGCTACCAACAAGATGCCCAACACCATTGAGAAGTCGTCAAACATTGCAGCAAATGACAACTACGACAAACTATTCTGACAAAGACACAGATAGGCACTATTCTAGAGTACTTGAGACTGAAGCGAGGTCAGCCATCAGCATCAGCATTAGCAGCCGCGAGTAATTTACAGAACGCGCAGCATCGCACCGAGACGGCGGTCTGTCTGCCGCATTACGCCGTCGGCCCAATCACACAAGCCATGAACAACAAAGCAAAACAGAGCTCCTTTTTCCCAATTACCTCATCAGCCTAGCTCAGTTGGTAGCTCCGTGGAAAAGCCGCTCGCCAAGAAAAGGACTTTGGGCCAAAGAGTCAGGGGGTACAGTAGAGAGAAGACCAGGCCGGGGGGATTCTCTCTCTCTCTCTCTCTCATCATGGAGACCAGCCAGCTCAGCAGCAAAACCTCAGGGATCCTGGCGAGGCGATTGTTGCGTGTCCGGCTGCTGCCCTGCCCTGCCCTAGCCTAGCCCAGCTTCTCTCGCGTTACCGCGAACCGATTCCGCCGCAGAGCCGACGTAACCAAGGCGATTGCGATGGCGGCGATCGGCAAGTGGAAGAGCGTCTGCCGCCACTTCGTATCGAGTGTATGTATGTATGTACAGAGAGACGGACAGGCGGCTGGGATATAGAATACATGGAAGCCGGATCCCGTGACGCCTCGATTCAGGCAAGGCAGTGTTTTGTCGTTGCATATCACGACCCTTACTCGTATGTGCATAGTACATACATAGTAGTACTCGTATTATATGACAAGGCAGTGGTTTGTGCTTCTGCGGCCGACCACCGACCGCCGAGGAGCGACCAGACAACGGACAGACCCGCATGAGCCCGCCGAGAACTTTGATATGATGGGGGTCTTGATTGGCTCTCTTCGAAGCAAGAAAGCCCAAAGGCCCTTTCCAGAGAACGAACGCTTGTTATGCGGTGATGCGCTTTTCCAAAGGGACGGATGTCGGACCCGAGGGGATATGGGATCCTCTCGGCCATTTCTCGTCCTCTTTCCCATCTCCACGGACTAGACACGGGATACTGAATGATGAGACTGGTAATATCAATGGCTCAGGAACCATCCTTAATCCCGCGGAACCATGACAGGAGGAGCCGTACAGCGTAGAGAATAGGGGAAGAGGCATCATTTACTCTTTTACAGTCTCAATTCCGAGGAAGAAGACTCCAGCGAACGCTATCAGAGCCGTCATCAATCTATTTACTAGTTCGTGTTCCATCCAGCCGTGAAAAGAAAGCTGAAAAGGGCAACACAAATTTGCCATCTCCGTGGACCGGCGGGAAGCATCTCATCAAACTCCCGTCCCGGTGGCAAATTTCCTCCGTGCTACTTTACACAATGGGACT